>NC_090447.1:1381454330-1381758485 GCF_031143425.1 Pleurodeles waltl | reverse complement strand
CAGTTTTATCCTTGCTCCTGAGTGAAAAGTAGGGGGGTCCTGGTTCTCCAATCAGGTGCAGGGTCCTTCCCCCTGTGACGACCACTTCCTGGGAAGTGTGGCAAAAATCAATCCCAGGAGGCAACATTCTCTAAAAATCCATCATGGCTGAATCTGATTTTTGGAGGTTACATCTGGCTGAGCCCACCCACTGGTGTGGCTAAAAATCATAAACACACCCCTCTCCTGCCCTCTCCTAATCTAATCATGGGGCACCTAGTTGTCTGGGGTTGCAGGATGTGGGGGTGTTGCTGGTTGCTCTAAATGTCCTTCTCTGCCTTTGAAGACCAGTTTGGCAGCCCTCCCCCTTCCTGTCTCACCATCTGCGGAGGGGAGATTCCTTCCCACAGGCACATTCCTTTGTGTGAAGCCAGGCCACTTCACACCTCATCAAGGCAGCTTGGCCAAGCTGCTAGAGGCTGGCCAATCAGAGCACAGCAGCAAAAACAATGCAGGGCTGAAATTGGCAACTTTTCAGGTAAAGTTTAAAACTCTTTACCTGAATAAATTATATTAAATCCCACAACTGGAAGTTGTGGGATTTATTACAACAATTAATTTGATACCAAATTCTTGGTATGCATCATTTAAGGAGACTTTAAAAATTAAAATAAAGTCTCCCCATTCTAAATCATAAATCATAAATCATTAACATTTATAAAGCGCGCTACTCACCCGTGCGGGTCTCAAGGCGCTAGGGGATAGGGGGGGGGGTTACTGCTGCTCGAAAAGCCAGGTTTTTAGGAGTCTCCGGAATGCGGAGTGGTCCTGGGTGGTCCTGAGGCTGGTGGGGAGGGAGTTCCAGGTCTTGGCTGCCAGGAAGGAGAAAGACCTCCCACCCGCCGTGGAGCTGCGGATGCGAGGGACGGCAGCGAGCGCGAGCGCGAGGCCAGAGGAACGGAGGAGGCGGGTGGGGACGTAGAAGCTGAGGCGTCGGTTGAGGTATTCCGGTCCCTTGTTGTGGAGGGCTTTGTGTGCGTGGGTGAGAAGTCGAAAGGTGATCCTTTTGCTAACTGGGAGCCAATGCAAGTGTCTCAGGTGTGCAGAGATGTGGCTGTTGCGGGGTACGTCGAGGATGAGGTGGGCCGAGGCGTTTTGAATGCGTTGCAGGCGATTTTGGAGTTTGGCGGTGGTCCCAGTGTAGAGGGTGTTGCCGTAGTCCAGGCGGCTCATGACGAGGGCGTGGGTCACGGTTTTTCTAGTGTCGGCGGGGATCCAGCGGAAGATCTTGCGGAGCATGCGGAGGGTGAGGAAGCAGGCGGAGGACACGGCGTTGACTTGCTTGGTCATGGTGAGAAGGGGGTCCAAGATGAAGCCGAGGTTGCAGGCGTGGTCTGTGGGGGTCGGTGCGGTGCCGAGGGCCGTGGGCTACCAGGAGTCGTCCCAGGCGGACGGGGTGTTGCCGAGGATGAGGCCTTCCGTTTTGTCAGAGTTCAGCTTTAGGCGGCTGAGCCTCATCCAATCTGCGACGTCCTTCATCCCCTCTTGTAGCCTATAAAGGCCATTTACTACAATGAGGGAAACACAAATTTGGTTGTTTTTACCTCACCAGGGCTTATAAAACTATTTTTATAAAGTCCCTGCTTATAGTTACATGGCAACCAGCCCTAGGGGCACATAGGGCACACCTTAGGGGTGACTTATATGTAAAAATAAGGTAGTTTAAGACTTTGGAAATACTTTTAATTCCAAAGTCGAATTTGCATATAACTTTAATTTAAAAGCAGCCAGAAAGGCAGGCCTGCCTTTAAAATGACACTGGGCACCTCAGCAGTGCACCACCTATGCAGTGGTCCCTAAACCTACGTGCCCTACCATGTACTAGGGACTTATAGGTAGGTTAACTTAGCCAATTATAATTAGCCTAATTTGCATATCCATTTTACACAGAGCACAGGCCCTGGGACTGGTTAGCAGTACCCAGGGCACCATCAGAGTCAGGAAAACACCAGCAAAAAGTGGAAAATGGGGGCAAAAAGTTAGGGGGCCTCTGCAATCAGCCCTGTTTTCTCACACAAGCCCCTCCCCACCAGCCCATACGCCCAGGCGACTCAGCCCAACCCTGGGAGAGTCTTCCTGTCTTGTTAGGCGAGGAAGACAGTGAAGAAAACTGGCTGTCCCTTTGCAGGGCCTACTCTGCCTTACATCCTCCTGTCCTGGTCACTCCTTCTGGGTAGTGAACCCACCCCAACAGTGAAAGGACCCATCTCAAACTGAAACTTCCCTCTAGGGGTCTTCCTCCTCTCTCTCTGCCAACTTGGGTAGTGAGGTGCCCACCTCCCCTACTCCTAACTTTACCAGGGCAACACCTAGCTTACCCAAAGAGGTCACCCAACACTTGAGCAACCCCACCATGACCAGGGGGCCTACTTTGCTTTTGGCCCTGGGGTCTGCCTCCCAGGCCAAGTACAGTGCTGCCAGGAAGGCTAGCACCCAGCAGAGGCTACTGACAGCTGTCGGTACCCAGAACCACACCCTGAGCTCTCCACTGACAGGTGGCTGAGCTGCTTTAGGAGCAACTGTGCGGTCCTGGCACCTCTCTTGCCGTCTAGAGTGGGGGGCTACCACCTCCTGTGGCAGACATCCTCCTTCCACTCTCCCTTCTGTCAGTGTAGGGCAACACCCTGCATCTAAACAGCTGCCTGAATACTCAGGACTTCCTTGGGGTCAGGTGAGGCCTCACCAGTGCCAACTCTGGGCTCCCCCCCTTCTGGGGCAGAGGGCCTTTGGCTCCCTGGAACTCTCTTTATGAGTGGCCTACCCTTCCTTTTCTTCTTTCCTTTTCTTGGGGACCCCTGTCTCTTAACTGTAGGGACTGACTCCCCAGGACTTTTGGTTGGGGTGGCGCCCTGGGTGACCGCCTCACCTGGGACCAGACCCACCTCTGGGAGGTCATTGCCCAGGATACAATATAGGGGGAGGTCAGCACCGACAACCACCCTAAACCAGTCAAGGATACCCTCTCTCTTTAGGGGCACTATGGCTACAGGTTTGGAGGTGACCTCCCCTGTGGCTATCCTGACTTTCCTGGTCTCTCCTGGTACATACATGTCAGGGTCACTAACCGGTCACTCACCATAGTGTGAGTGGCACAGGTGTCTCTCAGGCCAGTGGTAGGGCGCCCATTCACCTGAATGGGGTGGAAGTGCCTACTGCCACCCTCAGGGATCACCAGCTTACCACCTGGTCCTGTCTCCCAGCTCAATGCTAGGAGGACTTCATCATCTGAGGAGTCCTCCTCCATGGCTACACTGGACAGCCCAGTGCTAACCACCTTCTTTGGACAGGCTGCATCTCCTCTGAAGTGACCTGTCTGCTGACAGTCAAAGCAACCCTCACTGTCCAAGAGCTTTTTTAACCCTGGGTCTCCCTGTCTCTGCTTGTCAGAGTGGGACTGGGATTTACTCTCCTCCTTCTTAGGGTTCTGGGGTACAGAGGGAGTCTCTGTGGTGGGCTTACCACCTCCCTCCTTAGGTTTTTGGGGACCTGACCCCCCCTTCTTGGAGTCTCCCCCCTGGGACTTGACAACCACCCTGGTTCTCAACCACTCATCAGCTGCCTCCCCTAACTCTCTAGGGTTGGTCAGCTTAGAGTCCACTAGATGCTGGCGTAACCTTTCTTGGGTACAACTGGTCAAGATGTGCTCTCTCATGATCAGATTGTATAACCCCTCATAAGTATTTACTTTGTTACCAATAATCCAGCCCTCTAGTGCCTTAAGTGAGGTGTCTACAAACTCAACCCAAGATTGGGTACTGACCTTCTGGGTGTCCCTGAACTTCATTCTATACTGCTCTGGGGTCAGACCAAACTTCTTGGCTAAGCACCTCTTCATACTAGGGTATGAATCTGCCTCCTCCCCCCTTAAGGTCAGAAGCCTATCCCTCCCTGAGTTGGGGAAACTGGGGTTCCACAAAAGGGAACCCCAGTATTGAGGCCTAACCCTTCTCATTTGGAGTGCCCTCTCAAAGGCCTCCAACCACTTGTCTATGTCATCCCCCTCTACATAAACAGGAACCACCCCTTTGGGTAATCTGGGGGGAAAAAAAACACCCAGGGACACCTCAACTTCTCTGTCGCTGCCACCATCTCTTTTCTCTCTCTTTGCCCACTTTTTCTTTTATAGGGTCGGCTTCTCTGCCTCCAAAGCTATGAATGCTAGCTGGGCCTCCAGCTCTCTTTCTCTGAGGGACAGGTTCTCTCCTCCTGAAGGGACCCCCTTCCCCCAACTAGCTTTGGGACTGCCCCTAGTGACTGTAGGTAATGAGGACCGGTCTTCCTCATTCTCACTTAGGCTCAGATGCCCTCTGTAAGGAAATGCCTCCTTGGCATGGTTACGCCCTGACTTTTTGCCTTTGCTGATGCTAAGTTTTGATTTGAAAGTGTGCTGAGGCCTGCTAACCAGGCCCCAGCACCAGTGTTCTTTCCCTAACCTGTACTTTTGTTTTCACAATTGGCACACCCTGGCATCCAGGTAAGTCATTTGTAACTGGTACCCCTGGTACCAAGGGCCCTGATGCCAGGGAAGGTCTCTAAGGGATGCAGCATGTCTTATGCCACCCTGGGGACCCCTCACTCAGCACAGACACACTGCTTGCCAGCTTGTGTGTGCTGGTGAGGACAAAACGAGTAAGTTGACATGGCACTCCCCTCAGGGTGCCATGCCAAACTCACACTGCCTATGCAGTATAGATAAGTCACCCCTCTAGCAGGCCTTACAGCCCTAAGGCAGGGTGCACTATACCATAGGTGAGGGCACCAGTGCATGAGCACTGTGCCCCTACAGTGTCTAAGCAAAACCTTAGACATTGTAAGTGCAGGGTAGCCATAAGAGTATATGGTCTGGGAGTCTGTCAAACACGAACTCCACAGCACCATAATGGCTACACTGAAAACTGGGAAGTTTGGTATCAAACTTCTCAGCACAATAAATGCACACTGATGCCAGTGTACATTTGATTGTAACATACACCCCAGAGGGCACCTTAGAGGTGCCCCCTGAAACCTTAACCAACTACCCGTGTAGGCTGACTGGTTTTAACAGCCTGCCACACTCGAGACATGTTGCTGGCCACATGGGGAGCGTGCCTTTGTCACTCTGTGGCTAGTAACAAAGCCTGTACTGGGTGGAGATGCTTATCACCTCACCCTTGCAGGAACTGTAACACCTGGCGGTGAGCCTCAAAGGCTCACCCCCTTTGTTACAGCACCCCAGGGCATTCCAGCTAGTGGAGTTGCCCGCCCCCTTTGGCCACGGCCCACTTTTGGCAGCAAGGCCGGAGGAGATAATGAGAAAAACGAGGAGGAGTCACTGGCCAGTCAGGACAGCCCCTAAAGCAACCTGAGCTGAGGTGACTCTGACTTTTAGAAATCCTCCATCTTGCAAATGGAGGATTCCCCCAATAGGGATAGGAATGTGACCCCCTCCCCTTGGGAGGAGGCACAAAGAGGGTGTAGCTACCCTCAGGGCTAGTGGCCATTGGCTACTGCCCTCCCAGACCTAAACACACCCCTAAATTCTGTATTTAGGGGCTCCCCAGAACCTAGGAACTCAGATTCCTGCAACCTAAGAAGAAGAGGACTGCTAAGCTGAAAAACCCTGCAGAGAAGACGGAGACACCAACTGCTTTGGCCCCAGCTCTACCGGCCTGTCTCCCCCCTTCTGAAGACACTGCTCCAGGGACCAGCGACCTCTGAATCCTCAGAGGACTGCCCTGCACTAGAAGGACCAAGAAACTCCTGAGGACAGCGGCTCTGTTCACCAAAGACTGCAACTTTGTTTCAAAGGAGCAACTTTAAAACAACTTGCATTTCCCACAGGAAGTGTGAGACTTGCTACTCTGCACCCGACGCCCCCGGCTCGACTTGTGGAGAAACAACACTTCAGGGAGGACCCCCCAGCGACTGCGAGACCGTGAGTAGCCAGAGTTGCCCCCCCTGAACCCCCACAGCGACGCCTGCAGAGGGAATCCCGAGGCTCCCCCTGACCGCGACTGCCTGCTTCCCAGATCCCAACGCCTGGTAAAGACTCTGCACAAGCAGCCCCCAGGACCTGAAAGATCGGAACTCCAGTGCAGGAGTGACCCCCAGGAGGCCCTCTCCCTTGCCCAGGTGGTGGCTACCCCGAGGAGCCCCCCCCCCTTGCCTGCCTGCATCGCTGAAGAGACCCCTTGGTCTCCCATTGATTCCTATTGGAAACCCGATGCGTTTTGCACACTGCACCCGCCTGCCCCCGTGCTGCTGAGGGTGTACTTTCTGTGCTGACTTGTGTCCCCCCCGGTGCCCTACAAAACCCCCCCTGGTCGGCCCTCCGAAGACGCGGGTACTTACCTGCTGGCAGACTTGAACCGGGGCACCCCCTTCTCCATTGAAGCCTATGAGTTTTGGGCACCACTTTGACCTCTGCACCTGACCGGCCCTGAGCTGCTGGTGTGGTAACTTTGGGGTTGCTCTGAACCCCCAACGGTGGGCTACCTTGGACCCAAACTTGAACCCCGTAGGTGGTTTACTTACCTGCAAAAACTAACTAACTCTTACTCCCCTCAGGAACTGTTGAAAATTGCACTAAGTGTCTAGTTTTAAAATAGCTATATGTGATTTATTTGAAAACTGTGTATTCTATTTTGATTAGTCAAAGTTCCTAAAGTACCTACCTGCAATACCTTTCATTTAAAGTATTACATGTAAATCTTGAACCTGTGGTTCTTAAAATAAACTAAGAAAAGATATTTTTCTATACAAAAACCTATTGGCCTGTAATTGTCTTTGAGTGTGTGTTCCTCATCTATTGCCTGTGTGTGTACAACAAATGCTTAACACTACTCCTTTGATAAGCCTACTGCTCGACCACACTACCACAAAATAGAGCATTAGTACTATCTCTTTTTGCCACTATCTTACCTCTAAGGGGAACCCTTGGACTCTGTGCATACTATTCCTTACTTTGAAATAGTGCATACAGAGCCAACTTCCTACACCCTCCCTCCCCTGAGTGGTTAGAGCTAGCATCTGCCCCTACTTCTCCCTCCTCTGGAACTTCCTCTGGGTCTACCTCTTGGGCCTCAGCCCATGCTGTCAGGGATTTGATCAGGACATGCTTCCTGAGGTCTGTGGTTGCAGGCAACCCTCTTTCAGGCTACTGTCAGTGTGGGTAGGCTAGCCAGATCAAGCTCCATGGTTCCCTAGTATTGTGTCAACAAAAACTTTTTGCAAAAATTGGAAACAAGAATTTAGAAAAATCACAAAAATTCAATAATTGAAATTAATCCAAATTAAAAATTAAAAACTATTTTTGCACTAGGACAATTTAAAGGAGTTTTAATTTGTCTTACTTAAAACTGTAACGTGATACTGAACACAAGTACAGGATCCCACCACTGCTCACCAAAAATGTTGGAAAATGGGTTATTGGTAAGGGCAGGTAGGTACCTACACTTAGCAATAGGCCACTAACCTCCACTAAGGTCCAGTTAGGTCTCAGTAAATTAAACCCAGTTCAACCCTTGGTAGCTTGGCAACGAGCGTCAAGGCTTAACTTAGGAGACAGAGTGTAAAGGATTCAAATATCACAAAACAGTATTTAAATAAAACACAGGAAACATAAAAATCCAAAACCAATTTATAAAAAATAAATTATATTTTTATCTTTAAAATGACACCAAAACGAATAAAATCAGATAATGGGAACCAGAGATATGATTTTTTAAAGAATTATAATTTTTTTAGCGCCTAGAAACAAAAAGCGCCAATCGGGTCATCTGGTTGCACCTCGACAGGGGCAAAGTCAAAGTTTAAGGCTGACCCCGATGGAGCCCGGCTCGGCTACAGGCCGCGGAAGGCCTTGGTTAAAAGTTTACCTTCACACTTAGTCTTTTTTTTGAAGATTTTCTTCAGCGGAACAAACCTGCCAGTCCAATCTGACCTCCTGGAGCCCTTCTCCGGATACGCGATGCTGGAATCTTCGGTGGAATTGTATACCTTCGGACTTAGTCGTTTTTTCGAGGTGAAAATCCTTCGACCGGGGTAAACCTGGATCTTGATCCGACGTCCATGGAGCCCTCCCCGGATATGCTGGCTGGGAGGTCCCTGTCAACTTTTTACCTTCGGACTTAGACTCTTTTTCTGAGATTTTCTTTACCGGGACGAACCAGCAAATCAGGCCGGGTATCGGTTGAGGCAAGCCGGCTAGAGTTGCCGCGGCGGGTCGGTCCCTCTATGGAGCTTTTTTACAAAAGTTGTCCAAACTTCTCCAAACTTCTGGGGCTTCTCCCAGATGTCCTTTTAAGGTTCTTTTGGGGTCCACAGCTCACCCCAAGGGTCCAGAAGTTCTGAGATGGTCCTTGGGGGGTGCGGACTACAACTCCCAGAATGCACCTGGCGCAAACTCCTTTTTGGCCACTGGACAGTGGTCAGCTGGTCGCTTTCTTCAGGAGTTGGTGCAGGGGACTCTGGATAGCAATTGTTCACCTGTAGCAAACAGGGAGTCCCTCCTTGAACCAGCTGAAGCCAGGCAAAGTCCTTATTGTGGTGAAGCCCAAGTGTGCAGCTGGTGCAGTCCTTCTGAGTGCAGGTTCCAGGTGCAGGCCAGGGGTCCAGCAGGGCAGTCCTTCTTCTTCTGTTGTTCCTCCTTGTTGGATGTGGTAGGGAACTGATGTGTGGGTGCAGGTCTGCCAGTTTTATCCTTGCTCCTGGGTGAAAAGCAGGGGGGTCGCGGTTCTCCAATCAGGTGCAGGGTCCTTCCCCCTGTGATGACCACTTCCTGGGAAGTGTGGCAAAAATCAATCCCAGGAGGCAACATTCTCTAAAAATCCATCATTGCTGAATCTGATTTTTGGAGGTTACAACTGGCTGAGCCCACCCACTGGTGTGGCTAAAAATCATAAACACACCCCTCTCCTGCCCTCTCCTAATCAAGGGGCACCTAGTTGTCTGGGGTTGAAGGATGTGGGGGTGTTGCTGGTTGCTCCAAATGTCCTTCTCTGCCTTTGAAGACCAGTTTGGCAGCCCTCCCCCTTCCTGCCTCACCATCTGCTGAGGGGAGATTCCTTCCCACAGGCACATTCCTTTGTGTGAAGCCAGGCCACTTCACACCTCATCAAGGCAGCTTGGCCAAGCTGCTATAGGCTGGCCAATCAGAGCACAGCAGCAAAAACAATGCAGGGCTGAAATTGGCAACTTTTCAGGTAAAGTTTAAAACTCTTTACCTGAATAAGTTATATTAAATCCAACAGCTGGAAGTTGTGGGATTTATTACAACAATTCATTTGATACCAAATTCTTGGTATGCATCATTTAAGGAGACTTTAAAAATAAAATAAAGTCTCCCCATTCTAGCCTATGGATGCCATTTACTACAATGAGGGAAAAACGAATTTGGCTGTTTTTACCTCGCCAGGGCTTATAAAACTATTTTTATAAAGTCCATGCTTATAGTTACATGGCATCCAGCCCTAGGGGCACATAGGGCACACCTTAGGGGTGACTTATATGTAAAAATAAGGTAGTTTAAGACTTTGGAACTACTTTTAATTCCAAAGTCGAATTTGCATATAACTTTAATTTAAAAGCAGCCAGCAAGGCAGGCCTGCCATTAAAATGACACTGGGCACCTCAGCAGTGCACCTATGGGTGCACTACCTATGCTGTGGTCCATAAACCTAGGTGCCCTACCATGTACTAGGGACTTATAGGTAGGTTAACTTAGCCAATTATAATTAGCCTAATTTGCATATCCATTTTACACAGAGCACAGGCCCTGTGACTGGTTAGCAGTACCCACGGCACCATCAGAGTCAGGAAAACACCAGCATAAAGTGGAAAATGGGGGCAAAATGTTATGGGGCCTCTGCAATCAGCCCTGTTTTCTCACAATTTGTAAACGTTACTACTAGTTTGTCTTGTACCAGTTCCTCTTCAGGGGCTCTCGTTTAAAAATTCAGAGTAACAAAAACAAATGGGTTCTTCCTTGTTGCTTCAAATATAGGATTAGGGTAATTTGGTGTTATTGAGGACTGTGATTTCGCATATTTTGCCCTGTTAAATCACAAATGAAAACATTGCAACACGTATTGTTTAATTTTATTGATGAAAATTGCAAGAAACTTGCATTTTCTACGTGGTACCCCTAGCCCCAGCACTTTTTTAGCTATTACTGGACCCTGTATTTTTCTGGCTTTAGAACTCTGTGCCTTTTATCTCTACTAACCAATGGTAATGTGCCTGTGCTTCCCCTTTAAACAAAGTTGAATTGGGACACCCCTAATTGCTATCTTTAACATGTGTATAATTCGCTAATTTATGCTACAAGATGTACCCGGGACCTGGAAGTTAAATGCCACTAGAGGTCTGCAACACCTATTGTGTTATCTACTATAGCGGCAGTGCAAACATGGCTTCAGCCTACCATTTTAGCCTGACAATAACAGTGCAAGACATGCACTGTGACATGTCAAAATAAACTGTTTTGACAGGTAAAACTGTCCTTTTAAATACTAATGTCACCCCTATGTAGGCTTTGTAGCCCACAAGGCAAGGTGCATGGTACTTAAAAATTAGGAAATGTGTACATTTAAAGTTAACATGTCCTTGCTGCTTCTAGACCCAAAAGCTATTTTTACTGTAGAAAGGCTGTCTGCCCCAAAGAGGAACACTGGGAAGGAATATTAAATCCTAATACTGTATCTTGGGAATGGGACACGCTAGAAAAATAATTAAACCGCTATTTTTAATAGTATTAAAAATCCAATGCAATGATGCAGTTTGATTTTTAACAATTATGAAGGAAAAGTACCTTTTAGAAGTTATCTTTTTCCTTCCTAAAGTTCCTGGAGGCTAACTTACATTACCTCTCTAGCAGTAGCTCAGCCAGTGATTAGCCTTGACTAGTTGTGTAAAAAGGTATGAAATGCTTCCCAGAAGCACATAATAAGCTGACTTGAATAGACAGAGGTGACTCCTCTGAACTCCTCAGAATACACTGTGTGAGTCCAAAGCTGTAGTTATGATCACTAGAAACAACACTTCAAGTATCATATGTTTAACATTCACATCAGAAAAGAGTTTCAGGGGGCAGAGATTGTAGTGCCCTCGGAACCAGGGGAAGGTTCCATGAAGAGGCTATTGATTTTACTAAGTGTCTAATTAGAGAAAAACCCTTCAACAGCCTAACAATCATTTCCATTTCCTCAACACACCAATGAGATCAAACAGCTCTTATTCCTGCCAATTTGACTCCTAAAGTAGCAACTGAAATGCATTTTTCAAATGCCTCCTGAGAACTGGAGACATTAAAGAAGCCATTTTGATTCACAATCTAACAGGTTTAGGGACTTCCCTGAGCACCTTCTAGAAATTGAAGTGCAAAGATGATCATAAGATTGCCTTGTAGATAAATGACTCAAATCCTTGCATTGATAAATCTACTGGGGTGGGAATCCCTACATTTCTTACCCCCTCCTTTCAATAGCCATGTCTCTAGATGCATCTGTTGGTATGTGACCAGAGGAAGGAGGGGAGTCCAGAGATTGTCCATGAGGAGACCTACACTGGTCCTTGTCTAATATCCTGAGCAATGGAAACCAACTCATCCTGAGCAATGGAAACCAACTCATCCTCACCCACAGAGATGACACAGTGCCAAAACCAACTTCTCCTTTTGATGACAAGCCATAATCTTGATTATTAGTAGTAATTGAGGAAAGGATAAAGGCACAAAGGAGGCAATGGCAAGGTCACCATGTCTACCCTGCAACACTCTTCCTCTGGCTAGCTGGACAAAACATTTAGGAGAAGCAAATTCTTTGTACTGGCAAGCAGATGTACTTGAGGAGTTCCAAAACTTTGACATGCCTGCAAGAAAGCATAATTAGGCAATAGAAAATGTTATGAAGTTACATAAAACATTTTCCAGCAAAACACCTCATTCTCCTTAGCTAAGGCTTACCATGTGTCCTTGTATCCTGAGCCATTCCTTCATTGAAACAGCTCTCTGGCTCCACCAGTCAGATAGAGGTTGGTGCAATTTGACAGTTCTTGGCTGGGGATAAGCCAATTGTCAGGTAAAAAATGCAATGTGATTTCCTTGTAATGAAGGGTGGCCATTGGCAGAGCAAGGACGTTCATGAACACCCATGACAAGGATGTTAAGCCAAAGGAGAACACTCAAACCTACCAATGATGTCCCTCGACAAACAGTCACAAATTACAGATGGGTAGGGAATATAAGAATGTGGAGGTAAGCATCCTGAAGATCTAAAGCAGTTATCTACTCCCGTGATACGCTGTTTTAGTCTAAGAGCTAGGCATGTTTTTGACTTTTAAATACCCTGCACAGTATTTCATCTAGTTGATCATCAAACAAGCCATTATCAGGAAAAGGCATATGCAATATCCCAGAAGTCTGTGTCCCCTCCAATGTCGAATCTCTGCAATAGACATGACGATGAGCAGCAACTTTAGAGACTGTGGAAAACGCAGAGGCTTTCTAAATGTCACAAGAAATATCAGGCAGGGAATTTGCTTGCATTTCTTTCTTGCAAGTATTTCAGAACAACTCTCACACATCTGAATAACTATCTTTGTAACCTGGAAATACTTAACCAGTGCTTGAGAGGCATGCATTGAATATATAATTGCTTTTAATGTGAGCTGCTGACCCTCCAAACACTTTAATGTCTGCACCTTGCGTTCCACCACATCTGTCACTGACCCATAATATGCTATGTGATGCGCTGCTAGCTTAACCAGCATTGGGTCTGTCTTGACTTTTTTTGCTAAGGGATATAGGGCAAAATGTACTAAGACTTTTTGCATTGAGAAGGATTCGATTCACAAAATCAACCATTTGAGACCACAAAGTGTCCTTTCTGTATGTACTAAACCCAAATTGTGATTCGGTAACGAGTTACGAATTCACAATTTTGGCATGCGAATACATACTGCATTTGTATTTGGAAGGGTTGTATTTGGGGCATCCCTTTCAAATAACGATTTGGAATGGCATGCATTAATGTTTGGTGACCGAAATCCAGTCACAGTCCCATTGAATACTAATCCTAAAAAATGCGGCCAGTATGTTGCCACCAGTGTTTAGTACAACTGCCCTCAGTCTTGTCAAAAACTTAAGAAGGTCTCAGTTCTTAGGATCGTTCCACTCCCACTATAACAAATCTTTAATCATCTTATTTATTGATATGCAGGGTGGTTATGGGTAAAGACAGGAAATAAGGATTCCTTATGCCTCTCTTGATCCTCTGATCGCCTCTGATAAGATATCAGCAGCAGTTCTTCCAGCAGAAAATGATGGAGCAGGAGAAGAGGGAAGGGAAGTGGGATCATGGCTATCCTTCTTGTAATTTTAGGGGAAAGACACCAGAATTTGAACCACGTACCTTGAGAATGAGTCCTGTTTAAACAGGCCTCTAAACCAGTGTTTCTTGCAGTGGCTGTTGGTGAAATTTCAAAGTGGTGGGGTCATAAGCACATGCCTGAAAATGAAACAACCACAGCCCATTCCTACTAAGGTCGGTGCCACAATTTACCTAAGACACTTATTCGGAGGCCATATTTTCAAAAGGCAATTCTTAAGGGGTACTTTCAATAGACACTTATAGGTGTCTGTTTTTCTAGTCAAGTGACCTCCACTTGCCAATCTGCTAGTGCATATGTCAAAAGTCAGCAGATTTGTGTAATGCATTTAAGAGCACCTCTTGGTATCAATACAGGGTAATTAGCACCAACAACATGTACAAGACAATCAAGTTTAGGAATGTTTTAAAGTGATCCCTTTTGAATGAAAATCCATCTGCATGGTAAGTGTGCATAAACATTCGTACATGGAATTACAGTCCGAATGGCCACATGTATAGCTATAAAAGCACATATCCTGCAGTGGATGCTAAGAAACCATATGCAACGAGTATGCAAGCTGCTATAGAAAAAGAAAGATAGGATGCATTCTGGGTCATGTAGTATGCATTCTGGGTCATGTAGTAGTACCATGGTGTACAGAAGAAAAAAAGTAAAAGTAACTTTAAGTAAATGCAACAACAATGCCGTAGGCAGTAAAGTCAACAGTTTCAGAAGTGATGGGACTTCACAAGTATCACCTTCATACCACGCCTACAATGTCAGCGCAGTACGGAAACATCCCATCTCAACACTTAAAGAGAGGTCTTTAGAAATAATGCGTCACACATTCAGGTAGGACAAGAAGCCTCTAGGCCCCACCTACCACACCATCATCTGAAGTTCTATCTACAGCATTGCAACCTAGTGGGCACTGCTCACTGGGCTGCCACGTCATAGACACTATGTGGGGGGAAAACATCATGTCAATCCAGTGACAGCATGAGAGGGTCTCCACCGTGAATGTTTTCAATTACTTTAAATAGGTAATACCTTTGTCCTAAAACGTGCTCCATTACTTTTTTCTATCGAATTCACAGAGTAAACAAGCAAATATGAAAATTCTTATTTTAGAAATAAATTGTCACAGACCCTAACGTGTATTGATTTCTCCCTCCTACGTGTTCTTCACACCACTTCAAGACTGTGAACAAATGCAGTCTCCTACCTTCTGATAAAATGTCCTGCCTTTGCACTTCCAAACTGCACCATGCGGTCTTTCTATCCACATTTAGGCCCGTATTTATACTTTTTGATGCTAAACTGCGCTAACGCAGTTTAGCGTCAAAAAGTTTTGCGCCGGCTAACGCCATTCTGAAGCGCCATGCGGGCGCCGTATTTATTGAATGGCGTTAGCCGGCGCTAGCAGACCGGCGCTGCCTGGTGTGCGTGGAAAAAAAACACGTACACCAGGCAGCGCCGGCGTTGGGGAAAATGGCGTTAGGGCGTCTTAAAATGGTGCAAGTCAGGTTGACGCCAAAAAATCGCCTCCACCTGATTTGCGCCATTTTTAACGACGCCCAGACGCCATTTACATGACTCCTGTCTTAGTAAAGACAGGAGTCATGCCCCCTTGCCCAATGGCCATGCCCAGGGGACTTATGTCCCCTGGGCATGGTCATTGGGCATTGAGGCATGTAGGGGGGCACAAATCAGGCCCCCCTATGCCCAAAAAAAAAAAAAAATTTAAAAAAAAATTATACTTACCTGAACTTACCTGAATGTCCCTGGGATGGGTCCCTCCATCCTTGGGTGTCCTCCTGGGGTGGGCAAGGGTGGCAGGGGGGGTCCCTGGGGGCATGGGAGGGCAGCTGTGGGCTCATTTTGAGCCCACAGGTCCCTTAACGCCTGCCCTGACCAGGCGCTAAAATCCGGCGCAAATGCGGGGTTTTTTGCCCCTCCCACTCCCGGGCGTGATTTTTGCCCGGGAGTATAAATACGACGCATTTGCGTCGCAGTCATTTTTTTAGACGGGAACGCCTACCTTGCATCTCATTAACGCAAGGAAGGCGTTCACGCAAAAAAATGACGCTCTTTCCTCATACTTTGGCGCTAGACGCGTCTAACGCCAAAGTATAAATATGGCGTTAGTTTTGCGCCTAATTTGCGTCGAAAAAAACGACGCAAATTCAGCGCAAACGGAGTATAAATATGCCCCTATGAGTGCCACTACGTCGACACGTCCATTATTTGCAATCCGGAAACACGCAAATCCTGTGCTGGAGATTAAAACGCCCGGGGCTATTTTCCATCAGTGCCTCTTGGAGAAGGAGGGGCCAAGGAGAAGGCGACACCCGCTCTGAGATGAAAATCAAGGGCTGAGTTTAGGCCCTATTGATGCTGCAGTACAACGTCAGGAACGCGCCCAACGTGCAGCGAGGCTCCTGATAGTGTGCGACCGTAACTGAGTGATCGTCCAGCAGTCAGGCATGAAAAAACAGTCTTTTTTTATTTTAATTTAGTTACAGTAAATATATATATATTTATTTTTTTAAAGGAAGATCGAAAAAAACTTATGGAGGAACTGTCCCTGGTTTCTTGACATGTAATTAGTGGCACGCTCGGACCCGTGACTCCTACATAGGGGTTCCTGTTTATAAAATTAAATAATAAAATTAAACAGAAATAATAAGCTATATATACATAAATACATTTAAAAAGTTCGGAACTTTGAAATGCTCTGTCAACATGAAGAAACTTGAAACTGAAAGCAAAAAAAATAAGTTGGTATCATATCTTAATTTGTGAGGATAGCAAACAGAGTCTAGTATAGACTTTTGGAGGCCTCACTCGAAGCGGCACAAGAATGCGCCAACAAAAAATAGAGCATGCATTTCCAGCATTTCCAGCAAAAAAAAAGACAGTAACGTGGCATAGCACTTCGTCTTTGAGAAATAAAACCACATTTTGAAAATATCGAAGTTTCCCATAATTTTTTTTTTTGATGTTTGCATATTTTTGTTTGTGAATTAACTAAAGTATTGGCAGCAGCACCTGAAGGGACTACCACTACCAGCATCCCTTGGGTCCAAGGAAGCTGCCCCAGGGAGCCATCTGAACCTGCACAGTGCTATGAAGCACTTCGTTGTATCCCGCCATGCTGGGAAGTATTGGCAGCAGCACCCGAAGGGACTACCGCTACCAGCATCCTTTTGGCCCCAGGCAACCATCTGCACCTTCACAGCGCTATAAAACGCTTCGTCACGTCCTGCTGCACGGGAAAGTATTGGCAGCAGCACCTGAAGGGAATACCTCTACCAGCACCCCTTGGGCCCCAGGCAACCAACTGCACCTGCACAGCACTATAGAGTGCTTTATCTTGGCCTGCTCAATGGGATACGCACGGTTTAGCCCGGCTGAAGCCTTGGCCAAGAGCTGGACATCCTATGTCCATCAGCGCCAGGAAGACGCAGGGCCGGGCCACCACTAGGCCCTGCACATCTCTCCAACATGTTAAATTAAGAACAAAGGACCATGGCGGCTAGGCGGTAAGGCTGCAATCTGCTTTGGGTACACTGAGGTGCATCTTTAATACATGTGACAGTCTACAGGCCCACCTCTGGATGTTTAAGCTACCTAAGCAGTGTGGGCGAAGGCAACTGTTGTTCCTAACTTGAATTTTATGGCAAGACCCAGAGGCTAACATTATGCATATTTCTTTATTGCTATTACTCACAGTAGCACTTTAAAATAATATCAGAACATAGAACATTAGAATCTTCAACACTATAAACCCGGAGAACCTACAATCCTCAGCCTCCTTTTTTGCTGCTGCTCCTGCAGTTAAGTACTTCCTGAATCTGTTTTGCTTACGCTGTGAGGAAGATTGTCACCGCACCACCGTTTTCTTGGGGTTTGGCCTCTTGCTGTACCACTTGGTACTTGTGAAGTTATGTAATTCAGATGGGTAAATATAAGCTCAACAGGCATTTTATCCTTCTTGTCTTCAGTGGTAGGAGCTCTAGAGAAGGAAATTACTACTGTTGAAGCCAAGCTGGCACATTGCGGAGGGGGAGATGTAGTGGACAGTATTAATGAGGGCCCTGCGCTGGTGGCCGCTCTTCCTAATGCGATTATTTATATCACGCAGGTGTTAACGCGTCCCTTTATGATATTTTATCACACATAAGGACTCGTTTTATGCCAATGAATCTTTTGACCCAGTTGTGAGACACCTTAGGACGAGATAGCTAATCAATATATCAATCAATACATCAATTATGTCATCAATATTTAACACGACAATGCATTTTACTTTAGTCAAAGTCATTAATCAATTCAAAGACACTACCATGACCTTTCAGCCATGAATAACCACACCTTGATTAGTAGAATTTCATGAGTTTTATTCCCTATTAATTACAGTCTATAAGCAGATACGTTAATCTCAACACCAAGAAACATAATAGCATAGTCACAATATGTCAACTTTGATAAGATTTCATTAAAGCGAGAATCACAAACATCAGAACATAACACGGCGTGAACATAGATCAAGTTTAGAAGAGTGTCAATAACGCGTCAGTTCAACAAAGCATAATCTCGGTCGTTTGTCTATTTGAGTCAGTTTTGGTGAACACCTGTCCTAACCTCCGATTAGCATTCGCATGTTGGGCTTCATGCAAAACAATTTAGAACACTAATTTGGAAAACATCTATCTAAGGTCTCTGTCAAAAATAAGCAGTTGGTACCTAGAAAGGAAAAGCAAAACAGACAAATCACAATTGCATTGTCATAATTACCCTCCAAAGTTTAGGTCAGTGCACAGGTTCAGTCTTCGTCTTCAGGACATCAGTCAATTCGCCATCAATCAAAACTCAGCTTTGGGGCAAAAAGGGCACTTCCCTCATAAGGAGGTAAAGTGTAAAATGGACAATTCTAAGGGCGAGGATGGTTTTAAGTAAACCAACAAGTCACCAAACAGAGTGACAGAGTTTCTGGATAAAATCAATAGCATTCCCTACCTAATTCTAAGTGACTCCCCGTGACATGGGTTTTTATCCCTTTTCTGTTGTACATTCCCCCAAAATTTTATTGGACACTTGTTATACCCCACTATCTTTAACCTATCAGAAAGTACATTAGGTAACCCAACTCTTCACCCCATATTATTTTACAAGTCTTTGATTGGTCTTCATAATTGACATCTTCCGAGGTGGCACGTCCGGTATGATTTAATCTTTCTGTAATTCTTTGCACATCTTCTGGTCAGCAGTTTCATTGTCTTCACTGGTTTGAATGACCTTGTACATTACATTAATCTACACTGTTTCAATTTGCTTTTAACATTTACTCTGCACACAGTGAAGAATGCTTGAGAACGGATATAGCATGGTTACATTCGTCTTCTAATTTGAAGAAAAAGAACACGCAGGGTCGTGTCCCTTTGTAAGTCAGCATACTGAAACATAGAAAAATGCATTTAATATGAGAGCCAAGCTGCTAAGCCTCGGCTCATGCTAACTTAAGGCCTATGAGTATTTCAGCACAGATTCAATAACGCAATCATTAGTACAAACATATTTAAACATAATAGAAACATTTTACTCAGTATTATTAGTCAACGTATACATTGGCAGCCACTCCCCGTGGTCACATTTCAGGTGCACGTCTAAGCAAAATTGCTATTATTATAGTTTCTATGCAATATTATCACACATTGATTCATAAACATTTCATGTTAATATATATATTATATAAGCTACGCTCTCTCAGTCCCTCCTCTGATGCCGTTCGTCATCACACAAACCTTTCCCTTTGACCTTTCACTTTAATTTTTCACTTTACGCATAATGCGCATTTCGACATCTTGTTCCTTGTGTGAACTTTCCCAAATTTCATAAAAAAATGTTTCTCTTTCACTTTCCTCATTTCTCTTGTTTCTCTTTGTCAAATTTCTTTTAATTTTATCATTAATTTTGCATGCTCCCCATAATCCTAATAGACAGGCCAAAACAATTAATAGACCCCCTAATATTTTTGCAAGTACCCCATTCCAAATGTTGCTAAACCAGCTCCCTACTCTGGCAATTCATTTTCCTAATTTCACCCACACTCCAGGTTCTTTCAAATCTTTCAGATCTGTACCTCTTATCTTCTTACTATTGTCTGGTATATATGAGCAACAATGATGCTTGTTGAGCATCTTGCAGACTCCACCACTAAAAGAATGTCTAAAGCAAGTCGATTTTGAAGAGTCATAGCTCTTTCCGCAGCAAGTTCAGTATCCATCAGGAGTATAGCCCCTGTAAAATTTGTCAGCATGTTATCCACAATAGTAGACAACTTTTGAATCTTCATGGAGTTTAAAATAACCCCTACCGAAGGAATTATGGCTCCAAATATGTCACCAATGACAGCAGCCGCTGTCTCTCATTTCTGTCTAGCATGTTGTAATTCAGACATTATAGGTATTTGCTTTAAGTCATCAATCTGGTAAATCTTTGGGAAAACTATCTCCAAATAACATGTCCCATACTATCCCTTAGGGAGACGGTAATAGGCATTAAGTCCACAGATATAATAGATCCCAGGGATTGCTGGGTCCTGTCCATTTAACATGAATGTCCATTTACTCTGAAACAAAAACACATGCCTGCATTCACTCGTTCCCACAAATAAAGTGTCATGTCCAGAATTTGGCCTATATATACAAAGCCTTCCTACATGTAATGCATCTATAGCTAGTTTGCCTTGTGTCTTTATTGCAGTGTAAGCATAATCATTTGCATATGTGTGCGTTTTTCTAGCCCCTTTTCTAATCTTTCTTTTAATGCTTTGCGTCTATCATCAGTGTGATCTAAGAAGCTTTTCTCTACAAGTGTCAATAAGCAAGTCAGATTATTGCGGTGTGCATAAGCTGTCCCAAATGTAAGTGTTGGTTCAAAGAAACCTCTGGCTAATTTTATACTATGCTCCTTAGCTAGCTTGTTCAGAAACTTAATCACAGGCACAAAAGAAAACACGACATCCAGATTTGAATACAAATATTGCACATGCTCCTGATTATAGAATCTTGTTAATAGTAAGCTACAGCTTATCCCGTAGGTTAATGGAAGACTATGATAGGTGACCCCTTCTTGCACTGATGAAGGAATCTTTGTGCACACATAACAGTTTTTCGCATCCATGGTCTCAACGTACTCATTCAACAAGCGATAGAAAACATTAGTAGAAAGTTCCCCTTTTGAGTTAGTTCCCTCATGCAAGTGTCTTGCATCCTGCTCAAACTTTTCCCACGGTGTTAGTGTTGCAGTCTCAGGTTTTGAAGCATTGTTAGTCACTTTCTTATCCAACCGTGGCATTCCCACAATTACACCTACAATTATTATCGCACACACGATATCTAATATAAGACTCAACTAACCACGCACTTTACCCTTTTTGTTACTACCTCTATTATAAGCCATGTCTGTAAAGAAACAGATAGCAGAACAAGAATCAATTGAGGATGATATAAAACTCTTTTTGATTTTCTTAATGCAAAAAGTCTCTTTCTCTCTGCGTCTATTTACAGCGTTTTACTCACTCCAGGACCCTTTTGCCAAATCAGTTTAGCAGCTTGTCATAATCAGATTTTCAAAGTCATTTCAGGTTATCAGTGTTACATTCGGTAATTTATAAGCTTCTCAATTTCAATTTTGACAAAGTCTCTCTCTTTTAATTGATTTCAGGTACCGTAGTATTGACCTGGTACTTATCGATCAAAACAGAATGCTAAGAATTCTTGTTGCCATTCAGATGTTGTTGCATATGCCCATTCAGGACCTGCGTACCTTCTATTTGCGGTTCTCTTTCTTTTCAATCTACGTTCGCCTTGCAATTCTCCTTCACTTAGATCTTCTGTCCTTGTGGTATCGGTTTCTTCTGTTATTGTTTCACCTGGTACGACCTTTTCTTTTGCAGCCTGCTTCTCTGGCCAGTTATCTCCCTTATTCGTCTTCTTCCTGCTTGTCCTTTCAGGATGCTGAACAGCACCCTCCTCTTGTTCTATGGTGTTTTCTCTTGATGATCTGCAACTGGCTCAGGGGATGTCGGTGTACTTTGATCTCTTTCTACTATTTCCCCTTCTTCTTCTTCTTTTTCTGGATCTGTAACGGGTTCAAGCTCTAACCCGTATCCGTCTGCTTCTGGGAGAACCTCTCCTTGATTTACTTCTGCTGCCTCTACTGAGATAGGCACACTGTCACCTCTCTCAAACTCGTTTACTGTTTGAGGGACAAGGCTGTTCTCAGTGGGCTCTCCTGCAGTCTCAGTTCTCTCTTGGCTATTTTCAGGCCCTGAGACTTCCCTCTCTGGAACTGTTGAGTCGGAAACTTCAAGTTCCTCACCAATTGGACACGTTACCTTCTTTGTGTGGCTGGCATGTATCCAGTTTGGAACGCCTGCACATTTCACAGCAGTGGTTGTTGTCAATATTACTTGATATGGCCCCTTCCAGTGCGGCTCCAAACATGACTTTCTCACGTGCTTCTTGACAACCACCCAGTCACCGGCTTGCAGGGTGTGACCTGGATCACTGATCGGTGGCAATGTGTTTTGGCTTCCACCTGGTGAGAAAAAGAGTGAACCACATCAGCCAAACCATTGCAGTAGTCCAACACCATTCCATCCGTGATATTCACAAGAGCATTTGCAGGTACTGCGGGCAGCCTCATAGCTCTACCCATAAGGATCTCATGGGGTGATAGTCCTGTCTTCTTATCAGGGGTGTTCCTCATCGACATCAGCACTAAGGGCAATGCATCTGGCCATTTCATATTGGTAGCTGCGCACATCTTCGCCATTCTCGATTTTAAGGTACCATTCATTTGTTCTACTAGTCATGATTCTTCAGGGCGGTAGCTACAATGCAGCTTCTGTTCAATGTCTAATACGGCACACAAGAGCTTAATCACCTCATTGTCGAAGTGTCTGCCCCTATCTGATTCTATAGAGACCGGAAACCCGAACCTGGGTATTAGTTCCCTAAGCAGCAGCTTTGCAACTGTGAGACTGTCGTTTCTACGTGTGGGGTAAGCTTCAATCCAGTGGCTGAAAACACACACAATCACTAACACGTACTTCAATCCTCCACAAACAGGCATTTCAATGAAATCCATTTGCATCTTGCCAAATGGACCACCAGCTCTCCCTATGTGGCTCAATGTTACCACAGTCCCTTTTCCGGCATTCATCTGTTGACAGATGATGCACCTGTGACAGGTAACCTCTGCAGCATGTCTGAATTTTGGGTTAAACCAGTCAATCTTGAATGACCTGATCATTGCATCTCTCCCAAGATGTGACTGTCCATGGTAGAGCCTCGCAAATTGTGACAAAAGACTGTTTGGCAAAACCACTTTCCCCTCCTCTGAGACCCATAAGTCATCAGCTCTTTGTACACATTGCATTCTCTGCCAGGAGCGTTTTTCCTCCTTGCTAGCTACTTTAGCTCGTCTAATGTAGCAACCACTCTTAATGCAAGGTTCAAACATGTGTCATTTTCGGTTTGCGGTAACAATTCCGACTGATCCTTGAACGATATACAGTTCAATGCGCAAAACCTTGCGACTTGATCTGTATAGCCGTTTCCCATGGACACAAAGGGGGTCATTCTGACCCTGGCGGTCAGTGTTAAAGCGGCGGCCAACCCGCCAACAGGCTGGCGGCCTAAAAATATGAATTCTGACCCTGGCGGGAACCGCCAACACAGGCCGCCGCTTTAACACTCCGACCGCCACGGCCGTACAAACAAACAGCGCGGCGGTCACCGCCAACAGGCAGGCGGCAGACAATGTACCGCCCACCCTATCACGACCCACCAATCCGCCACCTTTTCCGGGGCGGGAGCCCCGCCGATAAAAAGACGGCGGAAACAGACATCTCCAATGGAAAACGCTTACCTCGACACACTCCACCCGGAATCGGAACAGCATGGAACCCGAACTCCACATCCTCCCAGCCATTGCCTTCCTGCTCTTCTTCCAGGATCACGAACCTCGCCGCAGACGACAACGGTGAGTACTGCACCTACGACACAGGGGAGGGGGGAGGAGGAAAGGTTACGGGCACACAAATACGCCACACACCCACCCCCACGCTCACCCCCACCGAAATACCTACACACCTATGCAGATAAAAAAGTCAGAGTGACACCTCCAACCCCCCCCCAAAAAAAACAAAGACAAAAGGCAATGAATGTAAAAGTAGAACCATATTATTGCAACAATAAAGTATAGCGACCTTAGCAATATATGAAGAATGAATACACATCTAGAACTCCATCCATACCAGTAGCAAAAGTCCGGCCCAGTCATTCAAAGTCCAAATGTCCGTGGGCCAATGTGCAGCAACACATGGGCAAAGCCCACACACGAGATCAAGTCCATTGGAGAGAACACTGCTGGGGCATCACTAAAATAAAAAGACAGGCACCTCAGGGGGAAGGGAAGGGGGGGCACCTCAGCCACATGAGTCCACGACGCCAGATCCACGAAGGGCCTCCATGCCCACTGTGCCATCCTGGGGAGTGCAAAGCCACAGTCTCACAAGTCTCTACAGTGGGTGGATTGCCCACTGTGCCATCCTGGGGAGTGCAAAGCCACAGTCTCACAAGTCTCTACAGTGGGTGGATTGCCCACTGTGGCATCCTGGGGAGTGCAAAGCCACAGTCTCACAAGTCTCTACAGTGGGTGGATTGCCCACTGTGGCATCCTGGGGAGTGCAAAGCCACAGTCCATCAGGTGGATTACAGAGACCACTGGTCATGGAGGAGGCATGGTGGGCAGAGTGCGTCGTGAAGGCCTGCCCGACACAGAACCGGGACTGCCAATGGGCCAGCGGTGCTTGACAGGAAGGGCCCAGCGGAGCGGTGCTTGAGATGAAGGGCCCAGCGGAGCGGTGCTTGACAGGAAGGGCCCAGCGGAGCGGTGCTTGAGATGAAGGGCCCAGCGGAGCGGTGCTTGACAGGAAGGGCCCAGCAGAGCGGTGCTTGACAGGAAGGGCCCAGCGGAGCGGTGCTTGACAGGAAGGGCCCAGCAGAGCAGTTCAGAGACGGCAGTGCCCAGCGGAGCGGTGCTTGAGATGAAGGGCCCAGCGGAGCGGTGCTTGACAGGAAGGGCCCAGCGGAGCGGTGCTTGAGATGAAGGGCCCAGCGGAGCGGTGCTTGACAGGAAGGGCCCAGCGGAGCGGTGCTTGACAGGAAGGGCCCAGCGGAGCAGTGCTTGACAGGAAGGGCCCAGCGGAGCGGTGCTTGACAGGAAGGGCCCAGCGGAGCAGTTCAGAGACGGCGGTGCCCAGCGGAGCGGTGCTTGAGATGAAGGGCCCAGCGGAGCGGTGCTTGACAGGAAGGGCCCAGCGGAGCGGTGCTTGACAGGAAGGGCCCAGCGGAGCAGTTCAGACACGGCGGTGCCCAGCGGAGCGGTGCTTGAGATGAAGGGCCCAGCGGAGCCGTGCTTGACAGGAAGGGCCCAGCGGAGCGGTGCTTGAGATGAAGGGCCCAGCGGAGCGGTGCTTGACAGGAAGGGCCCAGCGGAGCGGTGCTTGACAGGCAGGGCCCAGCGGAGCGGTGCTTGACAGGAAGGGCCCAGCGGAGCAGTGCTTGACAGGAAGGGCCCAGCGGAGCAGTTCAGAGACGGCGGTGCCCAGCAGAGCGGTGCTTGAGATGAAGGGCCCAGCGGAGCGGTGCTTGACAGGAAGGGCCCAGCGGAGCAGTGCTAGACAGGAAGGGCCCAGCGGAGCAGTGCTAGACAGGAAGGGCCCAGCGGAGCAGTTCAGAGACGGCGGTGCCCAGCGGAGCGGTGCTTGAGATGAAGGGCCCAGCGGAGCGGTGCTTGACAGGAAGGGCCCTGTTCAGCGGTGCTTCTCACGGCGGGGCCCTGTTCAGCGGTGCTCTTCACGGCGGGGCCCTGTTCAGCGGTTCTGGTCACGGCGGGGCCCTGTTCAGCGGTTCTGGTCACGGTGGGGCCCTGTTCAGCGGTGCTCCTCACAGCGGGGCCCTGTTCAGCGGTTCTGGTCATGGCAGGGCCCTGTTCAGCGGTTCTGGTCACGGCGGGGCCCTGTTCAGTGGTGCTTCTCACGGCGGGGCCCTGTTCAGCGGTTCTGGTCACGGCGGGGCCCTGTTCAGCGGTGCTCCTCACGGCGGGGCCCTGTTCAGCGGTGCTTCTCACGGCGGGGCCCTGTTCAGCGGTGCTTCTCACGGCGGGGCCCTGTTCAGCGGTGCTCCTCACGGCGGGGCCCTGTTCAGCGGTGCCTGTCTTGTGTTTCCAGTGAACCACACCTGGCCAATACTTGCCGCTCAGTCTGCATCGGACCTTTCCGTTGCGGGGCCCTCCTGTGATGGAGTCCTGGGGCCCTGGCTCTCCTTCGATACCCCCGGAATGGGGCTGGTGGGGCCCTCATGGCCAGGTCGGCTGCTCCCTGCCTTTTGCTCCTTGCTGCCCTTGCCCTCCTTGGCAGACTGTCCGTGGCCCTTGGCTCCCTTACCCGATGTGGCAGGTGACGGTGCAAGGCTACCCTCCTTGGGGGCAGGCGTATCAGGCCTGTCGTGCCTGCCCTTCAGTTTTTTGCTCCTCTTCCCAGGGGGGGGGGCTGGCTGTGCCTTTGCTGCTGGACGATGTCCCAGCCCAAGGAAAGGGCGGACTCCAAAAACCAGGCACGACGTTCTTTGGAGTTGCTGGGCTGGTGGTGGCTGAGGTGTTTGTGGAACTCTTACGGGATGGAGGGGGTGGGTCAGGTGAGGAAAAGAGGTCCACTTTAGAGAGGAAAATTTTCATGGAGCCATGGGAAGGGTGGCTGGAGTGGGTATGGGAGTGGAGGAAGAGGATGTGGTTGTAGGAGAGTCAATTGTGCTGTCTTTGGGTGCAGGTACTGGGGCAGGAGGCTGACGTGAGGTGGATGGCTGTTGTTTGGGTGCCTGCCTGCGTTTGTGTGGTTGGGAAGCGGGGGTGACAGACACACTGGGAGAGGACACAGGGGACGTGTACATGGCAGTGGGGGTGGTGACTGCACGTGTGCGGACTGGTGTGGAGGGTGTGCTGGTCATGGGTGCAATGGCTGATGGTGGTGTGCTTGCAGGTGTGTGTGGAGACGTCACAGGGAGGGAGGAGGGAGACGAGGAGGTGGAGGACACAGAGGAGGTAATGGCTGTTGGCATGTCTGCATCTGGATGTTGCTTGGGTGAATGCTTGTGTGTCCTGTGGTGCTTATGTCTGGATGAGCTGCCCTTGGGTGTTGAGGTGTGTGCAGGCTGGTCTGTAGGTGTGGATGGGATAGGCAGAGGAACAGGGGAGTGGGACTGGGTGGAGGGAGTCAGAAGAGGGAGGCTGGAGACAGGGACAATCGCTGCCGTCAGTGTTGAGGCCAGAGCGTTGAACGATCGTTGATGGGCAGCCTGACCCGAATGAAGGCCCTCCAGGTATGCATTGCTTTGATGCACCTCCCTCTCCACACCCTGGATGGCATTCAAAAGGGTAGACTGCCCAACAATGATGGTCCTCAGGAGGTCAATGACCTCCTCACTGAGGGCAGCAGGGGTGACTGGGGCAGGGCCTGAGGTGCCTGGGGCGAAGGAGATGGCCGGCTTCCTGGCCTTGCAGGCACGGGCCGAAGGCTGAGGGGCTGCTGGGAGGGCGGAGCTGGTGCGCTGGGTGGCGGCTGTACCTGTAGGATCGGTGGGCACGGATGTTGCCGCCACCGCAAGGGAGCTCCCTTCCGAGGACGTGTCGGTGTCGCTGCCGTCTCCACGGGTCCCCGTGGTGGAGCCCCCCTCGCCCTCCGTCTCACTGGTCATGTCGGAGACCGTTGCATGGCCCTCCGGGGCCATGTGAGATGCAGCTCCCTCTTGCGCCGATGCCACTTCTCCTCCGCCTGATGATGCTAATGCACACATTCACAGTAAAACAAAGAAAATGGGGGGGGTGGAAAACATAAAGACAAGTTGAGTGCATGCATTGGGGACACCGTTGGCGGAGAGGACAGACACAGAAGCCCCCTGCACTACGCTGCGCACTTGGGGTACACTACTCATTCACTGGGACATGCCCTACAAGCCTATGGGCGACAACTGCCCACACAGTATACACTGGTCCATGAATCGCGTTACTAGGCACCCTACAGAGGTGGGGGGCGGGGGCACAGGACCATACTTCACGGACGGGCCTATCCTACAGAAATCGCCTTGGCCTAGGGATACCCACAGCCCTCCTCCCCCACCCAGGCACCTCCACTGCGCGCAAAATAGCTGAATGTGCTGGTACTCACCCCCTTGTGTCTGCTGTGATGTCCTCAAGCGCCCATCTAAATCGGGGTAGGCCACCGCCAGGATCCGGGACATCAGGGGGGTCAAGGTACGACTGGCACCCCTCCTAGGTTGGGAGGCCATCCCCAGCAGAGCCTCCGTGGTCTTCCTGCTCCCGCGGCGGATGTCCTCCCACCTCTTGCGGCAGTGGGTGCCCCTTCTGGTGTGGACCCCCAGGGCCCGGACGTCCTTGGCGATGGCACGCCAAATGTCAATCTTCTGATGGGCGCTGACCTATGTGACATGTACAGGGGGGGAAGAGAAACATCATCACTTTTCTGCATGCTCGATGTGAGTGGCCCCCCCTCCCCAACCTTGCCATGTGGCACATGCTTTCATCTGTTGTGCCATGCATTCGTCATTCGCTGCCCTCCCCTCCATCGTACATCCTCCCCACTCAGCCCAGGCATTGGGCACTATGCATTCCCCCCCGTGTACTCACCTGTTGGTCTGGAGGCCCGTAGAGTAGCGCATACTGGGGGAGGACCCCGTCCACGAGCTTTTCCAACTCCTCGGAACTGAAGGCGGGGGCCCTTTCCCCAGTCGCAGCAGCCATTGTCACTTCCAGACCGAGGTCACAGCAGCAATTGCAGTATAGGTCCTCTCCTGTGGATGCTCAGGTCTCGTGTGATCAAGCCGAGAGAAAATGGCGGTTACGGCCGCGGCGGTGCGTGCCGCGGCGGTGCATACCGCGGCGGTGCGTACCGCGACCGCCGGCGCTCACCGCCATTGGCTCCTGAAACCCATAGGGTTCAATGTTGTCCAATGCGGCTTTGCGCCGCGGACTGCGACCGCCTACCGCCACGGTGTGCCACGCTTGCGCAATGACCTCACTTCACATTGTCACACTTCACAGGTCAGGCAGCCGCCATTTCAAGGGCCCACATGGCTTCATTCCTACTGCGTCACACATGGCTAGGCCTTGCACCGACATTCATACTAGCCATTCAATCCCGAGAGATTCGTGTACTGGGCATGCTGTGGGCACTTACCTGTGGGTTGCTTGACTCTGTGCTCCATGTTGTCCTTCCTAGGCATCGTCCGCTGGGACTTGCGAGGAGACGGAGGAATCTTCCCGTGTACAGACTCAACCGTGCCACTATACAGGAACTGTGTGCCCAGCTTGAGCCAGATCTGATGTCACCCATCCGCCAACCCACAGGGATTCCGCCTCTAGTGCAGGTGCTGTCAGTACTGCATTTTTTGGCAAGTGGATCATTTCAAACTACCGTGGCCATTTCATCTGGGATGTCTCAGCCTATGTTTTCAAAGGTGTTGTCCAGAGTGTTGTCTGCCCTGATGAAATACATGCGGAGCTACATCATTTTCCCTGAGGTGGGTGACTTGCCTACAGTGAAGGGTGATTTCTATGCCCTTGGACACATTCCCAATATCATTGGTGCCATTGATGGTACCCATGTGGCTTTGGTTCCCCCAAAAGACGATGAGCAGGTGTACAGGAACCGTAAAAATTATCATTCGATGAATGTCCAGGTGGTCTGTTTGGCTGACCAGTACATCTCCCATTTAAATGCCAAGTTCCCAGGGTCAGTGTATGACGCGTACATCATGCGAAATAGCAGCATCCCTTATGTGATGGAACTGCTACAGAGACACCGTGTGTGGTTAATTGGTGACTCTGGTTACCCAAACCTGCCTTGGCTATTGACCCCAGTGAGGAATCCCAGGACCAGGGCAGAGGAACGGTACAATGAGGCCCATGGGCGGACTAGGAGGGTGATTGAGCGGACCTTCGGCCTCCTGAAGACCAGGTTTAGGTGCCTGCATATGACTGGTGGATCCCTAATGTACTCACCAAGGAAGGTGTGTCATATCATCGTGGCCTGCTGCATGCTTCACAACCTGGCTTTGCGACGCCAGGTGCCTTTCCTGCAGGAGGATGGTCCAGATGGTGGTGTTGTGGCCGCTGTGGAGCCTGCGGAGAGTGAAGAGGAGGAAGACGAAGAGGACGACACAGACAACAGGGACAGAGTGATACTGCAGTATTTCCAGTGACACACAGGTAATAATCTACTCCTGCATTGTATTATATCTGTAACTGTAGTGGCTCTCTACTGTCTGACCTTTCACCCCAATGTATGGTAACTTAGTTGTGTATATCACTTCCTATTTCAGTGGAGTGCCCTCTGTTTTTTTTCCCCATGGACTACCGCTGTGTGACACTGGTATGTTGTTATCACAATGTAACTAGAAATGTTTTGTTGGTTATATCGAATACATTTGGTTTAAATAAATAGATAGCAGAATCCAGTTGGTTAATGTGCAATAATTGTGTTTATTGAAGTTTTAAAATAGGTGTATAGTTCAAACAGGGTGATGGTGGAGGCATGTCCATGGCAGTGTCCAGACTGTCGTTCCTACAGGTCCATTGTCCATATGCCTCACCCCCACCGAAATACCTACACACCTATGCAGATAAAAAAGTCAGAGTGACACCTCCAACCCCCCCCCAAAAAAAACAAAGACAAAAGGCAATGAATGTAAAAGTAGAACCATATTATTGCAACAATAAAGTATAGCGACCTTAGCAATATATGAAGAATGAATACACATCTAGAACTCCATCCATACCAGTAGCAAAAGTCCGGCCCAGTCATTCAAAGTCCAAATGTCCGTGGGCCAATGTGCAGCAACACATGGGCAAAGCCCACACACGAGATCAAGTCCATTGGAGAGAACACTGCTGGGGCATCACTAAAATAAAAAGACAGGCACCTCAGGGGGAAGGGAAGGGGGGGCACCTCAGCCACATGAGTCCACGACGCCAGATCCACGAAGGGCCTCCATGCCCACTGTGCCATCCTGGGGAGTGCAAAGCCACAGTCTCACAAGTCTCTACAGTGGGTGGATTGCCCACTGTGCCATCCTGGGGAGTGCAAAGCCACAGTCTCACAAGTCTCTACAGTGGGTGGATTGCCCACTGTGGCATCCTGGGGAGTGCAAAGCCACAGTCTCACAAGTCTCTACAGTGGGTGGATTGCCCACTGTGGCATCCTGGGGAGTGCAAAGCCACAGTCCATCAGGTGGATTACAGAGACCACTGGTCATGGAGGAGGCATGGTGGGCAGAGTGCGTCGTGAAGGCCTGCCCGACACAGAACTGGGACTGCCAATGGGCCAGCGGTGCTTGACAGGAAGGGCCCAGCGGAGCGGTGCTTGAGATGAAGGGCCCAGCGGAGCGGTGCTTGACAGGAAGGGCCCAGCGGAGCGGTGCTTGAGATGAAGGGCCCAGCGGAGCGGTGCTTGACAGGAAGGGCCCAGCAGAGCGGTGCTTGACAGGAAGGGCCCAGCGGAGCGGTGCTTGACAGGAAGGGCCCAGCGGAGCAGTTCAGAGACGGCGGTGCCCAGCGGAGCGGTGCTTGAGATGAAGGGCCCAGCGGAGCGGTGCTTGACAGGAAGGGCCCAGCGGAGCGGTGCTTGAGATGAAGGGCCCAGCGGAGCGGTGCTTGACAGGAAGGGCCCAGCGGAGCGGTGCTTGACAGGAAGGGCCCAGCGGAGCAGTGCTTGACAGGAAGGGCCCAGCGGAGCGGTGCTTGACAGGAAGGGCCCAGCGGAGCAGTTCAGAGACGGCGGTGCCCAGCGGAGCGGTGCTTGAGATGAAGGGCCCAGCGGAGCGGTGCTTGACAGGAAGGGCCCAGCGGAGCGGTGCTTGACAGGAAGGGCCCAGCGGAGCGGTGCTTGACAGGAAGGGCCCAGCGGAGCAGTTCAGACACGGCGGTGCCCAGCGGAGCGGTGCTTGAGATGAAGGGCCCAGCGGAGCCGTGCTTGACAGGAAGGGCCCAGCGGAGCGGTGCTTGAGATGAACGGCCCAGCGGAGCGGTGCTTGACAGGAAGGGCCCAGCGGAGCGGTGCTTGACAGGAAGGGCCCAGCGGAGCGGTGCTTGACAGGAAGGGCCCAGCGGAGCAGTGCTTGACAGGAAGGGCCCAGCGGAGCAGTTCAGAGACGGCGGTGCCCAGCAGAGCGGTGCTTGAGATGAAGGGCCCAGCGGAGCGGTGCTTGACAGGAAGGGCCCAGCGGAGCGGTGCTTGACAGGAAGGGCCCAGCGGAGCAGTGCTAGACAGGAAGGGCCCAGCGGAGCAGTGCTAGACAGGAAGGGCCCAGCGGAGCAGTTCAGAGACGGCGGTGCCCAGCGGAGCGGTGTTTGAGATGAAGGGCCCAGCGGAGCGGTGCTTGACAGGAAGGGCCCTGTTCAGCGGTGCTTCTCACGGTGGGGCCCTGTTCAGCGGTGCTCTTCACGGCGGGGCCCTGTTCAGCGGTTCTGGTCACGGCGGGGCCCTGTTAAGCGGTTCTGGTCACAGTGGGGCCCTGTTCAGCGGTGCTCCTCACAGCGGGGCCCTGTTCAGCGGTTCTGGTCACGGCGGGGCCCTGTTCAGCGGTTCTGGTCACGGCGGGGCCCTGTTCAGTGGTGCTTCTCACGGCGGGGCCCTGTTCAGCGGTTCTGGTCACGGCGGGGCCCTGTTCAGCGGTGCTCCTCACGGCGGGGCCCTGTTCAGCGGTTCTGGTCACGGCGGGGCCCTGTTCAGCGGTGCTTCTCACGGCGGGGCCCTGTTCAGCGGTGCTCCTCACGGCGGGGCCCTGTTCAGCGGTGCCTGTCTTGTGTTTCCAGTGAACCACACCTGGCCAATACTTGCCGCTCAGTCTGCATCGGACCTTTCCGTTGCGGGGCCCTCCTGTGATGGAGTCCTGGGGCCCTGGCTCTCCTTCGATACCCCCGGAATGGGGCTGGTGGGGCCCTCATGGCCAGGTCGGCTGCTCCCTGCCTTTTGCTCCTTGCTGCCCTTGCCCTCCTTGGCAGACTGTCCGTGGCCCTTGGCTCCCTTACCCGATGTGGCAGGTGACGGTGCAAGGCTACCCTCCTTGGGGGCAGGCGTATCAGGCCTGTCGCGCCTGCCCTTCAGTTTTTTGCTCCTCTTCCCAGGGGGGGGGGGGATGGCTGTGCCTTTGCTGCTGGACGATGTCCCAGCCCAAGGAAAGGGCGGACTCCAAAAACCAGGCACGACGTTCTTTGGAGTTGCTGGGCTGGTGGTGGCTGAGGTGTTTGTGGAACTCTTACGGGATGGAGGGGGTGGGTCAGGTGAGGAAAAGAGGTCCACTTTAGAGAGGAAAATTTTCATGGAGCCATGGGAAGGGTGGCTGGAGTGGGTATGGGAGTGGAGGAAGAGGATGTGGTTGTAGGAGAGTCAATTGTGCTGTCTTTGGGTGCAGGTACTTGGGCAGGAGGCTGACGTGAGGTGGATGGCTGTTGTTTGGGTGCCTGCCTGCGTTTGTGTGGTTGGGAAGCGGGGGTGACAGACACACTGGGAGAGGACACAGGGGACGTGTACATGGCAGTGGGGGTGGTGACTGCACGTGTGCGGACTGGTGTGGAGGGTGTGCTGGTCATGGGTGCAATGGCTGATGGTGGTGTGCTTGCAGGTGTGTGTGGAGACGTCACAGGGAGGGAGGAGGGAGACGAAGAGGTGGAGGACACAGAGGAGGTAATGGCTGTTGGCATGTCTGCATCTGGATGTTGCTTGGGTGAATGCTTGTGTGTCCTGTGGTGCTTATGTCTGGATGAGCTGCCCTTGGGTGTTGAGGTGTGTGCAGGCTGGTCTGTAGGTGTGGATGGGATAGGCAGAGGAACAGGGGAGTGGGACTGGGTGGAGGGAGTCAGAAGAGGGAGGCTGGAGACAGGGACAATCGCTGCCGTCAGTGCTGAGGCCAGAGCGTTGAACGATCGTTGATGGGCAGCCTGACCCGAATGAAGGCCCTCCAGGTATGCATTGCTTTGATGCACCTCCCTCTCCACACCCTGGATGGCATTCAAAAGGGTAGACTGCCCAACAATGATGGTCCTCAGGAGGTCAATGACCTCCTCACTGAGGGCAGCAGGGGTGACTGGGGCAGGGCCTGAGGTGCCTGGGGCGAAGGAGATGGCCGGCTTCCTGGCCTTGCAGGCACGGGCCGAAGGCTGAGGGGCTGCTGGGAGGGCGGAGCTGGTGCGCTGGGTGGCGGCTGTACCTGTAGGATCGGTGGGCACGGATGTTGCCGCCACCGCAAGGGAGCTCCCTTCCGAGGACGTGTCGGTGTCGCTGCCGTCTCCACGGGTCCCCGTGGTGGAGCCCCCCTCGCCCTCCGTCTCACTGGTCATGTCGGAGTCCGTTGCATGGCCCTCCGGGGCCATGTGAGATGCAGCTCCCTCTTGCGCCGATGCCACTTCACCTCCGCCTGATGATGCTAATGCACACATTCACAGTAAAAAAAAGAAAATGGGGGGGGTGGAAAACATAAAGACAAGTTGAGTGCATGCATTGGGGACACCGTTGGCGGAGAGGACAGACACAGAAGCCCCCTGCACTACGCTGCGCACTTGGGGTACACTACTCATTCACTGGGACATGCCCTACAAGCCTATGGGCGACAACTGCCCACACAGTATACACTGGTCCATGAATCGCGTTACTAGGCACCCTACAGAGGTGGGGGGCGGGGGCACAGGACCATACTTCACGGACGGGCCTATCCTACAGAAATCGCCTTGGCCTAGGGATACCCACAGCCCTCCTCCCCCACCCAGGCACCTCCACTGCGCGCAAAATAGCTGAATGTGCTGGTACTCACCCCCTTGTGTCTGCTGTGATGTCCTCAAGTGCCAATCTAAATCGGGGTAGGCCACCGGCAGGATCCGGGACATCAGGGGGGTCAAGGTACGACTGGCACCCCTCCTAGGTTGGGAGGCCATCCCCAGCAGAGCCTCCGTGGTCTTCCTGCTCCCGCGGCGGATGTCCTCCCACCTCTTGCGGCAGTGGGTGCCCCTTCTGGTGTGGACCCCCAGGGCCCGGACGTCCTTGGCGATGGCACGCCAAATGTCAATCTTCTGATGGGCGCTGACCTATGTGACATGTACAGGGGGGGAAGAGAAACATCATCACTTTTCTGCATGCTCGATGTGAGTGGCCCCCCCTCCCCAACCTTGCCATGTGGCACATGCTTTCATCTGTTGTGCCATGCATTCGTCATTCGCTGCCCTCCCCTCCATCGTACATCCTCCCCACTCAGCCCAGGCATTGGGCACTGTGCATTCCCCCCCGTGTACTCACCTGTTGGTCTGGAGGCCCGTAGAGTAGCGCATACTGGGGGAGGACCCCGTCCACGAGCTTTTCCAACTCCTCGGAACTGAAGGCGGGGGCCCTTTCCCCAGTCGCAGCAGCCATTGTCACTTCCAGACCGAGGTCACAGCAGCACTTGCAGTATAGGTCCTCTCCTGTGGATGCTCAGGTCTCGTGTGATCAAGCCGAGAGAAAATGGCGGTTACGGCCGCGGCGGTGCGTGCCGCGGCGGTGCATACCGCGGCGGTGCGTACCGCGACCGCCGGCGCTCACCGCCATTGGCTCCTGAAACCCATAGGGTTCAATGTTGTCCAATGCGGCTTTGCGCCGCGGACTGCGACCGCCACGGTGTGCCACGCTTGCGCAATGACCTCACTTCACATTGTCACACTTCACAGGTCAGGCAGCCGCCATTTCAAGGGCCCACATGGCTTCATTCCTACTGCGTCACACATGGCTAGGCCTTGCACCGACATTCATACTAGCCATTCAATCCCGAGAGATTCATGTACTGGGCATGCTGTGGGCACTTACCTGTGGGTTGCTTGACTCTGTGCTCCATGTTGTCCTTCCTAGGCATCGTCCGCTGGGACTTGCGAGGAGACGGAGGAATCTTCCCGTGTACAGACTCAACCGTGCCACTATACAGGAACTGTGTGCCCAGCTTGAGCCAGACCTGATGTCACCCATCCGCCAACCCACAGGGATTCCGCCTCTAGTGCAGGTGCTGTCAGTACTGCATTTTTTGGCAAGTGGATCATTTCAAACTACCGTGGCCATTTCATCTGGGATGTCTCAGCCTATGTTTTCAAAGGTGTTGTCCAGAGTGTTGTCTGCCCTGATGAAATACATGCGGAGCTACATCATTTTCCCTGAGGTGGGTGACTTGCCTACAGTGAAGGGTGATTTCTATGCCCTTGGACACATTCCCAATATCATTGGTGCCATTGATGGTACCCATGTGGCTTTGGTTCCCCCAAAAGACGATGAGCAGGTGTACAGGAACCGTAAAAATTATCATTCGATGAATGTCCAGGTGGTCTGTTTGGCTGACCAGTACATCTCCCATTTAAATGCCAAGTTCCCAGGGTCAGTGCATGACGCGTACATCATGCGAAATAGCAGCATCCCTTATGTGATGGAACTGCTACAGAGACACCGTGTGTGGTTAATTGGTGACTCTGGTTACCCAAACCTGCCTTGGCTATTGACCCCAGTGAGGAATCCCAGGACCAGGGCAGAGGAACGGTACAATGAGGCCCATGGGCGGACTAGGAGGGTGATTGAGCGGACCTTCGGCCTCCTGAAGGCCAGGTTTAGGTGCCTGCATATGACTGGTGGATCCCTAATGTACTCACCAAGGAAGGTGTGTCATATCATCGTGGCCTGCTGCATGCTTCACAACCTGGCTTTGCGACGCCAGGTGCCTTTCCTGCAGGAGGATGGTCCAGATGGTGGTGTTGTGGCCGCTGTGGAGCCTGCGGAGAGTGAAGAGGAGGAAGACGAAGAGGACGACACAGACAACAGGGACAGAGTGATACTGCAGTATTTCCAGTGACACACAGGTAATAATCTACTCCTGCATTGTATTATATCTGTAACTGTAGTGGCTCTCTACTGTCTGACCTTTCACCCCAATGTATGGTAACTTAGTTGTGTATATCACTTCCTATTTCAGTGATCTGATTCCCACGGAGTGCCCTCTGGTTTTTTTCCCCATGGACTACCGCTGTGTGACACTGGTATGTTGTTATCACAATGTAACTAGAAATGTTTTGTTGGTTATATCGAATACATTTGGTTTAAATAAATAGATAGCAGAATCCAGTTGGTTAATGTGCAATAATTGTGTTTATTGAAGTTTTAAAATAGGTGTATAGTTCAAACAGGGTGATGGTGGAGGCATGTCCATGGCAGTGTCCAGACTGTCGTTCCTACAGGTCCATTGTCCATATGCCTGTGGAAGGTGGAGCAGGGGCAGTTCAAGGTTGGACAGGGTAAACAAGTGGGACAGTGGGATGACATCCGGGGGTTTCCGTGCATGGCGGGGGTTTTGACATCCTACTCTGTCTTCTTCCTCGATCTCAGGCCTTTCTTGCGGGGTGGTTCTTGTTCTGCAGGGGGTGGGGTCCGGGAGGGCCGTTGCTGTTGTGTCGGGGCCTCCTGACCACTAGCGCCGGCGGAGGTGGTGGGCTGTTCTTCCTCCAGGCTAGTGGCAGGGGCCCTTTGGGGGGCCACATGGTCCCGCAATGTGGTGACAATCTGGTTGAGTGCCACCACGATTGTGCCCATTGCGGAACTGATGCTGCGCAGTTCTTCCCGGAACCCCATGTACTGGCCCTCCTGCATGGCCTGGATCTCCTGGAACCTGGCCAGGACCGTCGCCATCGTCTCTTGGGAGTGGTGGTACGCTCACATGATGGTGGTGAGGGCCTCTTGGACAGTGGGTTCCCTAGGCCTGTCCTCCCTCTGTCGCACAGCAGCCCTCCCAGTTCCTCTTTGTTCCAGGGCCTCTGTCCCCTGGACGGTGTGCCCACTACCAGTGCCCCCAGGTCCCTGTTGTTGTTGGGGTTGTGGGTTACCCTGGGTGCCCTGTACTGGTAGACACACCGCTGCTTGACCTGTCCTGGAGACAGAAGCATGGGCCCGCTGGGTGGGTGCTGTGCTGGTGTTTCCTGAGGGGGGTAGGTCTGCTGTGGCCTGGGGCTGACTGAGGGTAACCGACTGTCCAGAGGTCCCCGATGGTCCGGGCTGGTCATCAGGTTCTAGGTCGACAGAGCTGCTGTCATCACTGGGGGCCTGTTCTGGGGGTGTGATGGACAAATCTGGACCCTCCTGGCCGATGTGTTGGCGTTCGGGCCCTGCAGGGGTAAAAGAATATGGTTATTGATTTTGTGTGTGCCGTGGCGTGCGAATTGTGGGTGCCCTTGTCCCCCAGTGCTGGCAGTCCCATGTGGGAGGAGTTGTGAGGGTGGTTTGTGGCGGGGGATGGGTATGTGCAGTGGTCATGCTTAGGTGATGGGTGTCCATGGTTTGTGTTGGCATTCAGGGGTTTGGGTTGGGTTGGGTGGGTTGTGCTGGTGAGACATTAACAGGGACTATGTGTGCTGGGGGGTTAGGGGTGAGGGTGGGGGTGTGGGTTGGCATGCTGGTGGTTGGGGGGGTGAAGTAGTTGAGATTAGACTTACCAGAGTCCAGTCCTCCGCCTACTCCAGCGAGGCCCTCAGGATGCAGGATGTTCAAGAACTCTTGCTCCCATGCTGTGAATTCGGGTGGAGTGGGTGGGGGTCCGCCAACAGTCTTCTGCACAGCGATGTTGTATCTTGACACCATCGACCGCACCTTCCCCCGTAGGTCGTTCCAGCGCTTTCGGATGTCTTCCCGATTTCTGGGATGCTGTCCCACAGCGTTGACCCTGTTGACGATCCTTTGCCATAGCTCCGCCTTCCTGGCTATTGTGGTGTGCTGCACCTGTGTGCCGAAGAGCTGGGGCTCTACCCTGATTATTTCCTCCACCATGACCCTGAGTTCTTGGTCCGTGAACCTGGGGTGTCTTTGGGGTGCCATGGGGTGGTGTGGATGAGGTGTGGGGTGGTGTTTGTGGTGATGAGTGTGGTGGTGTGTGGTGTTTTGTGTGTAGATGTGGTGTGGGTGATGATGTTGGGTTCCTGTGTGTGTTGTGGTTTGCGTTCCCTGTGCTCTCTCTCTGTGTATTGCGCCTTGTCTCTGAATTTCGATTTGTGGGGGTTTGTGGGTGAAGTGGGTGTGTGTTTTATATGGTGATGGGTGTGTGGGTGTGGTGTGTGTATCAGGTGTGTGTATTTCGAATTGTTAAATGTGGCTGTGTTTTGTAAATGTGTGTGTATTTTGAGCGCGGCGGTGTGTACCGCCAATGGGATACCGCGGTTGAAAGACCGCCGCGTGGATTCGTGGGTCGTAATGGCATGGGCGTGTTTGTGTTGGCGTGACGGTGGAGGTTTGGTCATCTCCAGTTTATCGCTGACCGCTGATGAGGCGGGCTTCAGTGGATGTCGGGTTTTTGGCGGTTTGGCAGTTGTGGGTCAGAATGACCGTGGCGGTTTACCGCGGCCGCGGCGGTATGATGGCGGTCTTCTGACCGCCGGTAAGAGCCTTTTGCCGCCAGGGTCAGAATGACCCCCAAAGTCTTGTGACTTAACATGAGCATTGCATTTCACCACGGCAATTTCAAGAGGTAACTGAATTGCATGTAACAAATCCCTAATTTGTTCACCATTTTTCACAAGAGAACCAGAAGAGGTCATGAAACCTCTCTGTGACCACAATTGGCCAAAATCATGTACAATTCCAAATCCGTATCTGCTGTCAGTATAGATTTTCAGCTGCGTGGCATGCCTTAGTAAGGGCAATTAATTCTGCCACTTGTGCGGAATACACTCTCTCGAGCCAGGAAGCTTCAATGATACCAGCTATGGTACATACAGCGTAACCGGCTTTCAGCATTCCAAGTGAATCTCTCAAACAGGATCCATCAACAAACATAATGCATTAATTTTCCTTTAACTGCATATCTTGAATATCAGGTCGGGGCTTGGTACGTAGTTCTGTTACCTCAAGACAGTCATGCTCCACTTCTTCTTCATTATTAATCTTGGTACTTTCAACAGGAAGTAGAGTTGCCGGGTTTAATTCAGTACATCGCTTTAGTGAAACATTAGGTGACCCCAAAATAATTGTCTCATATCTGGTAAGTCGGACATTTGTCATGAGCTGAGTTTTGGTTCGAGTCAACAAAATTTCAACTGAATGAGGAACCATTACTGTCAAGGGATGTCCCATCACTATGCCTTCACACTGCGAGAGGCTTTGAGCAACTGCGCACAAACAACCCGGTAAGGCTGCTGCAACAGGGTCCAGGGTAGCTGAAAAATATGCTACGGGCGGTTTGCACCTCCCTGGACCTGTGTTAAGACAGACAAAGAACAAGCATCACGTTCATGACAAAACAATAGAAAAGGTTTCGTGTAATCAGGCATACCCAAAGCTGGTGCCATGCACATGCACTCTCTCAATTCCATGAATGACTCAAGCTCTTCTTTGGATAAGGTTATGGTGTACGGTTCATCCTTAATCTCTTTACCTGTTAGCTTTATCAATGGTTTTGAGATAATTGAGAAGTTGGGTATTCACTGGCAACAGTAACCCACCATTCCCAAGAACATCCTGACATCTCTCTTTGTTGTCGGGGGGTTCATTTGCAAAATAGCAGTCACCCTTTCCTTCGATATTCTCCTGGACCCTCTCTCAATCAAATGTCCTAAGTACTTCACCTTTTTCTGGCAGTACTGCAGCTTCTTGGATGACACTTTATGTCCGTTCTTTCCCAAATGATTCAGTAAGGCAATTGTGTCATATTTACAGTCATCTTTTGTCCTGGATGCAATCAGCAAGTCATCAATGTACTGCACTAAAGTTGAGTTAATAGCCAGTACTAAGGATTCTAAGTCCTTTTTCAATATCTGATTGAAGATGGATGGTGACTCAGAGAACCCTTGTGGAATTCTGCACCAACTGTACACCTTGTCCAGGAATTTAAAACTGAATAAAAACTAGCTGTCCTCATGAAGAGGCACCGAAAAGAAGGCTTGTGACAAATCTACAACAGTGAACCATTCAGCATCGCACGGAACCTGAAACATAATCACTGCTGGATTTGGCACTATGGGGCAACACTTCACCACAATCTCATTTATTTTTCTCAAATCCTGCACAATTCGAACCTTCCCACAAGGCTTTTTCAGACCCATTATTGGTGAATTACATGGAGTGCTCAATACCTCCTTCAAGACTCCCTGTTTCGCAAAGTCTGCAATTATTTGCGACACCTCAATAAGGACATCTTTTGCCATATGGTACTGCGGCACCTGGGGGAATACTGTATTTGGTTTCACTTGAACTTTAACTGGTTCCACTCCTTTTATCAGTCCCACTTCTTTTCCTATCAAATCCCACACTTTCTTTGTCACTGTTCCCTGTAATTCAGCCGGTAAGTCAGTCGCTGTAAGCATTGGGAATAATGTTATCAAAGGGTAATCTTCATTTGCGGTTTCTGCTTCCGACTCTGAGAACTGACCATCATCCCCTTCATCATCACTGTTTGTCTGCACCTCAATCCCATCATTGGAACATGTAATCGAACATTTCGTTTTGCACAGTAAGTCTCTTCCCAGTATGAGTTACCGAACTTGAATCGCAGACTACAAACTTATGTAGTCCCTGGAAATTGCCAATCTCAACTTGCACTGGATCTGTAATTGGATTCGTCAAGTACTGGTTAGCTACTCCGACCAGTCTTATGGTACGCCCCGAAAGTGGCAATTTCAGAACCTCTGCACTCCTGACTGTGGAGCATGTAGCTCCGGTATCAACCAAGAATGAAACTTTGTGACCCATTACCTTTCCCTCTACATAGGGTCCCCTCTGATCTACTTCTAGGGACGCTGAAAGCCTGCACTCTTCACTATCTGAACTATCATCTGACCATTCCTCATTCATTCCATCTTCACCACGCAATGGGAATTGCTGAACTGTATTTTTTTTTGGCTCATCACCTGACCTGTGACCTGCTGAGGAAGCATCACCTGTTGTTGTCCCATTGGAGCCATTGGCTTTTGCATTTGCTGTCTAGGTACCATGGGAACCCGCTGTTGTACTTGGTGTATTTGCGCTGGTTGAACACGCGGCATTTGCATTTGCTGCATGGGCTGTAACCCCTGCATCTGTACAATGTTATTTTGAAAATTCGGGTTTTGATTTCTCAATTTTGGACCTCTTATATTTTGCAATGTACCGACATTAGTGCTTTGTTGAACGACACCATCCTGCACCACATTTGGGCATTCCCGCTTCCAATGCCCCACACCCCCGCACCCGCACGGGTGACATGGTGACATCTTTTTCATCCCTTGTACATCATTTTGAACCACAACAGTATTCAAGTCTGGACCGCGATTCACAAAACCTCGACCTCGACCTCTTGGTTGTGCCTGAAACACACCATTCCCTTGCAGTTGTTGCTGTATCATCTGCTGAATCCCATTTCCCTGCATTCCTGCCTGTGCAGCCCTTATCTGCATCACCATCACTTTCTCCTTCAACTTTTTCTGCTTCAGCTCAATCTCATCACTACAGTATTTTGCATACTGTAACACCTCGTCAATCGGCTTTGCTTGCCAACAGATCAAATGATTCTTAATCATCTGGCTAACCTCTGGTCTCAACCCTTCAACAAATCTGAACACGAGATGGTTCATGTCTTTCGGTTCAATGGTCTCAGTACCACTGTAATGTTTGAATGCCTTCAACCACCTCTCATAGTAAGCATGTATTGATTCCTTAACCTCCTGCGAGGTCCGGTCGATTTTCTGCCAATCAGTCACTTTCGGCGACACTTTCTGCTTCAAAAACTCAATCACTTTATGATAGTGCTTCATCACCTCCTCAGAGGGTGCTCCGGTCACCTTATCCCTTGCCAGCTCCTGTGTCGGCCAGTCTACCCCTCTCTTGCACTCAAGCCATAAATCGGGCGGAACAATGATTTCAAACAAGGTATTCAAGTCTTCCCAGAGACACTTCACAAGCTTCACAAACCTATCTGTTTGTTGGTACCACTCGATCGGTTTCTGGGATAATCATTTGTAAAAGATAGAATGTCTCCTCTGGACCACGGTACATGAATTAAAACCCCACCAGCTGTCTCTCTCATTGGTAGCATTTTTACCGATTCCGTATCTGGTGTAGTTTTAGCTTTACTTGATCCTGGGCTGTAACCTTTCTCCTTGTCTCTTTTCTTAGCCGATCTGCCATCCCACTTTTCTAATGCTCCCCAGATTTGCGCACTTTGTAATATTTCTTTTAAATGCGCTTTCATTCCGGCAGACCTCATGTGGTCAAAGTCTTTTGAATCAAAGTCTAATCTGTAACTTCTTTTCAAGTGTTTAGTATTCTCAATGTCAATATTGTATTTGTCTGCCAGGTTCGCTAATTTCTGATGTACCTTGCCTACTTCTTTAGTAATCTTGGGGCACAGATATCTCAATTCTGCTTCTGTGTATGACTCTAATCTTTTTACCCCCATTGTTCCGTCCACTAAATCAGCAGCTTCCACGCCCAGTCTCACAAAGTTCAGGTACTCATCTTTCCCCAACCTTTCCGGTTCCACTGCAGTTACTGTAGTCTTTTGTGTAGTAAAGGTCTTCTCTAACCACTCATTCAACTGTTGTACCATAAAACCTTGTAAGGAAATGTTCCCTGCATGCATCATCGGCGACTGTGAAGCATTCGTACTTATTGTTTGTGGGGTTAACACCCCTAGCCCTGCCTGTCTCATTGCTTCCAACGGTGCTTCAACTGGGCTAAGGTCTATCAGAGACCTTGGTTTTTCAACCGCTTGCTCTCCTGGGGCCATTAACTGAGGGGTTCCTATGAACCCTCCTCTTATTACATCTTGGGTCATTACTCCCTGATCACATACACCAGGTTTACCCTGTGCATACAATGCCACTGGTGGACCAACAGTAATTGGCAATGATATTGCAGCTGGTGTCTGACCTGGTCCCAAACCTCGTGGAGCAGCAACTCCAAAGGTCTGATTTTTTGAAGCTGGGGCAGGTATTAATGGAGGACCTGCTGCTGGATGATACCCTAGTATCAGTTGCGGCTGCGGCTGGGGCAGCAATTGCGGAGTTGACTCAATCTGCACTAACCTCGATTTTGTATATATCGGGTCTGGCGGCACTATCAGATTTGTAGTAGTCTCTAGTACTGGGACGTCTGGATAGATTCTCTGTATCTGCGGCGGAGGTTGCAACTGTATCTGCATGTCTGGCGCAGTGGGTACACTGACACTATTCTGTATCAAACCTGTATCACTAGTCTGTACTGTATCAGTAACGCCCTTCTCCTGCGTCTGGTTCCCAGGACCTGCGCTAGTGCTCGGGACATTGTCGCTTACTGCATAAGGTGGCGGGCAATCATGTAATATCCGATCCAGAAATTCTTTGTTATCTGAATCTTCTTCTTCTTCCCAAGCTCTTTTAGTCTCTTTAGGCTTACTAGAGTCCTTGTCTGTTTTACATGCGGCTTTCTTTCCCTGTGTCTCGTCTCCCTGTGTTATTGCTGGGAACAGTTTTAATCCATCAACTATTCCCCGTCTCCACATTTTGCTTTCATTATCCCACCTAGCTTCCGCATAAGTCTTTTCTGCCCTTTTTATTCTTCTTTGGAATTTTTCTTGTCTCTGTTCAAGAGCCATTAAATCCCAAATCGCTAAAGCCTCATACTGAGCTGGCCTCGGAGGTGGTTTCTGTACACTTAACATCCACTTTAAATTCTCTAGAACTCTCGTGTTGAATGTCCTGTGTTCTGGGAACGCCAAACATCCCTCTTTTTCTGTCAATTTGCGCCACGGTTTCATCCATAAACAAGGCGTGACACCTTTTTCCATGACTAAGTAAGCTGGAGTTCCCTCAGGCGGTGTAGGCTCCCCTTCACTCGCCATAATGTATGTGTCTCCTTTCAGAGCACTCTTAAAAGCTTTGACAAAGTTCATCTTTACGTCTTTTCTTTTGTTGTATTTAATCAGAAAGTGGCTTTAATTCCCAGGACACTCTTCACCCACCTTTCTCAACCTATTGCGTCTCAGGGACGGCAGCCAATCTGTGCGCGACCCCTCTCGACAACTGGCCTATCTCAGCGCAGCACCACTGACGTCACACTCACACACTGCGGCTGACAAAGTCTTGCGGCTCATCCGTCCCTCACTGGATTCACACCAAACTAATGCAAAATTACTGCGAGCACCTTTAACAACAACAACACAAATTTGCCGGTTTACTGCAGGAAGGGTACACATTTGCTTCAGAACTTTACAGAGATTTCACTTGAAGCCTCGGCCGCTACTCTCTCCTTCTCATTTCCCGCACCCGCAAGCAGAATTCGACCCGCAAATCCTACTCTCGACTTGTCAATGGTTCGTTCTAGTGCACTTTAGAACTTGCCAAATCTCCATTGAAGGTTTCACACATACAATTTTTACCCAATCTCGACTTGTCAACCACGCCTGATTGACCTAATTAAACCGCACAAATTACAACATAAACCCAAGTGTCTCCTACACTTGTCAATATACTCCGGAGTCTTAGACCACGACCGGTCCGTACATGAACAACCAACCACGTGGATAATTTTGAGCACAAAGCGCCACACTCATATGAAGCACGCCAAAAAAAATGTTGTTTTGGTAGGAGTGGGCGTTCTCTGCAGTATGAGAGTAGTATACTGCGGAGTACGCCCACTCCTACTAAAACAATGTTTACCTGACCTAAATACACACAAACTTCACAAATCACATGCAAAAAATGCATAAGTTAAGCAAGCGCAAACCCTATACCACACATACTATGACGCCGAAAACATTCCCAACTCACTTAGGCAGGCTCTGAGATCCCGGGAAAGTCATGGTGAATTTAGAAACACATCATACCTCCAATTTGCATTCTCTCAGAAAAACAGTCTAAACAATGATTCTCCGTCCTAGGGCTCCAAAGGGCCAAACCCTCGCTCTGCTACCAGAACTGTTAACGCGTCCCTTTATGATATTTTATTACACATCAGGACTCGTTTTAGGCCAATGAATCTTTTGACCCAGTTGTGAGACACCTTAGGACGAGATAGCTAATCAATATATCAATCAATACATCAATCATGTCATCAATATTTAACACGACAATGCATTTTACTTTAGTCAAAGTCATTAATCAATTCAAAGACACTACCATGACCTTTCAGCCATGAATAACCACACCTTGATTAGTAGAATTTTATGAGTTTTATTCCCTATTAATTAGTCTATAAGCAGATACGTTAATCTCAATACCAAGAAACATAATAGCATAGTCACGATATGGCAACTTTGATAAGATTTCATTAAAGCGAGAATCACAAACATTAGAACATAAAACGGCGTGAACATAGATCAAGTTTAGCAGAGTGTCAATAACGCGTCAGTTCAACAAAGCATAATCTCGGTTGTTTGTCTATTTGCGTCATTTTTGGTGAACACCTGTCCTAACATCCGATTAGCATTCGCATGTTGGACTTCATGCAAAACAATTTAGAACACTAATTTGGAAAACATCTATCAAAGGTCTCTGTCAAAAATAAGCAGTTGGTACCTAGAAAGGAAAAGCAAAACAGACAAATCACAATTGCATTGTCATAATTACCCTCCAAAGTTTAGGTCAGCGCACAGGTTCAGACTCGTCTTCAGGACATCAGTCAATTCGCCATCAGTCAAAACTCAGCTCCGGGGCAAAAAGGGCACTTCCCTCATAAGGAGGTAAAGTGTAAAATGAACAATTCTAAGGCGAGGATGGTTTAAGTAAACCAACAAGTCACCAAACAGAGTGACAGAGCTTCTGGATAAAATCAATGGCATTCGCTACCTAATTCTAAGTGACTCCCAGTGACATGGGTTTTTATCCCTTTTCTGTTGTACATTCCCCCAAAATGTTATTGGACACTTGTTATACCCCACTATCTTTAACCTATCAGAGAGTACATTAGGTAACCCAACTCTTCACCCCATATTATTTTACAAGTCTTTGATTCGTCTTCATAATTGACGTCTTCCGAGGTGGCACGTCCGGTATGATTTCATCTTTCTGTAATTCTTTGCACATCTTCTGGTCAGCAGTTTCATTGTCTTCACTGATTTGAATGACCTTGTACATTACATTAATCTACACTGTTTCAATTTGCTTTTAACATTTACTCCGTACAGAGTGGAGAATGCTTGAGAACGGATCTAACATGGTTACATTCATCTTCTAATTTGAAGAAAAAGAACATGCAGTGTCGTGTCCCTTTGTGAGTCAGCATATTGAAAAATAGAAAAATGCATTTAATATGAGATCCAAGCAGCTAAGCCTCGGCTGATGCTAACTTAAGGCCTATGAGGATTTCAGCACAGATTCAATAACACAATCATTAGTACAAACATATTTAAACATAATATAAACATTTTAGTCAGTATTATTAGCCTACGTATACATAGGCGGCCACTCCCCGTGGTCACATTTCAGGTGCACGTCTAAGCAAAATTACTATTATTATAGTTTCTATGCAGTATTATCAAACATTGATTCATAAACATTTCATGTTAATATATATATTATAAAGCTACGCTCTCTCACAGGCACCCGTTCAGTGTCCGGCCACTCCAATTCGCTTAGGATCATTCACCACAGAGTAGTGGTTCAAAACATGTAGGAGACTCCTTCCCACTGTCTTGCAAACATAAGAAGGGGGATGGTATAGCTCCAAAATGACATTGTGGACAAACAATACAAGCCGAGAGTTCTACCCTGAGCCCTGTGGTTTTTATTAATATCAAATTTCAAAATTGTATAGATACATCATACACAAAAGTAGAGCACTTAACTAAGGTTTTGGAGAAGCATTGTGAGAACATTGAACAAGCTATTGTGGGACTTAGGAAGGGTTTGGTGCAGGTAACTACCCCTTTACCACTGGATTTAGTTGGTGATGGTACCCCAGTAGAGGCGATTAGAAGGGATGCGCCTTATACAGCTGATAATGACCCTAAAATTTGTTTTAATGTTATGGCCGGCCCACTCGCCAGGAAAGAGTCTGCATTGGTTAGTGAGGGTGCCCTCTAGCAACAGTGAGTCTATGGGAGAGTTAATGATGGCAGGACATTCGGTCCCTAGTGCTATTCCCAAGATGGATGCAAGGGGAGGGCACCATAGATTATCTCCCGGTTCTACCGTCATTCTTCCATCCTAAAGCAACTCCTTATGTGGTGGTTCTCTGTAATGTACCGCCCCTAAGAGACCACACCCAGGAGTAATTTATGCAGTTGAAAAATAAAGGGACTCATTGAATGGGAACAAATTTGAAGTTGGGACAAGATATATATGATCATATCAATATGGTTAGGAGAGTGAGCTGGCTAGGAATGGATACAAAGTCTATAGGGGGGATTGTGTCACAAATAATTTAAAATGACCCAAAGCAGCAGAGTACGCACTAGCAGTAGGATGCTCCTAAAGACCAGCTCCTCCATCCTCCATCCAGGTACTCCCTTTGGGCTTTTTAAACAAACCAGAAAGAGTTTGTCTCAGACCTTGGACTTTGGTGAGCACCCAAAGGCCCGGCTGTTCGACCAAGCAAATTACCCCTCCCCCTGCTTTTGGTGACCTCTACCAGATTTGCTCCCTTGAGTCAATTGGACTCATGTGACTGACAGGAAGTAATAGTGTCTTCACGTGCCCTAGCCTCAGCTCCTTGTAGTCCTGTTGCCCACGTAGCTCAGCTGCACAGTGACCTATTAACTCTTTTTTGTGGCAATCTGCAGGTGATGAGCTGGAACGTGTCAGGCTTTTCCTCGAAGTTTACTGACCCACTCTGGTTAGAGATTTTTAAGGGTTTCCAGCTGATTTGCTTACAAGAAACTTGGGAGACCACTAACACTTTTTTTAGAGGGATACAAAACATTTATTTTATTCCAGCTATTTGTTCATCTTCAGGTAGGGCAAAAGGTGACATGATAATCTTTCTATCATTGGAGGGTTTTGGGTGAGTTTCTGAATTACATTCAGGGGACCCAACATTACAAGTTCTTAAGATAATACTTCACGGTTCGCTCTCTTTCTTTTTTTTAAATTAATTTATTTGAGAGCTTTTAAAAAAAACAGGGTAACACTCATAAGAAGAACAACAACATAAACAAAGTAACAGTGGATGACATGAGTTTGCCCTCAATAGAGGTACATAGTGCAGCCATCAATATAATCCAAAAAACAGGAACAATAGTGTGCATCAGGTACAAGGAAAGAGAAGCATTTAAAAAAATTCACGGAAGGGGAAGTAGAGGAGGTTGATATAAGGACTAAATGATACCCTGAAGAAACCTGCATGTATATCACGTGACTGGGTCTCCTGTATCCATGTGGAAGGAAAGAATGTTGTGCGCTTGAGGGAGGTGCAGGAGATTGGGAGAGGAGATAGGTGCAAAGTGGTTGCCATATGTCTCTGGGTCTAGAGGATGGGGGTTGTGGAGAAGCGTAAAGCTCACTGGTAGTGTCGCAGTATGTGAGGTCTCACAACCAGGAAGCTGCTGTGGGGCGAGTGCTGCTGCCCCAGAGTACAGTGATCTGTTGATTGGCCAATAACAGCGCCATAGTGGCAATGCAGCATATGCTGGGCGCTAGGAGCTTAACATACCCTAGCAAGACTGTAAGAGGAACCGGGGTGAGTTCCTGCTCTACCATACGGGATAATATAGAGAAAATATTTGTTCAAAAGGGGGTTATGTCTGTGCAATTCCAGGATAGGTGTGTGAGATATGCTTGCTCTGATGCGCACTATGGGCAGCAATGTGATCTTGTTGGGTCAAGTTTAGCGAGGGCATGAGGGGTAGTGTAGGGGCAGTGCAAATATTTGTAATGGAGGAGTTTATGGCAATAGTTATTGGAAATCCGCTTAGTTTGTGCACAGCAGTAATACCTCGTCTGATCAGAGAGGGGGTAGCCCTGGTCTTTTTCACAGGCAGCCCTTGAGTGTTCCACTCTGCTGGGGCCTATTTGATGTGAACAGCGGTACAGTTGGGAGATGAGATGGGGATTATCCTAGGCAGTTGTTAGCAAATGAGGGGCCCATGGGGGGATCTTTAGGCTCGGTAGGATAGGTGGACAAGGTGGCACATAGAGTGCTATGGAGACGGTGTAACAGAAACTGGCCCATGTGAAACATAGATCACTCAGTCATCAGATCAGTCACTGTTCGTACCGTGGAATTGGAGAACATGTCTCCAATGGTGTGAAGCATACGGGTCGCAAGGGTTCGCTGAGTTAAACGTTCACAGGTCAGGGGTAGCCATGGATTGTTGGGGAGAGGAATATACGGGGAGTAAAGTGTGTTGTAGCCCAAGTGACATAGCAACTTGGTCCAGGCCCAACATGTAGTGGGAAGAATCTGGACCTCTCTTGGGTTCCTAGGGAGTCCCTGTGGCAGCACGGCATGGAGTGGGGTGGGAGACATTAGCAAGCGTTCCGATTTGCGGTATTGAATTCTGGCATCTAGGTGGTACCAGAAGTACGTGTAGTGGACCTGGGTGACTAGATAGAAGAGGTAAAGATCTGGAACCCCAAAACTGCCTCGTTCGAATGGGAGTGTCAATGGGTTTCAGCTTATGGCAGGTCGGCATCCCGCCCATATCAAGAGTGTGAGCAGGCTACTTAGGGGGTCATTCTGACTCCCGCCGGCCGCGGTAACCGCAGGGCCGGCGGGAGCTGCCAGAATACCGCTGCGCGGTCATAAGACCGCCGCGGGTATTCTGGGTTTCCCGCTGGGCTGGCGGGCGACCGCCAGAAGGCCGCCCGCCAGCCCAGCGGGAAACACCCTTCCACAAGGATGCCGCCTCCGAATGGAGCCGGCGGAGTGGAAGGGGTGCGACGGGTGCAGTTGCACCCGTCGCGATTTTCAGTGTCTGCATGGCAGACACTGAAATTCTTGGTGGGGCCCTGTTACGGGGGCCCCTGCAGTGCCCATGCCATTGGCATGGGCACTGCAGGGGCCCCCAGGGGCCCCACGACACCCCATACCGCCATCCTGTTCCTGGCGGCCAAAACCGCCAGGAACAGGATGGCGGTATGGGGGTCAGAATCCCCATGGCGGCGGAGGATTCCCCAGGGCAGCGGAAAACCGGCGGTACACCGCCGGTTTTCCGTTTCTGACCGCAGCTGTACCGCCGCGGTCAGAATGCCCTTGGGAGCACCGCCAGCCTGTTGGCGGTGCTCCCGCGGTCCCCGGCCCTGGCGGTCCATGACCGCCAGGGTCGGAATGACCGCCTTAGTGTGTTAAAAAGTTTTTAGTTAGTGCGATTGGAATGTTCAAGAATAAATATATGAAATTCGGACGGCCCACCATCTCAACGATTGCCAATTGGCCGGCGAAGGATAAAAGCAGACAGATCCATTGTTCAATTTTGGTTGATAATTTATCCATTGTCTGACCATAATTGCGTTGCATCACTTCAGCACTGTCCCTGTATAAATGTATGCCGAGATATTTGGTGGATTCTTCACACCAAATCACAGGATAGTCGAGGGCACAGGGTGCAGTGGCTGCGGTGAGTGGAAAAATCTCAAATTTGTTTCAGTTGATGGACAGGCCTGATAATAAGCCACAGCAGATAACCTCAAGGTTAGCCCCCGGGTCCCGAACAAAGAGTAAGATATCATCTGCGTAAAGTGAGACTAGTAGTGGTCCCTGGGAGAAACGGATAGCTCAGTGCATGTGGCGTTCCTGAAGGTGACGTACCAGTGGGTCCATGCAAATAATGAATAATAAGGGGGAAAGGGTGAGTGGTTCGGATAGGGTCCCATTGACTCATACCTGCTCTAGGGGGTTGGTGTACAATAGCTTAATTAAGTCCCTGGAACTGGTAGGGATACTGAGTTTTGTCAATACAACATGCAAAAAAGACCATTCTAAGGAATCAAACGCCTTCTCAACACCAAGTAACTCCGCACATGAGGAAGAGATGTGTTTGAAGACTGCAAATATTGCACAGAGACTAATTGATGTAGAGCAATGTGGGACAAACCCAGATTGCATGGGAGCAATTATACTGTCTGTCAGTAAAGATAGTCGTGTGACAAGCACTTTCGCCATTATCTTATTATCGTGGTTCAAGAGTGAAAGAGGTTGATATGAGGTGCGTAGATGTGGTGGCTTGCCGGGTTTAAGGAGTAGCTAGATTATGGCTTTGTGTAGTGTAGTGGGGAGGATTCCGCTCTCTAGGGATTCAGCATAGACGTCTGAGAGATGAGGAACTAGGAGTTCTTTATAAGCTTTATAGAAATCACTGTTAAAACTGTCAGGTCCGGGAGCTTTAGAACCACTCAAGGCATCTGTGGCTGGAGAGATTTCATTGCAGGTGATGGGCGAAAACAACTGTTGTCCAGCTGTACCATTGAAATCTCTGCCAGATATTCAGTGATGGCATCAGTGGCATCACTGGCACGCAAAGTGTAAAGGGACTTATAGTATGCAACAAAGGTTTCCAGTACGGCGTTAGTGTCCATGGCCATCTTACTATCATCTTGTTTTAGTGTAGTGATATATGAAGATCAGAGCAGCCCAGCCAGGGTACAGCCAGGTCTTTCCTCTTCATCATAGCACCGCAGGTGTGCTTATTTACAGAGAAAGGCTACTTCACAGGCAGCCGTTTCTCAAAGTTCTTGCAATATGGCAGTGTGTGCTGGAAGGAGAAGGTGGCTTGTTAGTAATATGGATCGACATTCTATGTCAGAAAGCTTTTTTCTATTAGTACAAGCTCACCTCTTATGGAGCTTAGGACAACAGAATGTTTAGCAATGCATATTCCCCTGATGCATGCCTTGAAGGCTTCCCACAGCATTGTGTGGTGTTCTGCCATGTTCAGAGTGAAATATTCCACAATGGCATCTCGGACTTCAGTGCAGAAAACAGTGTCATGTAATGCATTAGCGAGAAATCGCCATATGCTTAGTGGGGGGGCCTGACATGGGATTTGAAGTGAGATCACCACGGGGAAGTGGTCTGATAGAGTGCGTGGGTGATATGTTATGTCTGAGAGCCCAAGAGGTAGAATAGGGGACATGTACCAGTGATCAATGTGGGACCAGACGTTGTGTGGGCTGGAGTAGAAGGTGTAGCCTGGAATGAAGGGGCGGCACATGTCCAAAAGGTGAAGAGCATCCAGAAGGGTTGAGAAGGCCCATAGTGATTGTTGTTTGGTAATTCCAGTGGTGCCAGTAGTGTATAGTTGCGGGCAGTGTGTGAGGTTGAGGTCTCCCCCAAAAAGGATGTATTCGGTCTGGAACTTGTCTTTATGGGTTAAAAGATTATGGAACAATTCTGGCATATCTACGTTTGATGCATAGATATTGACCAAGAGGAGGGTTACACTTGTCAGGCGACCTTGTACTAGTAAATAGCGGCCATCGGTGTCAGAGAGCGTGTTGTACCAGACAAAAGAAATGCTTTTATGAATGAGTGTAGAGACCCTGACCTCACGGGAGTATGTACTGTAGTGTGAGAAAAAACTATTTGTGCCCCATTACGTCACAAAAGTGCCGTTTGCACAGGGCGCTAAATGTGTTTCTTGTATAAAGGCTAGCTTAATATTGTGTCTGTGCAGGTAAGAAAATACGTGTTTCCTTTTCCTGGTATTGTTAAGTCCTTTTATGTTCCACGTGACACAGGAAACATTGATAGTGTGGGGATTAGGAGATCATGTAGTCATGCAGGGTGACAAAGGCGTGTAGTAACCGGATAGGCGGATGAGGCACTGGGTGAAATCACTGTTGCCAGTGGCTGCGCTGTACCTATGTTCATGGGCTAGGATTTTGAACAGCTTACTGTATGTGGAGAGAGCCTACGGGGCCAGCTAATGTAACAGCTGTTAAGGCAGGTACGCAGAGCAGTCTGTAGAAGATCACACTGTGGGTGATGTAGTGTCCTCCTGGACACGTTCTAGTGTTCTACCAGCCACTTGGCTGAGGGCTGGCTTCACACACACACACCCCACACCCATCCAACACAGGTGTCACCGGCCAGGTGATCCTGCCAATAAAAAAGGCCGGGCGCACGTGCCCCTGGCCAGTTCCTACAACCATGCTACAGTCCGTGTGTATGGTGCTGCGCATGTAAAATCGCCAATTGCTCAGCGATGCAAAGGTGGCTCGTCACTCTTCTGAGGATGAAATAGGCCCCAGGCAGTGAGAGACATGGCTCATCACTCCAGAGCTGCAAGTAGTGAGGAGGTGGTGAGGGTGAGTGCTGGCAGTATCCGACAGTCTTCACCGGTCTAAGTACTCCCGTCTAGGCCACGCTTGCCGTGGCCCCATCCTCAGCCTTGCCTGTGGCCCTTGTCATCGTGGGGCCTCCGAGGGCCACATCAGGCCACAGCTGGAGGCGAGATGGTTGAGGATCGTTAGTAGGGTTGAGCCATTGCCCCCCGTCACTGCAGGATTCAAGGCAGCATCAGAGTGACCGGAGGGGCAGGGTGGGGGTGAGAAGCAGTGTTTGGATGGTAAGATCTCTTGGCGCTTCAGTGCCGCGCTGGCGTCTTGGTTGGTAGCCAGGCCACACCCTGTCGCTCTCTTTCTATTTGCTGAACTTATATAATGTGAAAACATGGCCTCGCGTTACATCTGGGCTCTTACATTCAACAGCTGGTTAGGTGTAGGAAAGGGCAGGTGAACCTCATCATAGCAGGGGACTTCAATATCCATCTTTGTGAAAGTGCTATTGTAGTATTGAATAATACTCACAGGTGTCTGCTGTCCTAAGGTTTACACGTGGATCACAGAAAAGGTGGGACCACATTGACTACCTTATTAAACAATTTTAATCTTGTCTTCACTATGGATAAATTGGTAATACCATCAGCGGTTGGTGTGACAACAACATATACGTGTAGGGGTAGTGTTTCTATCACCGATTTTGTCTTTGACTTGGCCCGGCTAGATTTCTAATTTTAGCATGTCAATAAAAGCATTTAGTGACCACAGTCCTCTGACCTTAGTGCTGAAAGGGTCATGTAAGCACCCGGGGAGAACCTTCAGGACCCATGCTGCACCTAAGCCACATTGTCAGGGGAGACGTTTAAGATGGGTTATGGTTGAATCTAAGCATTTTATGTATACTTTATTTCGCAGCTGTGCAGCTGAAATAACAACCTGCCTTGACCTTGCTTCCCCAAATCACTTGCCTCTATTGGCATTTGGTTACATCATCTGGTACAAGCCTGCTCCAAGAGAAATAGCTCAGCCTTCTGGAGCATTATTAATCAGTCCTGTTTTGCCTAGAAAATGCCTCTACTTTGTGTCTCCATATAGTGGCACATGATTGGGTTACCCATTTTAAGGGCATTTATGATACCATGGTTCCCACAGTTGGGGAGGGCGCAGGGAGGCACTGTTGTGGGGAGAAATGACCTTGTTTTCACTTTGGAAGAGACAACAGAGGGCATTAGGAGTCTCACAAAGCATAAGGCTTTGGGACCTGATGGCATCCCGCCTGACTTATATGCAAGTAACATTTAGTTCTGGGTCCGCTGCTGACTTTGACTCTGAATGTGACAGTGAGGGAGGGACCCCCTCCTTCTTGGTGATCAGCAGTTATTGTGCCCATTTTTAAAAAGGGTAATACATATAATCCACAGTGCTATAGGCCCATATTGCTGATAATCTCAGTTGTTAAGGTCCTAGGGTGATTGACACTAGACAGATTGAGCGGAACAGATTATCATCAGTTCGCACTCCCAATATGGTTTCCAGTCGGGCAAATCCACCATTGATCAATGTATGAATCTGTTTATGGTGCTTAACAAATACACGTTTGCCCATTCTGAATCAGTTCACTGGCCTTCATGGACCTTAAGGCTACATTTGATCCCATTAATTGTGATGAGCTGTGGAAGATCATTTTGGGGCTGGACCCCAATATAGTTTATTTTTTTACAAGACCTCCACATAAACACCACTGCGTTGGAAAGGTATTCAAATGACTCTGCATATTCAAAAGCTTTAGCATGAGTCTAGGGGTCCGTCAAGGGTGCATCCTCACCCCATTTTTGGACCCTCTTTATATTAAGGGGTTAGAACAAGCTTTAATTGCCATCAATGCTGATTGTCCCCTTATAGGTTTATGCTCCCTACCCGTTCTCCTTTATGCGGACGACGCGGTCCTAAGGACTGCTCATGGTCTGCAAAGCCTTCTGAATTCTTTTTACTCCTTCAAGGGGAAAGTAGACTTATCCGTCAATTTTACAAACTCATATGTTATGGTTGTGGGGCCCAAGTCAACTAGAACTAAGACCTTTACCATGCAAGCCCATTCCTTGGCAAAAGTCAGGAGTTTTCCATACCTGGGGGTGCTGTGTGATACCAAACTGAGTTGGATCCCATTGGTAGTGGTAAAGAGGTAGGAGCTTAGGAAGGTGCCATTTTTAAATTTGCTTGTAGGTTGGGCAGAAGACCACTTCAGCCCCTAGTGAAGGTTTACCAAGGCCAGTGTGTCTCAAAAGTATTGTATGGAAGCAACATCTAGGGTTTTCAGGCTACTAATGAGTTACAGACCAAAGAAAACCATTTTCTCAGACCTATTCCCTGTGTTCCCCAAAGTACAACATTTTGTGGTCATAAGTCAAGTACCTCAGTGACCAGGTAGTTCTCCACCCAATATTGAGTTGGATCAGGATTTGGTCCTGGAAGGAGCTTCGCCTTTTAACTGTTTAATAGTGAGGGATTGTTTGTCACTTGATGGTGCTTGTAAAATATCCTGGCTCAGGTACATATGGGATGTTGTTTTTAAACTTGGGAGGGCTGAGTTATTTTTCAACCCAGAAAGCATCTGCAGAGGGGACCACAAATGGGTCAAGCAGTGTTTGTCTGATAGGGTGATGCTGTTGAAGTGTTAGAGGGAAATCTGTTAATAATATAAGACAGATCAATTTGACACAATAATATAGGTTTAATTGATTTTCAACTGGGAACAACAAGCAGTCTCAACATAGAGGCCATGACTGAAGTTCAAAGTTCTGGTTCAAACACCAGTAACATTTATACTGTAAAAAACACAAAAAACTGTGGTCAAGAGTTCACCATTGACATAAGCAACTACAAGCAGTACAGATAAGATAATGAGGTGCCTCTGGAAAGAAGCACATGCACTTGTTGGCCTCATGGGTGGGTTAGTTACACTGACGTCATTCACCATATCTATCTTTCTGCACAACAAGAGATTATGGGGGTCATTACGACCCTGGCGGCCGGCGGTAAGGTGGCGGTAAAACCGCCAACAGGCTGGCGGTGTTCCGCCAGCAATTATGACCGTGGCGCAAAAGCCACAGCCATACCGCCGGCCCCTCCAAATTACTGCCAGGTTTCCGCCTGGCGGTCATAATCCTCAGGGCAGCAGTGCAAGCACCGCTGCCCTGGGGATTATGGGTCCCCGACCGCCAGCCTGTCCATGGAGGTACACACCGCCATGGAAAGGCTGGCGGTAAGGGGACTTGGGGTGCCCCAGGGGGCCCCTGCACTGCCCATGCACTTGGCATGGGCAGTGCAGGGGCCCCCAGGCATAGCCCCGTCGCGTATTTCACTGCCCGAATTTCGGGCAGTGAAATGCGCGATGGGTGCTACTGCACCCGCTGCACATCAGCATTGCCGCCGGCTCTATTACGAGCCGGCAGCAATGTTGATGTGACATTTCCGCTGGGCCAGCGGACGGTAACACTGTTACCGTCTGCTGGCCCAGCGGGAATGTCATAATAGGGAGCCAGGAATACCGCCGTCAATGGCGGTATTCTGTCTCCCGCAGCCTCGGCGGTCTTCTTGCAAGACCACCGAGGTTGTAATGACCACCTATATGTTGCATGCTGCTCATGGTAGCCCTGCCTTGCAAATACTTATCTGACCCTTACACAGTTCCAATTACCACGATATGAATGACTTGTGGTTTTTAGGACCCCTGTGCTAAGGAAGGATACACCCTTTTGTTCCACCCTGTTCGTGCTAAGTGAACATTTTGAAAGCAACATTTGGTGCAGCTTTAAAGAAAAACTCTCATTCTAATGAGGCTTGGACCTCTTGTGTGTTTCAGCACAGCTAACTTAACAATGCAGCATGTGTATAAGTTTCCTAAGTAATAAGTGTTTGTTTGTCCTAAATATGACCTGCTTTTTCTATTGAACCCACAGTCTGTCTTTTTTTAACTTGTCATGTATTAAGCCTTTCACTACTTACATTGGTTTACAACTATCTAGCCTAAAATGTTTGTATTGGGATTTGGGAACTTATGTTTGTTTGTATGTGATGTATTCCTATTCTTCGTACATCATTCCCCCCTCTAGTTGATTATTCAACTACTTTTCCTACCTTCCCATCTACTAATGAAACTAGGGGAATCACCACATACCCACTACTCTGTCCCTCCCAATTTAGCTGTCATCCTTTTGCAACATGCTATTATTACCTGAAAAATAAGACACATCAAAAGCAACAACACAATCAAAGGCAACAAGGCCTTGAACAATGCGGACATCCAAGACGGCACCCATTCGAACCAGCCCTCAAACCACCCATCAGGGGCACCCCCCTCATTGATCATTTTCTTTTGTAGATCATGCAATGTCTGAATGGCCTGAGTTAATGTCCCATTGTCCGCATCATTGGCCGGCACATAAGTACAATAGGCCGATCCAATCTTCTTACACACCCCTCCTTCCATGGTCGTCATTAAATCAAGTACATATCTGTGTTGCATTACCATCAGCGTAAGGGCTCGAAGTTCTTCCTTGATAGCATTGAACCCATCTTCAGTTGCATTTATGGTCTTCATCAATTCAAAGCGCGTGATCTGCAGCCAGCGTGCAATTGCCTTCGCCTAAATGAATGGTAGGATGCTTCCAAAAAATATTTGGGCATCATTAAATAGTCTATGTTCCTGTGGAACGTCTTTCCAAACTTCAGTACCAAGAAACTCAGCAGCTCGTTTTGTCCGGTAATGGTGAAGCAAGGTTGTTGGACGGCTCATGGGATGGTCATGTAACTGAGAGATGTCCACACCTGGTATTACCAGGGAGGGGGTGTGCAAAGTCACTAGGGAGCAGAGGCCAATCCAGGTCGGGGTAGTTGCATGTGGAGCCGGGCCCCACACATCCAGTAGTGATCCATCAGGCTGGAGGTGCCGCCCTGCATATCTGAGTTGTAGGTGGTGATGTTGCAGTTGAGGTTACTCCCCACCTTCACTGTCCCTTTCCCTCTGAAACAAAGAGAAAACTGTGTTAATTTCATTGCTATTCTAGGGTGTATGGTAGTCCCTGTCCATGTATATCTCTGTATGTTCGCATCCCATATTTCCTGACACTGGCCTATTATCTTATTAAAGCTTAGTGGACCTTGTGTCTTGGTACCATTCCATAATGATATTGCTCTACATGAGAACTTGGCCTCGGTATGCAATTTATCATGGGCAAATACTGATCCTGTGATACTAAGAACTGGCCTGCCTGCGCAATCAGCGGGCAGGGGTTTAGCTAAATAGTTACTACATTCAGATGATGGCTAAGACCTTCCAAAAATACCTCGACGTAAATCAATTTTTCCCAATCTGGGCGAAAAATTGTTTGCCCTGCTTCCTTCATTCTTGATATCTCTTCCATTATCTCTTGTTTTTCTGTCAGGACTTGTAGGACTTCTGGGGTGGTGTCAAATCTAGTTGTGTTAACTCATGCAGTAGCAGGACTAACGTGAGTTGGCTGTAGCTGTGCTCTCATTCTGCATAGAAATAGGTGCAGGGGACAATGTGTAATGTTTGGGGATACCTCTTTAGGGAGATGCAATTTATCTACTCCAGCAGCATGGGGGATGAGAGAGCATACATAACAACTGGTGTTGGATGTGGATGTGCCTATACTGTGCATGTGCTGATACCAAACGTCAAATAAAGCAATATGGAGAGGGTGATGGTCAGTATCATTATCAACAGTTCTACGCATGTGTGTAATAATTGATATAGAATCAAAAAAATTAAAATATCCAAGAGCTAAAAGCCGCATTATCAGTGCAACGAGGAGGAAAAACAAACATAAAATACATAACTTAAAAGAAGAATTGTCTAAGATCGAAGCTTTAGAGGGAGGCTTTACTCTGGTTGCTTCTCCTGTTCTCCCTCCTCTTTTTCCTGCTCGGTGTCCAAAGGGATGGATGGCATGGTTGGGGCCAGGCGGATGTCCTGGAGATGGTACCATGGTTTGTGGCCTTGGACTTTCACTGCTGTAGTCGTGCTTTCTGTCACTGGGAAGGGTCCATTGAATTTGCAGTCCTTCCACTTTCTGACAAAATTGCGAATATATACTAAAGTTCCCAAAGGTAAAGGTGTTTGTTGATCCTTTACAGGAGATGCGTTGGCGCGCTTCTTGGCTGCACGTGTAACCTGTTTAGAGAAGAATTTTGCAACTTTGGTTAGCTCAGACATGTATTCATTCATTTCAGTTTGTACAACTTCAGGTGCACTCTCAGTCTACAATGTATGTCTAGTTGATGGCACAAATGTGCTCATTGTTCTACCTGTCACTATTTGATGGGGAGTTAAATGATGATCTGATCCTGGGGTATTTCTCAAAGCAAAGAGGGCTAGTGGGAGACAGTAGAACCCTTTTTTTTCAATGTCACACATAGTTTACTTATTCTGTTCTTGAGGAGGCCATTAAGGCGCTCTACAATTCCATTGCTTTGCGGAAGATAAGCTGAGGACAATTTGTGTGTTGTTCCTAACAAGGTGGTGAGGTGAGGAAAGATATTATTGACAAAATGGGTGCCACTGTCAGATCTGATCCCCTCAGGGACACCCCACCGCGGTATTACCTCACGGATCAAAAAATTAGCAGCAGATTTGGCATCACAGTGAACACAAGGTTCCTGCTTCAATCCACCTTGAGAATGGGCAGACTACAACTATAAGATAGCGATAATGATTGTATCTGTCAATCATATCAATGTAGTCAATGTGCAGTTCCTTAAAGGGGCCTTGTGGGCGAGGTTTTGTGGAAGCTATTACCTTAAAGGTGGGATTTGGTGAATACTGCTGGCACACTGTGCAGCTGTGTATGTACATTGTAATCATCTCATGTAAGTTAGGGACAAACCAATCCTGATGTACTTGGAGGGACATATTGGGCCTCATTATGACCCTGGCGGGCGGCGGAGGCCGCCCGCCAGGATCCCGCCCTCCAAATTACCGCGCCGCGGTCAAAAGACCGCGGCGGGTATTACGAGTTTTCCCCTGGGCTGGCGGGCGGTTCCAGTTAAACCGCCCGCCAGCCCAGGGGAAAACGACCTTCCCACGAGGATGCCGGCTCGTAATCGAGCCGGCGGAGTGGGAAGGTGCGACGGGTGCTACTGCACCCGTCGCGTATTTCACTGTCTGCAAGGCAGACAGTGAAATACATTTTGGGGCCCTCTTACGGGGGCCCCTGCCGTGCCCATGCCATTGGCATGGGCACGGCAGGGGCCCCCAGGGGCCCCGCGACCCCCCCTACCGCCATCCTGTTCATGGCGGCTTACCCGCCATGAACTGGATGGCGGTAGGGGGGGTCAGAATCCTCATGGCTGCGGAGCGCGCTCCGCAGCCATGGAGGATTCCAATGAGCAGCGGAAAGTCAGCGGGAGACCGCTGACTTTCCGCTTCTGACCGCGGCTGAACCGCCGCGGTTAGAATGCTCATTGGAGCACCGCCAGCCTGTCGGCGGTGCTCCCGTGGTCGGTGGCCCTGGCGGCCACCGGCCGCCAGGGTCAGAATGACCCTCATTGTCTCTAGCAGTATGTGAAGGAAGATGTAGCTGGTTTAGAGCTATCAGTAGCAATGCTTGGGGCATGACAGGCTTCCCTGTTGATATTTGTATGCATATTAAATCTGTTCCTGTCTGTGTTTACCCTCTGGCTTCCCACAACTGTTTCTCATGCTCTGGTGCATTTTCTTGTATCTCTCTCATATGCAGGTGAGCTGTCTCTGTGTAATGTCTGGATGCATTCAAAGGGTCTGAAGATGTCAATGTTTCACTAGCTAACAAAACTGTGGTATGTGTATCACTAAGAGGGCGTGTTGCTGCATCTTTGGCAGCCCAATCAGCCACGGCATTTCCACGGGACACAAAATCCTGAGCATTAGTGTGGGCTGCGCATTTCACTACTGCAACTGCATGTGGCAGTGTTAAAGCTTGTATCAAGTCCTCTAAAAGGGGGCGGTGCATGACAGGGCTTCCATCAGACTTGAGAAATCCCCGTCTATTCCACCGCATAATGCTGGAATGCACTGTTGTAGTGACATAGGCTGAATGAGAGTATACTGTTATTATTTCTCCTTCCCCTTGTTTGAGGGCTGCCATTAAAGCTACCAATTCAGCAGCCTGGGCTGAATATTGAGATGGCAAAGTTATCTGTTCAGTTATCTGCAGTGTGTCTGAAGAGTTGTGCTGCATCGCTCTGACCACTGCAGTACCTGTATGTCTTACCCCTGTGTCCTGATCGATTGTGGAAGATCCATCCACAAAATATACAACACTACCTGGAATGGGGTCTTCTGTTGCTTGGCTACACTCATCTGGAGTATATGTGGCACAATCATGGGCATCATTGTCAGTGTCTGAAATGGGGTGTGCAAAGAAGGTAGCAGGATTGACTGTGTGGCATTTAACCACCTTTAAGGATGGTAATGATAATATTATCTCGTAGCCTGATACTCTCTGTGTTGTTAGTGTTGTTTTAGCTTTCTGAATTATTGCAAACACATTCAGCAAACATATTCAGTATACAGTGTCAAGGGTGCACCCATGACAAAAGGAACACTTTTCTCTACTGCAAAGGCTGATGTGGCTAGTGCTAGTTCTCAAGGGTAATGACTTTTCATGACAGAATCAAGTAGGCCTCTAAAATATGCAATTGGTTTGTGGCCTAAAGGATACTTTTGGGTGAGGACAGCCGTCATCACCTGGCCATTACAGTGGCAAAAAAAGAAAAAAACTCTTTGTTATAGTCTGGTGTTCCTAACACTGGTGCATTTATTATCTCTGTTTTTATCTTACTGAAGGTTTGTTTCATCTCCGTAGTCCATGTTATCCTGTCTTTCTGTGTTTTCGCCTGTTTGATAGATGCAAGCAGTGGGGATATTAAAGTACTGTAGTCAAAAACCCATTGTCTGACATAATTACATAAGCCTAGGAACTTCTGCATTCCTTTCACAGTCTCAGGTTCTGTCATCTGCTGAATGGATTCTGTTCTCTTGGGCATAACTCGGCGGCCTGATGCTGACAGTAGTTGCCCCAAGTATTGAACTTCTTCCTGGCAGTACTGCAATTTGTCCCTGTCTACCTTGTAACCTCTTTGAGCAAGGGTTCACAACAGGGACACAGTGTCCTTTCTACACTGCTCTTCTGTTGGACTACAGACCAGTAGGTCATCAACATACTGCAACACTGTGCTGTCACATTGAAAAATGGTGAGGTCATCCTTGACCGTCCTGTTAAAGACACTAGGGGACTCACAGTACCCTTGAGGTAATCTGGAATACAGGTACTGTGAACCACGATAGGAAAATGCAGTCAAATAATGACTGTCTTGGTGCAGGGAATGCTGAAAAATGCATTCTTCAAGTCTATGACTGTAAAGTATCTAGCATCTTGGGGTATGTTGGTTAGGATGATGGAAGGATCAGGTACTACAGGGAATTCTGGTATCACTATGTCATTAAGGGGGCGCAGGTCTTGAATCATGCGCCACAAATTTCCCTTGGCCTTCTTTATAGGGTAAATTGGGGTGTTGCAGGGGGATACACCTGGGTATATGACTCCCTGCTCCACCAATGCCTGTATAACAGGTGCAATGCCCTCCTCTGCTTCTTTGGATAGAGGATATTGTCTCACTCTTGGCAGTATTGCTCCTTCCTTCAAAGTTATTCTGAATGGTACTGCTGTGCGGATGAGGCTTACATCATAAGGGCCTTTTGTCCATAAGTTAGCGGGTACCTGCGCAAGGTCATTATCTTTGATAGGACTGGAGACATTTATTGGTATCACTGGCCTTGTCTCCAGTGTGGTGCGTAAAGGTACACTGTTTTGAAAAACAATCTCTGTCCTTCTAAAGTCATCAGCAAACAACTGGTCATCTGATATGTCGCCCACCTGTATGTTGGGATCATAAAAGATGACACATGCCCACATCGTACCAGTGTGGTCACTTGCCATCAGTGTCCCATAGGTGGGGGACACTTCTAGAGCCTCTATTTCCAGAATGAGGTTTTTGTCTAATGTTTCAAAATAGGGGCCCTGTCGTCTAAAGAGAAAGGTTTGGGGTAATTCAACTAGTTTCCCTGTCAGTTCTGGTGTTTCTGCTATGATGGTGTACACTGCTCTAGTAAAGGCTAAAATGTCTACATGTCTGACTCTAACTTGGTTACCATCTGGGGAGTGTGTAAGCATTGTCATGATGCGTGTACTAGATACTCCAGGTGTTGAACAGATCATAGTCCCATCCTCTTCAAAGTGAATAGTCATATTTAATTTTGCCATGAGATCACATCCTAGCAGATTAGCTGGTGCATTTGGGGAGAATAAGAAACATCCATCAACATACCTCCCACCTATTTCCATCTCCACAGGTTTAGTGAATGGAACCCTCATTACAGCCCCGGAGAACCTCTGTGTGTCCATTGATAAATTTGACAATGGCAGTCCCTTCTCACGGATACAGGACCTAGTGGCCACAGTGTTGATGAGAAAGGTGTACTCCTCGTCATTTACGGCTACCATCACAGTGGGTTCCTCATCTGGCCTGTGGGTTACCGATAAGACTGGACACATGTGACTTCTCCTTGGGCACCTTCATTGGGCATATCCTCCCATGTAGTTTTGCTGGAATGGGTTCCCTCCCCTGACAGTTACCCCTCCTTGTAAGTTCTGGTGCTGCAAGGTGGGCTGCACTGTCTGCTGTGGCCCATACTGTATTTGGGGCACTGATTGCTGTAACTGTTGAGGCTGCAGTTGTATTTGGGGATGTGGGAGATATATCACTTGGGGACTCGTGGCAGGTTGTGCTACAATGCCACCAGGCGGTACCATTTGTTGGCCATAATTTGCCCTTGTCTGGTTGCTAAGTTCATCTTCCATTTTAAACCTACAGTCTCTAATGAAATGTCCTGTCATTTTGCAATAGTGGCATGTCTGTCCACTCTGGAATGTGTTTACTCTATTTCCCCCAAACCTTCCTCGCCCTCCTCTTCCATTATTCCTGTTATTGCTTCTCTGGACATACTGGTAGGGTTGCATTGGGGTGCCTGAAGGAGGCATTCCCAGGGACACTGCAGCTAACTGGGTGGTGGCAGTGGCAATTCCTTCCTCTGTTTTCTTGGCTAGTTTCTGCTGGACCAATTTAGCTGCTGCTTTCTCTATTTTATCTTTCTCACTCTTTTCCTTTTCTTATCTCTACTTACAAAAATGTATTATGTGTGATTGTATCTCTGTCCATGGTTTGGCCTCCAAGGCCACTATATTATATAATTAATCCTGCACTTCAACTGGCAGACCCTTTTTCACTATATTGAAAAATAGAATTGCATTCTGTCCAGTTACATCCCAACTCTCCCCCACTTCCTGTGTCCATTTTTCCTTCATTCTGCTAAGGAATTGGTCTGGGTCCTCATATGGCTGCATTGTTTGTGCCATAAGGGACCCAATGTCTGCCCTGTCTGGATACATTTTCCTCAGTTGTTTCCAAACAATTCCCCTTACTCTATTAAAGGGTGCCCCATCACATTTTGGGTTAGTCAATGTCACATCCTTTACTCCTGCCTTTGTGAATAGTGTGTCTGTCTCATTTCCCATAAGGGAACATAGTAAACTCTTAATGTCCCCTATTGCAAGAGTAATCCCTGCAGTATGTTTTTCCAGAGCTGCTATCCATTTCCCAGCACCCTCAGCAAGTTGTGGCAATTGTTTTTTAAGATTTTCATTGTCCATCTGGGGCCATGGTATATATTGAGGCGCCCCTGGGCCCTTGAATATCAAGGGCAGTTGTGACAGGACTGTAGTCCGATTGCCAGTAGGGTGACGTGAGTCATACTTACAAGCATATCTCTGCCACACCCTTAAACTTTTCTGCATATAGGGATGATCCCAGTAAGGATCCCCTGCACCCTGGAAAATGCACATTTCTGCATTAGCCATGTCTCAGGGTTCAAAGGACCCTCTTGCGGCCATGGTGTCATCTGTGATGCCAATCCTTCTGTCCAACCTGCTGGGTTGTCAGTAAACGGGATAACATTATACCAACTATTTTCATACTGAGCTACTATTTCATTGGGCGTCAAATTATTGCCAGGACATACAGGGAATGCATGTGCCATGTATTTCCTCAGTGTCATTTTTCCTCCCATATCAAATGTTCCCTTTCTCTCATATTGGCGTGCATGCGCCCCATCAAATACTAATCTCTGTAATTCTCTTGGCTTCTTTTGTAAAGTCTGTCCTGTCTTACTGTTTCTTCTTCGTCACAGGCATATTGTGACTGTTCATTGTTATGGTCCTCAAAAAGGGAATTTTTTTTAACATGTTCAGTGATGTCCTCTAATGCCCTATCTGATCCTTTGTAGGATTTTTCTAAACCCATATCTTCTTCACCTAAGCTACTATATGTGGAGACTGTGTCATCTAGTCCTTCTTGTTCAATTATTTGTGGCCTAGTGAGGGCTATTGACTGCCTCAGGGGCCCTTCCTCCTTTTCCCAAGTTGCTCTTTGGTCTACCCGTCCATCTTCCTGCTCTGTGACCCACTTGCCTACCCTATGTTCTTCTGCTCCTGAGTGCATGAACCTCCAGCACTCTGTGGGAGGACTTTCTGGTGTGAAAGCTAACCTTCTTGTCTCATTTTTAATATTGGTACTTGGTTTTTTCAAAACACCTTCCTTTTTTCTAGCCCCCTCCATTCTCTGTACCTCTCTTGATCCCTCATTAGGTATACCTTCGTTCTTCCTAGTGGAGGACATCTCGTCCTCTAAATGAAGTGTAAATGTGTCATCTACTGTCCCTATGTTTTTAGTACTGTCCCCACCTGACATTTCCCGTGGTGTACTGGCCATTTGAGGACATGGAGATGGGTGAACATATTCTCTATGTTTAGAAAAAGATTCTAATGGTGGGGTATATTCTGGGTCTGTATATACCAAAGCAGGGGGATGTGAAGAGGTGGGTAATGAGTGTGGGGCACCAGGTTGCAATGTATACATGCCCTGTACCTTTGCACTGCCTAACCTTAATTGCACATCTTGATAGGGGGGGTGGAGGAACCGAAGGGAGGATTTGAGGCTTTGTATCTGACTCATTCATATTTGTTTCGCAAAAGACTCTCCATTGGTCTAGTGTGATCTTCCTTTTCTCTAGTTTATTTCCCTTGTATTTACTCTGTACGAAGGTGGCCATGTGTTCTATTATTATATTATCAAATGTGCCCTCTTTGGGCCATGCATGTGCAAGTTTTAATGTTGCTTCGTGCCATTCCTTACAGTATTTTCCTATCCTGTCCTTGTCTCCTTAGAAAAACTTTAACCATGTGTTCTAAAGGAGACCCCATGTCTGTTTAGTGAACTTAATCTTTTGTACTATATGTTTTACACTCTAAGTGGACTTCTATTTACTTCCTAGGGTATTTCCAGACTTCACATAAACTATTAATAGGCTGTGAAAGTGAACATCAGATATATATATATATATATATATATATATATATATATATATATATATATATATATATATCCCTAATGTCTGAAAGACTTTGTTCATTTATATATATATTGGGTAGGTGCATTTATGTGTGGCCTAAGTGGTTTGTTTGCCTGACACAACAAACAATAATGTTATTGTGATATATACATGTTTATAAATTACTCATATCCTAAATTCCACACTGGGAGGTCCCTAATAAATGCATACAGTAGGAGGTCTAATACTAAATATGAGTCTGTTATTATTGCAGGGAATTCACGTAACTGTTTCCCATGGTTCCACTGAAAAATTGCAGTGACTTCAATATATTCACTTTCCTGCCACAAGGTGGCACCAATGTCACACATGAGAATTTTCATTTTAAAAAAAAAATGTATTGGCCTTCAAAGGGATACTTTACTGTTGGAAAGACAACTGCAACAGGTTTTGTAGATTTCAAAATAAACTCTTTTATTCTAATTATGCGAAGATCCTGCTCACATCTATCTGAAAGGTAGTTAAATATATTTGTATGTATAGTAGCTGATAATTCTCCTTCTAATTGTATACCTTCAATATATGTGTGTATGTCCCAGTCTATACTATTTGATAATTAATCTAGCCTCCAATCTTGAGGCTCTATAGTTTCATAATGGGGATAATAGTAGTGTCAATATTTGTTATGGGGTTCATGGGGCTACTACACTACTTTTAACTTGGAGGATAATGTCCTTGTATTAGTTATTTGAATATTTTTTTATAATTGTCTAACAGGCATTTATCTTATGTGAATGTAGGTTGTTTTTAGGCCTAGGGGTGATATACTATAAATACATAGGCATTCATAAACTTCTGACTTAAAAAATGATTCTATGGCATTGATATTGCTGATCTACTAAGGTCAGTTCTGTTGCAGAGGGTGACAGCCGGACCGTTATAAAAATGAATAATTAATTCAGGGATGTGGAATTAATTAGTTGACTTTTTTGGGACATTACTTCACTTTTGAGTATACTGTTATAACTTAACCTTCATAAGAATAGGAGGTCTGATACTTATTCCTAAATTATACACTAAATAACATAAACTTATATATTGACATTATTATATGGCCACATTTCTATCTATACATGCATATACATACACAGTAATTCTCAATTTCATACTAGGGCAAACAAAATACTACTGGTCACTTCCCTCTGGATTCATAGAGGGGGCAACTTTTCACTATTTGCAACTGTAAATTGTGACTTCCGGACTTAAGGTCTGGATTAGTTGGACATGAGTGTTCTTTAGAACATACACTGATTGCTCAGCCCCACGTCCACCACTACTCCTGACCACTTTTGACTTACTTAGTCAAGCTCCCTGTATCTACCGGACTTACCACCGGGATCCCTTAATATTATCTCATTTCATACACAATCTTGCATGCAAACACAAAAATTACATACATTACAGTGTCAAAATTATAAATGTCTTTATAAAATAAAAAGAACAGACCTCGTACTTTGTCCACTCAACTACCTTCCATTGAGACCCATCTGTCCCCCACGAAATCAGAGATTTTTACATACATTTTGGAATCTCCCTTGCCTCATTAAAAAGTACGTAAATCACCTCGTGGTGCGTAAATCACCTCAGGCAGGGCCCCCAGTCCGGCAGTTGGTGAGATCAAAGTAGAGCTCCTGGCTTAGCTGGCCAATATGTTAGAGGGAAATATGTTAATAAAATAAGACAGATCAATTTGACACAATAATATAGGTTTAATGGATTTTCAGCTGGGAACAACAGGCAGTCTTAACATAGAGGCCATGCCTGAAGTTCAAAGTTCTGGTTCAAACACCAGTAGCATTTATACTGTAAAAACCACAAAAAACTGTGGTCAAGAGTTCACCATTGAGGCAAGCAACTACAAGCAGTACAGATAAGATAATGAGGTGCCTCTGGAAAGAAGCACATGTACTTGTTGGCCTCATGGGTGGGTAAGTTACACTGACGTCATTCACCATATCTATCTTTCTGCACAACAAGAGATTATATGTTGCGTGCTGCTCATGGTAGCCCTGCCTTGCAAATACTTATCTGACCCTTACACAGTTCCCCTTACCACGATATGAATGACTAGTGGTTTTTAGGACCCCTGTGCTAAGGAAGGATACACCCTTTTGTTCCACCCAGTTCGTGCTAAGTGAACATTTTGAAAGCAACAGTTGGTGCAGCTTGAAAGAAAAACTCTCATTCTAATGTGGCTTGGGCCTCTTGTGTGTTTCAGCACAGCTAACTTAACAATGCAGCATGTGTATAAGTTTCCTAAGTAATAAGTGTTTTTTGTCCTAAATATGACCTGCCTTTTCTATTGAACCCACAGTCTGTCTTTTTTTAACATGTCATGTATTAAGCCTTTCACTACTTACATTGGTATACAACTATCTAGCCTAAAATGTTTGTATTGGGATTTGGGAACTTATGTTTGTTTGTATGTGATGTATTCCTATTCTTCCTACATCAGAAGGAAGAGACAGAGTTGTTGATACCCTCAGTTAGGAAATATGTCATGGTAACTACCACACTGGAAATGGGACCATATTTAACCCTTGTGAAAAACAACAGGGACAGATTTTTGCTTGTGAGGTTCAGATTTAACCATTTGCACCTGATTTTAGCTCCTACCCCCTGAGGGTGTTACAATTTTAATTCTCCGTGACCCTGGAGCTGCAACAAACGGTCTCCACAGAATACCCTGTATTTTATAATGTTTTGTGAATTTTACAATGTACCTAGAAGTACTTTTTATTACTTCTTTACTGAAAGGGAGAGGCTTCTCACAAGTTCACCCTGCTCTTTTATATTTACAGATGCTGAAAGATGAGTTCATTTAAATTAATGTTGTTTGCTTTTTAAAAGTCATAGTTGGAAAACAGAGCTCTCAGAATAATTAATCATGTTTTATAACTACTATATTTTATTTTTAGTATTTGCAATGTCTCATATCATTTATTGTTTAATGACTCTTGTGTGTTTTCTTTTATGATTTTGCAATATAAACCGGATAAAGAGAATTTAATTAATTTGAAAAAGTAAAATATACCACAGTTTGTGTATTTGTTTGATCTATTCTTGCATCTGTATTTTAGTGCATTTGCTTGAGGTTCAAATCATAGAAATTGCTTAGTTGGTGGTTTCTAGCTTCCAGTAGAGATTTACTAGGGTTTCATGAAAGGCAGAAGGTTAAGCACTCCTGCTCTAAACCCAGGACTGTTCAGTGCATTTTATTATCATTTAAGTACACATGAATGTGAGTTGCAACAATGTTTCATTTACTAAAATAATCACATGGTCTCTGTTTACTTTTTGATGGAGAGCAAACTTACTAAAAATAGCCTGAGTCACAGATACATTTCCCTCTGGCCTTCAGGACTAATGCAAGGCAAAGACTGAGAAAGCTTTAAACAAGCATGGTCACTGCCAATAGGTCTGGCTGTAAAGGAATGTTGTATGGTATTGTGACGCATTTAAAGTTAATAGCATGGGAATGGATATGTATTTGAATGGAAGCAAAGAACTGTAGAATGTGAGTGTAGGTTAAAAGGGCAAGTGACAGTTACGCTGTCAACCTACACTGAGACATCCATGTAGGTTAATGACTGCCCTCCTAACATCTGGGCTGCTGTCAGAGACGACACCATAAATTATGTAGCTCTCTACACTAGCATTTAGTAGCCTTACATTGTCATGTGTGTGTGCCCTGAAAGTTCAGGCTCAGACAGCTGGATAAATAAACATGATCATAGCTGTAGGGAGGTCAAGCACTTTTCTGTGGAAGTGCACAACTTCTGTCCAATGAAAACCTGTATTCCTGGCTCCCAACAAATAAGCAGAGCCAAAGCTCCTCTCTCGGTGATTCTCAAATAATTGTCTAGCGACAGCCAGACCAATAAAAGCATTTCCTCTGTTTTTACCACGGCCTTCGCTCTACCACCTCAAAGCCCAGAGACGTGCTTCACTTTGAAGAGGGGAACAACTTTCTTTCTCACCGTCCTTTTAAAAACAATGGTCTCTAGCTCAGCTGAACACAGGCTTACGTGTCATACTTAACTCTTCAGCTGTGGAGTTGCAGGTTTACAATGCAAAGAATTAGATAAGTACTATATATTGTAGAAGAAAACCAAAGGCACAACCTTCAGCTTTCCAAAGTAAACCTGGGTTACTTTGAAACTCTGCCCAAGAAAACAAGCATTGGCAAAGCCAATGGGTCAAGCCTATGTAAAACAAATTGCTGTGACTCAGCCAGCACCAGGACCCTGCCATACAACCTTGCTACAAAACATTGACAAAGACAATAGGTCTTGCTTAGATGAGACAGGTTGTTTTTACACTCGCTACCCTCTACTTCTTTTTTATTGTTACTACATTTTGGATCTTCCTTTTTGCATTCTTCGCTGTAAGATTGTGATTTTTTTCTCCAAGAAGTATCTTTCTGCTGAAAAATATTTGTTGCTTGTGCTGCGTTTGTTATATTTCAGAATTTGAATGTCTCCATCATAATCTCCAGCCTTCTTGTTTTCTATTACATGCATGTTTACATTTTTTAAGCAAACCTCATACGACTGATGATTTGGGTGGCAGGTAACTGAGAGGGTGGGCAGGGAAGCAACACAGAGGGTGGGTAGGGGAGATAAAAGCACTATGACATCACCAGTGGTGTCTGTCGTAGCTCTTGCTTTATGGTGGGTGCTGGGCGCAACGTAGACGAGTGGTAAGAAAACAACAAGGACAGCTGGCAGAGAATGTGGGGCAAAGCAACACAGATGGCAGGAAGGGAAGGTGGGGGCAAAACAAAACAAGGCAGGGAGGATGAAAGGAAGAAACAATGCAGTAAGCACATGCACTCTTATTGTGTGCTACAACTAAATTAATAAAGTAAATCCAAAAATGGGAGCAGTGAAAGGACACTGGGCAATGAAGTAGTACTTGGTCCGTACTTCAGGGGAGGTACAAACACACTTAGAGGAAGTGAAGCCGTCACGTGATGACCAAAGAGAAGAAAGGAAATTAAAGTGATGATGAAGCCAGCAAATCGTAAGCAATGGGTGGGCTTTAAGCCTCCTAAGTTAACAAAATATCTTGTAAGAAGCAGTGGATGCACTATCTCAGGTAAGGCCTAAAACAAAGGAGAAGAGGTCCAGCCTCCCCTAAGTACTGGTTTTGGCAAATAGAAGTTTATAAATTCCCCTCAACCAGACCACCAGCTCTAAGCACAGCCTGTACTGTAGCCCTACCTACCAGGGAGACAGGGAGAAAAACCTGGACTTTATTCAAGGTGCCGGGCAACCCTTACATGACATTCCTACGAGCTTCCAAATACTGAATCTCTAAGCCTGAATCAGTCAGGCTTACTTGAAGAAGCAGACAAAACAGTTTATTTACTTCAAAACTTTTTTTAAAATAAAATTAGGCTTCTTTACATGGTGCTGGATGAAAGGTGGGGAACCTCATTTACTAAGTAACAATATGAGAGTGTTGAGAATGTAATACTTGTTGATGTGCTGCTAGTAATTGTTACAAAAACAAGATGGAATGCTTGAATTAATCTCAACCACTCAGGGCTGCATCCCAGCATCCCAATCCATTGTGTTTTTGTCCACTTTGTCCACTTTGGACCCAGCCATATGCAAATAGGTCTTGACCCTGCTTCCCCATGGGACCAGTCCAACCCAAACTGCCAGGCTAGGTCTCCCCTGGAACCCAAACAAGCATCCTGGGACAGGTTTTGAGTTATAACCCCATATCAGCCAGGCAAGCTTGAATCCAGTGCAGAATTAACCCAGGACCCAGACAGCAGGCATTGGAAGGAGGAAGAAAAAGAGCAATTTCATTGAGGAGGAGAACCAAATATTAATAGCTGAGGTGAAAAATTGAACACCTTCTCTTTCTCATCTCCCAGTTGCCATTAGGGAAGAAGGAAGGCAATTGACATTCCATAGTGGATACGATCAACAGTGTTGGCCAAGCTAAAAGGACAGAGTCTAAGCTGGAAAAAGTGTGCCATGATATTAAGCGCAGGACCAAGGAGATACTGGCCAAGAACCTAAGGTCAGACATGCAGACCGGAGGATGACCAGTAGGAGTTGGACCCATGGGAGGAGCAGGTGGTGTCACTTATCCCAACTGAGTTGGTGGCAGGAGTTGCTAAACAGGGCAGTGCTGTGGTTGAGGACCAGGATGATCTACAGGGAAAGTCTCATTAGTGAACAATGTGGTTAAACATTTCATGTGGTGCAATGCAGCAGCACACTTTTCTGTGCTGCGCAGCGCTCTGTGCAATGGAAAGGGCAGACATGTGTAACATGTCAACCAATACACCTGAGAGGGGGCCAGGGCTTCAGTATGTTGCGTATCTCCAAGGTAAATCATGTGAAGAGCCATGTGTACAGTCACTAGCATGAAACCATAATACATGCAGCTGTCCTGATGTGCTGGTCAGATCTCACTAGTGTTGTCTGCCATTTTAGAGGTAACAATACCTCCTGTCTTGTACAAATGAATACTGGGGGTGAATGAAAGAGATGCATACCAGAGGTCCATGAGTGTAGGTACACGTTATAAATTATCATCACTACTCTCTTATGAGGTTCAACATGAGCAATAGTTCTGACATACAGCTATGCATTTTGGGCAATTGCATATTGTAACTAATTTAGGTTATGTCTGTGTCTCCTGAGAGTCAATGTATAATCTGGGTGTCATCAATGCCTGAGAGTAAGCCCTGGCCCTCCGCCCAATTGATGATTGACAGAGTCATGTACAGGTACAAGTGAGCAGGGCTGACTGAAGAGATCTGGATGCTCTATAGAGGGCCAACTTGGGTAATGACCAAATGTGATGAGCTTTAGCTGTTGTAGTTTTACAAGTGTGACCGTGCTTATCCCCTTCAGAGACAGTTCACAGTTCTTATTGGTCTGGATTCTGCAGAATACTGTGCATACTAGGAAATCACAGGAGTACACACAAGTAAACCATGGACATGCCCTTAGCTGCGTGGAGTTGTGTGTCACGTATGAGCCCGTGTCCACATGAATCCACAAATTGCATGCAATACAGCACTGCAAAGCAGTTTGGCGTGATGTCCTGTGTGAAAGGCAGTGACAGACCAAAACTAATAGATGACCAAACTAACATCACTTTGTCAGGAGCTGTGGGCAAAGTAATGGCTAGAGGGAATGCAGGCACCCTGCTGACATGGTGCAATGCTCAAAAGGGGTGTCAATAGGCAAATCTTACATCAATATAGCCATGATATGAAAATAATTACAGTGACATGCTAAATGGGGTCATTACATGCACTCACCCTTTTAGCCATGTCAGGGATGCAAGCTGTGTAACTGCCTTGCAATGTATGCAATGACACAAAAATGCCCCCTTGCCACAGAGTGGTTGTGTGAATAACGTAGAGCAATTCTCATTTGGAAAGCACTTTTGGCAATATCTATCATAAATCATAATAAAAATAAAATATTTTTTCATTGCAGATGGATAAACAACACTTCATGTCCAGCAGCTTGTCCCGGATGACCAACTCATTGGTGAGGACCTCCTGCCCCCCATAGACAATGACACCTACCAGCAACCACTGGATTCCATAGAACAGTGGTTTTCAAACTTTTTTATACCGTTCCCCCCGTGGGAAAAATAAATCATAATTATTCTATTAAGTTGGCAATGTTGAAATATGTCTAGACTTATTTAAACATTGCAGTTAAGGTCTGTAACCTTTAAAAAAATGCAATAAACATTTTTTTTAAAACAAACACTATTATCTGCATAATCCTTATTTTGGCCAGAGCCTGGCGCCCCCCCCTGGGATCACTTGAGGCTACCCTAGAGGGTGTCCGCCCCCTAGTTTGAAGACTACTGCCATAGAATCTCCTTCTCTGGACATGGTAAAGGATGACAGGGTCTCTAGATGAACTGCCACCCACTGAAAATGCCCCCTCTGCCAGTCCAAGTCCAGCTGTGCACTTCAAGGACCCCAAGTGGTCTTCCAATGGTGAGTGGAAGGAGTCCAGCAGCAAACGGTTGATGAGGTGTGGGAGGGGATGGAGACCATAGCGGGCACCCTAGAAGAAGCCCATAGGTGCCTCAGCCCCAAAAAGGATACATCTGAGGTAATAAAAGACACCTACAATTGCCTCCATAGTATGGATGAGTGCCAGAGCTGTCATTGCTGGTGTACTGAGGAAGAGTCAAGAACAACAGGCGTCAATATCTGACACCAATGAGGTTGTAACCAAGCTGGAAACCATAATTTAGATCATGGCATCTATGGAGCGCAAGCTGGACTTCTACATATCATCAATGTTGCATTGCTGAGAAGCCATCAGACCCTTGTCAGTGCTGTGCTGCCTTCCTTGCTGGTGCAGACAAACGCAGCAAGGGACAGGTTATCTATACCTTCTATCCCTGATGTGTGTTTGCCTCAGATCTTCACACACAAACACCACCAGTTGCAGGTGAGGCACATCACCCATCTGAGGAGGAAGAGGTAGACTTTTCCAATTCCCATTGGTAACTGCCAGTTACTTTTGTCTGTGCCCCCTGGACAGTTCCCCAGTGGTCCTGTGTCTATCATAATGCCACCTCTTTTGTTACCCAGAACTGCCACTTTTTGTTTGTGCATCTGTTGATCTTATCCACCCGTGGACTTATGAAGTGGTCTACCTTCCCTATTGGCAATTTTTATCTCCTCACTGAAATTCTCAACACCGCTACATGTCACATGACATGTTTCCCAAGTGTACTCTGTGTAGACACTCTTTGCTCACTATCAATTTTGGTGCTGTTGCCTCAAATAATGTAAAAATGCTCATGCAGACCAACCCACATTCGTACATAAATAAAGTGACTCAAATGTGGCAACTGTTAACCATAGGCCTCTCAAAATAACATATACCTTTAAAGACTGCAGGGCAATAGCTGCATCATGTACTCAACACAACATGCTCAATGTTAGAAACTCACAATGATTTTGATGTTGTGAAAATATCAAAAGTCTTACTAATAGCAAATCTATTTAAGAAAACTACAACTACCTATTCTACACTAACTAACCTAAACACTACCTTATTCTATCTAAACCTAACCTAAACTATGTACGTCTACCTATTCTAAACTAACTAACCTTAACACTATCTTACACTAACTTATCCTACCCTATATTAAACACTAAATGCAAAAAACACGTTAAACATCAACGCCCTCACCCTCCTGAACACACATAGATTGGCACAATATAAACATCAACTACACCTAAACATATACTAACTACATATGTAAACCTAAACAAATATATCTTTTTTGGTATTTATTTTTTATATTTTTTTTCATACAAATCCTAAACATCAACCCCCACCCACAGAAAAGGTTATAAAATATTTGCCTATAAAAACTATGAAAAGCAAAAACCAAACCTATCCTAATCACTAACTAACTGTGGACCAGATTTACAAGAAAACTGATGCACCACTTTTATTGCGTCACCCTTGCCCCACCTAATGAGACCATGTGTGTGCCATATTTATAATACGGTGCATCATGTCGGTTGTTGGAACAATAGCATCAACATTTTTTACGCTATTGTGGCGCTTTGCTACACTACTGTCAAAAATTGAGACGCTAGTGTAGCAAAGTGCAAGGAGGCCCATTGATTTCAATGGGTGCATCATTTTAATTCCTGCTCTGATCAGGTGTTAAAACTGACACCAAAAATAGGGAAGTGAAATCTTGTAGATTTCACTGTGCCATTTTTTGCGGGCCTCCTAACAGCAGACCACCTCCCTTGCATACATTATGCCTGACGTAGGCATAATGTGGCGCAAGGGGTCGAAAAGTTGTGTAATGCATGCATTGCACCACTTTGTAAATATGGCGCGGTAAAAAATGCCTCCTTAAGCCACGTTAGCATTAAAAAAAAAATTACGCTAATGTGGCGCAATGAGGCGCTAGGGCTTTGTAAATCTGCCCCTTCTATATCTACTATTAAAATATCAAACTATAAATGTAAGTCTAAAACATTGTCCATTGAAATGTTCATACGAGTTGGGAGACCTGCACCAGGGCCTCCTCCTTATTGTCTACTCGCTGCCACAGGCTGGCCTGCTCCCTCTTAATGCCGTCCAGTTTCACATTAATCTTCCTCATTTCTTTGAATATAAAGTGCTTGAAGATAGAATCTTGATGTCTTCTGAGCCTCCTGGCCCATGTGGTTGCTGGCTGGGTTGCTGCAGGTGTAGCCGGTGGTATTGGGGGCTGGGGTGCCTGTTGCTGGTTTGCTTCCACTGTGTTTGGGCTTTTGGCAGATGAGGAAAATAAAGAAAAAGTGATAAATGCTTCCAACTAGTGAAACGTGCAGAGAGATCTCCATGCTATGATCTCTGTGTCCAGGCCAAACAATGCTCATTCATCAAATACAGTGCATGTATACACGGTAGTCTGAAATACAATATAAAGCAAGCAACCAAAGTATCCCACCTACATGCCACTCAACATGGAGCAAATTCTCCGTAGGTAAATAGATATGACGAATGAGGGCCTTCAAGGAAAATGATAAGCCTTATTTAGATACCATGGGGGAACTGTGAAAGAAAAAAGGATTTGTAAATTAAATGGCACTGGTCAAGTCTGCCAAAGAGGCTCACAAAATGTAGGAAATGGTAATAGTCATATCTAGTTATTACTCAACACGAGTGAAAGACCGAGAAATCACTGGAACTGCTGGTGTCACAGACTACCAGCATCGGAACTTCCCGAATACGGCGTGGGAACCACAACCCACCTACAGTGGAAATATATACATGGAAACATGAACCACCCCCCCCACGTACCATATTACAAGTAAAAACCAAGGTGCGCAGGCCTGAAGCTTACAGAGACAGTTGTGCGGTGAATCCCGACTGCACCAGCCAACTTGCTGCTGAGTGTTTGAAAAGCGTGCATGTGTAAAGAGAAAGTGATGAAGGACTCACATGTGCCTGGTAGGATATCAAAAGTGTGGCAGCCATATTTGAATGAGTGACCAAAGAGGAAAGACCAGTAAGAAAAAAGGTGATATAACAATGGCAAAAGGACACATGAGAATAAAAAAAATTCTAGCATTCGCGCTAAGAATTTTTCAATTCTATTAAGGACACGGAGGCGATGATTATGCTTCTCTTTCCATGCTTTATTTTTAACAGCAGCCAATGAACATCATGGAAAGTAAAAAACTACATCACCCAATATTAGTAATAACACGTGATCAACCATAGAGGAGGAAGCCTATAAAGTGTTGAATCACACCAAGCCACTCCTCTTTCTTTGTCCAAAATTCAAAATCAAAATAAAAATTCGCAACAGAAAAAACCAAAGTCTTAATCAAAACTTGTAAACGAAATCTCGAAGCACTTCCACATGCCGAACATAGATTCCACAACACTGCAAATCCTGGTCAGCGCCAGGTTGTAGCTTCTTCCCACCTCCATCTGGGGATGGGAGAATGGGGTCATAACCTACAGCTGCAGACCATAACCTTGGTCAGCTGTAACAAGAAAAAAATATTTTAGTTATTATGCACATCGTTACAGAGCCATACCTGTACATGTGAGTTATGTTTACTGACAAACTCATAGATTTTTTTTACAGTATATAACTTCATAGATTATAAATATAGTTGCCCATGTTTTGTCACATCTCTACCAGTTCTGTCAATGCTAATGTTGTCCATATCCTGTTACTTCGGAGTCTTACACACACTGACTTTCATGTGAAGGCAGTAGATTACTGTGATTGCTATTTCGAATGTTGTGGACAACTTTATGGTCTGTGCACTCACTACCTGTGCACAGAGACAAAGTAGTTGTCCAATTTTGTATCATATATTCAGCACTATGTGGGTTTGGACAGTGGCAACCTGTTTAACACTCATACATACATATGTCCTCTTGTCATTTCTGAATGCTGTTGCTTGGCTACATGACTTTCACCACTTGCCTACATGACTTTCACCACACCTTTGATTTGTTCACTTACTTGAACATTGCAACTAGCTGCAGATATGTTTTCATTTTGCAACATGTGACATGCTTAGTTATACATTTTGTTGTCAGCTTTTAGCTAATGCTTGGCTTGTTGTCAGACAAGTAATGCTGAACTTGGTTGGACTCATAAGTCTGACAGTGTGGGCCATTATTATGTAGGACACACTGATGTAGATACACGTAGGTTTCTACTACACAGCAGGGCACACTACTTTATTTTTTACCATTTATTTGAATCTGTACTTCTATACCTTAATTCTGTCATCATTGATTTGGCTTAGGTAGAGATTGGGATCCTGGGTACATTGATATACCTTGCCCTGGTTGTGTTCCTTTCTGGGTTAGTTACTGGTGTATTACGTTTGACAGCATTGTGTTAGAGTTGAAATGTTGAACATAGAAGGCTTGATGTACTGTGAATTTGGCCTATTTACAAAATACACTGGTGATGTATCACAATGGTTACATATGTCAGTGTGACCTAATACATATGTATGTGTGTGGGCCGAGACTGTCAGCATGGCAGAGACATTTGTGTGTTTTGTCATGTTGACTCTCACATTGGTATACTAAATTGACTTTTACACATGACTATTGCCTACACATTCACTGCATGACACATATGGAATTTACAGCTAGTTCATTCAGAGTTGTTCCAGGAACTATGGTCAACATAGTTCCTGGAAAATATGGTAAATATTAGTTCTTTCAGAGTTGTTCCAGGAACTATGGTCAACATACAAGTCTTCAGCTATGTGTGACACAGTTACGTATGGATATAGGATTAGTGGAAACCTCATTCATTTTTTTAGAAGTTTGACTGATACAGAGACAAGGTACACTATTGAAGTAACTCTCATCCCGCACTTAGACATCGTGTACAGTTTGTACTTATTGTTAGTTGTCTTGTGTGCCCATGAATAATACCTTGATTTCTTCATCAGTGTAGATGATGTGATTCAGTCAATTCAGACAGTGAGATGAGACAATACTACAAGTAGTTGTTCTGTTGCTACTGCCATTACAGGATTAGGGAGGGTATGACAGAATGGTAAATCATTGTCTGCACATTGCTGTACGTGGTTCCCACTAAGTGTACATGACACTAGGGGCCAGAGATTTGACAAGTAGCACAGTGCAGCACAGCAAGTGACCTTGCTGCGCTGCACTTTGTCACCGGGAAAGGGGAGGAATGCACAGTACGTTAACCATGTGGTACATTCCTGTACTTTCACGGTGCAGTGACACAGACTGGTCTGCCTAGCAGAAACACAGGCACTCTTGAACCATGGGGCAAGTGTGCCTGTGTTGCATACTTGATTGTTTAATGCAGGAAGAGGCACCTTCTGGCACATTTACAATCTTTAGAGGCACATGTAGGGAGCGGAAGTGACTTGGACAACTTCTGTAATTTATCCTTGTTACCCATCACCTGAGAAGGCATATTTATTTTACGCATTCCCAGGTTTACCTATTTTGGGATACATAACATGCATCATCAACCATGGGAGTTGCATGAATACTCCCACACAATGCCCATGGAACACCTCCCTTATGTGCAGTAATGCAACACGGCATTTGTCGTTATATTGCATGACTCCAGATTTAGCATATAGTTCCAAGCCACACAAAGTGGCTTGGCATGTGCTAAAATATCTGACTTATGAGCTTGCATTACACATGTACCACAATGCATGGTGCAAGTATGAGGCACACCACTCTTACATATGCCCGAAGCTCCATCAACAGACACATAGATGGCTATTATGTCATATGTTTCAACATGTTTGTAGGCATTAAGTATTGACATAGGATAACTGAGAATTGGCCCTGCGATCTCACCCACAGAAGTCAGTATATCCCTGTGACTGAGTTGGTCAGTGACGACACGAATGCAGTGAGATATGGGTTCAGGTGAATTTTATTGATATAGTTCTTGCTGACGTGACATGACCTTTGCATAAGTTATGCTGTTCAGTCTTTGTCTGTCCTTCGTGGGATTTTAAGTCTACTTTTCTTTGTCTCCTTCTTCCAGGGCTCCCAGGAGGCGCATGTGGGAAAGAACAAGATAAAGCACTAGTAAGTTCCTTTTCTTTTTTTTTTTCTTATCCTTTGTTTTACTACTTCTTCCTATGTTCTGTCTTGGTTGTCTGATGATTTTCCTCTCTGTGGTTTTCTCAATTCCTGTCCTTTTCTCTATCAACTACCCACTCTTTAAGGCTCATTCGTCCTTGCCTCCTGTTTTATCTTTCCTCCTGTTTTCTTTTTCCTGTTGGTCTATTTCCTTCTCGCAGCCTTCTTTTGAGGTTTTCCTTCCTCTTTCTTCTTTTCGTTTCTTGCCCTTCTCTCATGCTCTTGCTCTCTCTCTCTCTCTCCCTCTCTGTCTTTCTCTCTCTGCCCCTTTTCTTGTAGCGTTCTTTTTTCCCTGTCTGTTTCCTATTACTTGGCTTCTCTTTTCCCTTCTCCCGTTATCTCTGGTCTCTTGTATGGGTTTCTTTCGTATTTGCTCTCCTTCCATCTCTCTCACTCTCTGTTCTTCCTGCTCCCCTTCTTGTTTTGTCCCACTCCTCCTAGTTGTCCTCCCCGCTCCCCTTCTGGTATTCGTTTCCCTCGTCCTCCCAGCCCCCCCCTTTTTATCTATACTCTTTCCCTTAACCCGTTCCAGAACGCCCCTGGCGTTGCCACGCTTCTCCTGAAGCGTGGCTGGAGTCTTTGCTGTGTGCCTCCTGCGCCGCTATCAGGGCTCCGGTCACATCCTCGCCTTCACCTCTCTCTTGGGGCTGCGTCAGATCTCTTTTCCTCGGTTTGTCGTCTCCTTCTGAAAATTTGGCGTCTTCCATGTTCTCCTCGTCATCCGCGCTCTCCACTTCCTCCCCGTTCTCCACTTCTTCTCCACGCCGTCCTTGGTTGGCGTTTTTCAACATCAGAACTCCAGGCCGTGCCCCCTTTAATCCCGGAAGGAAACACGGATTGGCTCCTCCGTCCTGTATTTCCGGGTCCTCTACGGCAGAGTCAGCACATGCTGTCTCTACGGACGGGCTGGCACTGCTCAGCCCGTCACAATCCCCCTGACTAAATATTACACTATAACACAAAGCTGTGGGGAGAAGGCCTGGGTACTAGAAACATTAGCACACACAAAAAAAATACGCCACAAACAATAGAACATTAAAAGAAAATTATTGTGTTATTAATTTAGTACAAGTTAATCATATAATGAAGAAAAAACAATCATAATTTTTGTTGGTATGTTGCGTACTTCAGATTTACTTATCAACAAGTATGCCTTTCCATATGGACTGTTCTGGAAGTGCTTGTTAATATTACTAATAATACTGTGCCAGAAGATGTAGGCATCATGAGCACTTCCAGGGTACTTGGCCAGCACATTGGTGAACATCCCCACATGGTCCACGATGGCCTGGACGATAATAGAGTATGTATGTTTTCTATTCCGGAACGGGTGTGCTGTTTCTGCTGGGGGAACCAATTGCATATGTGTGCAATCCATAGCACCCAAGACATGTGGAAACCCTGCAATGGCATAGAAGCCTTGCTTAATCTCCAGCTGTTGTTGGCGGGTCTTGGGGATGCGGAGGTACTGGGGTGTGAGGCCAATGATGGCGTCGATGACAGTGGGCAAGAAAGCAGAAAAAGATGTCTGGGATATTCCTACCACTCTTGCTGCTGTGACCTACAATGATTCAGATGCCAACATGTGAAGCACAGCCATCAGTTTTACCTGGGGAGGAATGTTGATGGGCCTGGCAGTTGGTGGCAGCAGAAGTGGCCCAATCTTAAGGAACAATTCTATTATGGATTCCTTCCTGAGCCCATAGAATTTTATCATCTCATCCTCCCTGAGGTTGATGAAGGAGCTGCGATGCTGGAAGACATGCTTCCTCCTCCTTCGCTGCTTATGTGGTGGTCTCCTTGTGACGCCGAGCTACAGGGTCACAACCTCCATGGTGTAGTTGAACTTGCCAAAGTGTTTTTGGATGTTCAGGTTTACATACCACAGCCACTGCATCATTTCACACACCTGGGTTACCAGTGTGCAGAAATTGTAACGCATTTCAGGCTTTGCTTGTCACATCCATATGATGCGTCACACATTGCCAAACCCATAAATATCACTGCTTTAGTTTTATGGGGGAATGCCTACCTTGCATATTTTAATTACTGCGTGATGCAGCTGGTTGAGATGCAGCTTTTGCCCTACGCAAATCTTTAAAAAAAACGCATCTGAACAAATGCTTGTCTCGTAGATTTGGAGTAGTGATTGTGCTGCAATTGCATCAAAACCTTTGGTGCAACGTGGCACATGCCTCGCATAAATATGCCCTTATGTGTTCTTAGTATTTAGCAGCCCCTCGAATTAGGCAGCACTCGTGGCAGGCCCCTAAGAAAAACTTCTGGGCCTTGCATTTTTTTTTTTTAAACAAAAGTAGCGCTGTTTCACTTTTTCAGGATGTTTCATTTTGTATGAAGGAATGTCTATCATTTTTTTAAAAAATAGGTTTTTATGTCATTGTCGTCATCCTAGTGTTTTAAAACCTGTGACACACCAAAATCTTAGCGATAGCGGAAGTGATATTATGTGCCCCTTGATCCCACCCTCTAGACCTTAAGGAAAGCAGCACCTCATGAAATGTCTTCCAGATAAAGGGCTTCTGCAAGCCTTATTACGCAGTCTTTTTGAAAACTGATGGATGAAGATTTAACAAGACCAGTGTGTTGGGTTTACTTAACAAAGAGCAGCAATCGGCCCTGTAAACCAGTATACATCAGGCGACGCCGCAACAGAGAGAGAGTGGTGGTTACCGACTAAGGAAGCCTGAATGATGCAGCAGACCGGGAAAATGTACAGCCTTTCTAGAAATGTATTTCTTGTATTTACATTTTCATAAAGGACACCAAGGCTCAGAGTTAGTAACCTTTGCACACCAAAACACTGTGTGAAAGCCGGTTAAGAGAGTTTTCTGGCACTTGATTTTTGACTGTCCCCTCTACTGGAAAGTGACTGTTAGAATAATTTTCATAAATTTCCTGTATTTTCTGTATTCCAAGCAATTATTGATAGATCTGCAACTCAAGGTTACCACATATCAGACATACTGTGGTTGACATGAGGAATGAGAACAATTCATATATCTTAAAGGAGACAGAGTGATAAATGCCATATGAGGTAAAATATGTCAATACAGTGTACAAAGACACAAATTCAGGAGTAACTTTCTCCTGGTTATGGTCCTTAAAAATCATTGATCAGGAATAACACTTTTCTTTGTTGATTAGACAACTGCAAACAAGTCATCATTGGCATTTTCATGTGTATGAGACGTACTGGAAAGTCCAATAATATTTAGGTCTCACCTAAGACATTGCACATACGTTGTTGCTTGTGAGATATGTTGTTTACTACAAGGGGCTTGGAGCCTACCTATTGCTTACCGTTCATTGGTTTAATTGTCACTCTTATTTGCTGTCTTTTAATTGTCCAGCATATGCCAGTTTCACTTCCTCTAGTACAGATTGCTTCATTTTTATTAGTGTCCTTCTGCTTTTTGTTTGTTCATAGTGTGTTGGGTGGAGCCCTTGTTCCCTCATTGTCTATATACAGTGAAATAAAATCATATATATATATTTTTAAGTGTTGATAATGCCCTTTTTCCATATGCAGTCATTTAATGATTATGGACTGTTCTGTATATGCAGTGGATCCGTCTTAATTGGGTACTAAAATAGCTAAATGGGTCATTTAATAGAGACAATCGGGGACCTCTTTGGTTGTTAAGATACTACTGTGCAGCTCAGTGAAATACCATGAACCTCTTTTGACTCTTAGGAATTAAAGAGGTTGAGCAGTTAAGCTTTACTTCTACAGAAACAGGTAGGTAAGAAAACCCAGATACAGTTAGCATATGAGTAGTGTTCTTGAATATATGTATATGCACAACCTTGTATATTGATTTAAGGTTGTCGCTGTGTTGTAGTCTGGGGGTAGAATGGTGGTGAATGTTCAGGGTGGGAGCGGAGAGGATGGAGGGAGCCAGCCTGCTTTGTCAACGTGCGCCTGTCTCATCTTCATATTCATCGTTTATAAATAAAGAACTGGGAAGCTTCTTCTTGGGAGTATTCTGATTGCTACACATAGTGTGCTTACATTACAGTAACACAGATCAAGTTGAATGACCAGTCTGTCAGATTGTTAAAAAAAGAAAATAGGTCTATAGTTACAGAAAGGAAAATAGTGTAGTACAATATACAGCAGTGTGCAAGTGATAACGTTTCCGCCAAGGTAAGGGACCTTCTGGGCATTAATCATAGACTAATCACCTGATTTGTTTTAGAAGAGCTAACAAATGTATTTCCTTTGCTAACTAGGCATGCAACCATAACTGTTCCTTAGGTTTGACCAGGCTTCTGCTGCACTCAATGGTAAATGTATACTGAGCAATTGAAGAGAATTATTGAATCAATATGGAGCTAACATTCATGGAGGGGCTGCTCATTACTAGTGGGCGTGTGATGGTGTGAAGGGACCGAATTTTCAATCTGTGATAAATCTCCTGTTTGGCCGGAGAGGACCGACCAAACATACATGCGCAGTGATGGGAGTGCACAGTTTGTCCTTGCGTACTGTGTCTGTTGATGTGGATGCATGTGGGTCAGTAGGTGTGCCCTGGATGGGTGGGGGGAGATGGATGTGGGATTGGGAACAGGTAGCTGGAGGGTGATGGAAGAAGGGACACTGGCTGCCGTCAACGAGGAGGCCAGAGCCTGGAATGATCTCTGTAGGCCAGACAAGGTACCATGAATGTTTTCATGGAATGCATTAGTCTGTTGCATCTAGAATGCCAGTCCCTGGATGGCATTCACAATAGTTGTCTGCCCCACAGAGATGGACCTCAGGAGGTCAATAACCTCCTAATTGAGGGCAGCAGGGCTGACTGGGGCAGGGTCAGAGGTGCCCACCCTCTTGGGTGAGCGGGCACGGGCAACTGGGTGGGGAGCTACAGTGAGGGTTCCATCGGAGGAGGAATCTGAAGACGTAGTGGTCGATCCGGTCTCACCGTGGCACTCCTCTTGCCTTCTGTCCCACTGGTCCCATCGGCTCCGCTGGTTTTAGCCTCCTAGGTCCCGTGGGCTGCAGCTTCCCCACTCGCCTCTTCTCCTATGTCAGATGATGCTGATGCACACAAAGAAAGAGGACAACAGAGGGAGAGAGAGAAAGATAGAGAGTGACATGGTGCAATTGGCCACTACAGTCACACAGGGTAGAACATCTGCATTTGATGCCATGCCATTATGCATCATGCCCACCTCTGAACATCGTACTACTTGGTGATACCATGGGGGGTAGAACAATAATGTACATGTCAACCGCTGATGGTCTGACTGAGGCATATCTCTACATAAGGAGTGCCATACCCGCCACACCTGTCCATTACCTGCCCACTACCCATGGCCCTTGAAACACGCATGCAAAGGACTGGACACCCAAGATGATCCTGCACAGCTAGTTGGAAGGCCCCCTTAGCTAATGTCAAGAAAGCACTGTCACCACTTGGTGCACTCACCTCACCATTCCTGCAGTGCCTGCCAGCTGACTGAGTTCATGGATACACCCCTGGCACCCCTGGCACAGTGGTTGGCCAGGACCAATCACAATGCCCTGACACCCGAGCTCTGAAGATGCAGTAGCCATGTGCTGGCAAGCTGATCTAGCAAGTAGGTGGCCACACAGTATGTCATTGAAGGTGTCTGCCCCGTTACCACTGACTGTGTGGCATTACACACACCTGGGATGACTGTGTGGCATTACTCATCCTGCCCAGATGGACACAACCCATAGTGGATAACAGTATACCTAGCATCCACGCTACAGCTAGCCAATGCTGCCCACCCAGAGCCACCATGTCAACACATGTCACAAGTGAGATTGAGGACTCACCCCTATGAGGCTGCTGTGCTGCGTTCAAGCCCCCATCCACCTCAGGATAGGCCACTGCCAATATTCAGGCCATTAGGGGGGTCAGGGTCCGACGGGCATCTTGTCCTCATTGGGAGGACGGCCCAAGCTGGGCCTCTGCGGTCTTCTGGGCCCAGCATCAAAGGTCTTCCCACCATTTCTGCAGTGGGTGCTCCGCCAGGCATGCACCCCCAGGGTCCGCACTTGCTTGGTGATGGCACGCCAAATCCCCTTCTTCTGATGGGTGCAGACCTGTATGGGTGACACAGACAGAAGAACACAGTCTTGTAGGATGGCATTCCTGGGACAGTAGTGGACAGCACAAATCACACATCCACAGCCACGTGTTATCAGCCAACCTAGCCCTCGACCCCTCACCCATGTCTATGCTCCATTCACCCCGCCACCTACCAAGTCCACCATCCCCATGCGCGCAACTCACGCACAGGACAATGACAACGGGCTCACCTGCTGCTCTGGTGCCCAATACAACAGTCCATACTGGGGCAGGACCCATCCACGAGCCGCTCCAACTCCGCCTGAGTGAAGGCAGGGGCCCTGTCTCCTGCTGGATGCAGCATCTTGGCCACCAGAGTCAGTACACAGCAGCACATGCAGTGGAGGTCTTCAGTGCACGAGGTTCAGGAGTCAAGTGAGCATAAGCACATGAAATGGCAGTCACCGCCACCGCGGACATCACTGTCACCGTGGGCGGTGATTGCCATTGGCTTCTGCCTCCCATTGGTAACAGTGTCAGCCAATGGTGTGTAGCACGGTGGTCATGACCGCCTACCGCCATGACGTGTTACGCTGGCGGGATGATCTCACTTCCACCTGTCCCATGCATGCAGACAAGCGGCAACCATTTCACATTTAGGATGTGTGATGTGTGTGAAATTTACTGCGTCATACGTATATGCTGCACGACATTTTACCACCTCTTCCCAGGTACATTACACGATTGAGGATGAGGAATGCACCGGTATACAGGCCCCTAGTCGACCTTGCGATCTTGGAGGAGCGTCACATTATCCAGACCTATCGCCTGAACTGTGTGACCATAATGGAACTAGTGGCCCAGTTGGAGCCAGATTTATTACCCACCATTCTATGTCCCAGTGCCATCGCACCCACAGTACAGGTGTTGTCAGTCCTCCACTACCTTGCCTCTGGTTCCTTTCAGGTCAATGTGCAGGTGATTTGTCTTGCGTACCAGCACATCTCTCAGGTGACGGCCAAGTATCTAGGCTCTGTGCACAAATCCTACATCCTGCGGAACAGCAGCGTCCCACACATGATGGCACCACTCCAGAGGGACCGGTCTTGGCTCATCAGTATGTACCCATGCATATGTGTCCCCCTCAGCTCACTGCACCCTTGTGTCCCAGCCCTATTGCCCTCCCGGTCTTGACATGCCTCTACCCTCTGTGCACACAGGTGACTCTGGCTATCCCAACCTGCCCTGGCTCCTGACACCTGCGAGGCGTCCGACCTCAGCTTCAGAGGACCATTACAATGAGGCCCACGGCCATACAAGACGGTCATTGAGAAATGCATTGGCCAGCTGAAGGCCAGGTTACGCTGTTTGCATGTCTCCGGGGTGCCCTGTTGTACAACCCACAGAAGGTGTGCCAGATCATTGTGGCCTGCTGCATGCTGCACAATCTGGCCCTGAGACATCAGATCCTATTGCAGGATGCAGAGGAGGGGGTAGCTGTGCCAGTGGCTGATGAAGGGGACATGGGGAATGATGAAGAGGAGGATGATGAGGATGCAGCTGACTCCAGGGCAGAGCTGATACGACATTACTTTGGCTGAGATGCAGGTATGTGCAAACTGTGTGGTATGTGTGCTCTAAAAGTGTCTGCCAGGTCCCTGCTGCCACCTGTCGTGTATGACCACTGACTTTATTGTTTGCAGATCCAGGGTGGGATTGGGGGGGGTCACATGTGCCCATGACTGAGGTAGTCACAGTGTACAGGTCAGGCCTATAGTCAGGCAGGTGTTTTGCTGGTGCACTAGTGCCACCTATGTGTATGTGGAATGTTCCTTGAGTTGCCAGTTCATGTGCTATGTGTGTGCCACACAGGGTTGTTGCATGTGTACAGCATCGATCCTGGGAGTCGACAATAGGTGGCAGTGCAACATTGTTGTTGGTGGCAGTGGTTGTGTGGCCTGGTCAGACGCTGGGCGATGTGAGTGTGGGAACATTGGGTTGGTATGTGTTGTGTATGTGTGTTGGTACTGGCCATATGGTTTTGGACCTACCTGGCATGTCTGCCCTGGTTTCCTGTTCCTACAGTGCATTTGTGTGGCGTTGGCATCTGTGACTCCTACATTGATTGCTGTCCCTGTCTTGCTGTCCTTTCAGGACAATGTATTGGTGTTCTGTGCTCCCTGCCTCGGCTGTTGCCTCCATTAACACATATGTCCTGCCACTGCCAGCTCCACGATCAACATCCCAGCATTTTGCTCCCCATGCTGTCACCCTCCTATGAATGTGCTGGGCGTGGGTTGCCACTTGTACATGTATTGGCTATTCCATACATACTCATGGGAAATAAACATGTAGACATGGACTGTGCTCAGTTGTCGTTTATTTGTGATGTACAGGTGCAAGGGGTGATGAGTGGGGTCATGGTGGCGGAGATCATCAGAATGGTAAGGCCAGCTGTAGTTAGTCCAGGTCCTGTCTGCTGGCAATGGATAGACAGTGATGTGGGAGTGGACAGTCAACAGGGTGTTACACACAAGGGAGAATGTTCAGGAGATGGTCTGTTCCTGGCGGTGGGCTTGGTCTGGGCATCATGTCCAGCTGGATGTCTACGTGGACGTCCTCGCTTGCATGGGGGTTCCTCAGCTAGAGGGGTAGGAGTAGTGGTGTCCTGCGAAAACCGTGGTGGGGCCTCCATGCTACTGGCTGCCGCCGACGTGGAGGGCTGTGATGGGATGTGGCCAGTGGTACGGGCCTGCTGGTGAGTGGTGGACTCACGCATGACAGTGGTCAGGTCCTTGAGACCCCCTACAATGGAGGCCATGATGGTATTGTGGGCCTGCCACTGTTGCATTGCCTCCTGATGGTATTGCCCATGCAGCTGCTGGGTCTCCTGCACAGTGGCGAGGATCTGGGCTACTGTGTCGTGGGTGTGCTGGTATACACCCAGGACTTGGCTGAGGCCCTCCTGGGCAGTCCATTGGGGTGGCTGTGCTGAACCTTGGGTCACGGCTCCCCTCCCACTAGGCCTGGCCCCCTATGCCTGTGCCCCCGGCACAGTGTGACCACTCACAGTATCAGCAGGGCCATCATCGTCTGGGGTGAGTGCCCTTGACCCTGGCCGCTGTACTACAGGGCACACCTCTGATTGTTGGGGCACAAGTTTGGGGTTCAGAGTCTGGCTGTGGTGTTGTTGCCACATAGGTAGGGTCTTCCAGTGTGTCCAGGGTGGATGTGCCATTGGTGGACTGCCCAGTGGCCCCAGATGGCCAAGGCAAATCATCCTCATCCAGACATCCAGTGGGTACTTCATCCTGGCAGTGGGATGCCTGAGCCTGGTATCCTCTGCAGGGTGTCAGTGGCAGGAGTACCTGTAGATGGATACAGTAGATGATAGTGTTGTTGTTGTATCTCTGTTGTGATGCATGCAGTGGCTCGACTTGTTACCCAGTGATCGCAATGACAGCTGCTCCACTGCAGACATTGGTTTGGATTGGATTGTAGGAGCTGTGATTCTTCCACATTGTGCTTCACATTCGTGCATTCGGGGTGTGTGAGTGAGGATGGTGGGAGTGGGGTGGTGTGGCATGCAGAGGAAGGGTGTAGGGTGTTTGGGACGGGGGTCAGTGGGGTACGTTGCATTGGGTTGGAGAGTGGTGGGGAGGCATCCTGGGCATGGGTGGTTGGTGCTTCTGGGGTATTGCTGACTTACCAGAGTCAAGCCCTCTGCTGATGCCAGTCAGGCCCTCAGGATACATGATGTCCAGGACCTTCTCCTCCCAGGTTGTCAGCTGAAAAGGAGGAGGTGGGGGCCCACCACCAGTCTTATTACTGTCTATCGTCTGCCTGGATGCCATGGAACGGACCTTCCCCCTGAGGTGGTTTCACCTCTTTCTGATGTCCTCCATTGTGCATGGGTATGTTGCGACTGCGTTGACCCTGTTGACGATCCTCTGCCATAACTCTGTCCTTTTGGCTATTGATGTTTGTTGTACCTGGACTCCCATGAGCTGTGGCTCTACTCTGATGATCTCATCCACCATGACCTGCAACTCATTGTTGGTGAACCGTGGGTGCTTCCGGTGTGACATGTTGTGGGGTTGGTATGTGAAGTGCGTGTTGTGTGAAGTACGGGGTGTGTGGTGATATGGGGGTGTTTGGCTGTGTGTACTGTGGGCTGCGGTGTTGAATTGTGCAATGTGTGCAATGTGATGTTTGTTAGCTGTGTTTGGGGTATGCTTGTTCCGCTTTGCTGGAGGTTGCTTCATAATATGGCAGTCGGAAGGGTGTTGGTGTGGCGGGGCCGGCGGTTGATCAGTCAATCTTTCGCCGTGGGTTGACCTGGCGGTGTTGGTTTTGTGTCAGTATTTGGGCGGTTTATGTTTTGGGACTCGTAATACGGTGGTCGCTTTATCGCCACCACTGCCGGCAGTGGTGGCAGCATTTCGCATGGTGGTCTGCCCGGAGACGCCAAACTCGTAAGGAGGGCCAATGTCTCCCAGAGAAAAAACATTTTCCCTATTCACCCACATCCATTACAAGAAAAAATGAAAAGGAATCAAAAGTCTTAAGCTTGAGTTGTTTGAAAGATTCCAAATATTTGAATGAATTGGGATTAGCTACCAAACCTGTGTTACATTTCGAAGACTCAGATGAAAACCAGTCTCCTATTTTGTCTACTGACAGATCCTCTTTTAGCAATATCAAAGTTCAGTTTCAAATGATCCACCATCAATAAGAATATTGCCAATATTCTGATTATAAAGGCATGTGACATTATTTCAGAAAATGCAGGTAGATCAAAAAAAGATGGTGGGTATTCAATGAAGCTTGAAATATTTGCTCCACACTGCAGCCCCCTCACCTTATCTGAGTAAGAAATGGTACTTCGAGGACCATTCGGCAATACCTTGGGAAATTACTTAGGACTCTCTGCATCCTCTAATAATCCGATAAATGGAGTTTTAGAAGGTTTGATAAAACATTTAGAGCAATTGCTATCAAATATACAGAGACAGGTCTTTTTATAAGATCTTCACTGCAATGCAGAGAAAGTATTGCATGGGGAAAAAAACTTGCTAATCAAAGGCACAGGTACTGTGATTCTGATTGCAAGCAGATCACTTTGGCACAAAGCAAATCACCAAAATCACTAAAAGTTGAGTCTTCATTCAGATCATCGCTAGCCCAGGTTCATACAAGCATTCAGAGTGTGCAAAATATAACCATGTCCTCACTCGAAGACCATGCAAGGCCTCTAATAAAGCAAATGGAGGATGTGCTTTCCAACATGAAAAGAAGACAAAACTAACTCAATCTGCTTATATTAGCAATTCTTCTGATTTAACTTCATTGGAGAAACCAGCACCTGAATTGCTTACTTCCTGCAATTTATCAAATACAAAACTGCAAAAAAAAAAAATGCAATATTTTTTATAGACGCATGGAAGGAAATGCTTACAGAATATCACATGCAATCACAAAAAACTAGCAGGCAGGGACAAATTTACTTGTTATTTGAAGCAACCAAATATTCACTATTGGTTTCAGGGGTGAATTACTACCGTAAAACTTACTCAATTTATTTATAATGATAAACTGCAATATACAAATCGGCATGCCAACACATATTGCTTATTAAATTACTGGAACACAAACCAAAAATTATATATACATCAAATTTGAATCTCACAAATTAATTACAAAACTCATAAAAACACATCACATAAAACATATCACATAAAAACCCACAAGAGAGGGGTAATGCCCATCAACATGACTTTCAATTATGGTCACAATAACACAATTTATTATCGGGCCCAATTATTGCCACCAGTCCATAACTCTACCCCAGGTTTGGCTTGCATTTCCAAAACGGCAGCGCAGTTCACAGGAGAGGTTCCAGGGTCCGCCTCCCTCCGGTATGGCCACCTCGCTTCACCCAGCCTGTGCAAAGGGGGGGAATACAGGTCTAAGAGGGCATCCCCACCAGTCTAATGCAGATGCTTTCACCATCCTTCAGGACCACTGCACAGAGGTCCTTTTCTGCTACAACAGCCTCCCTCTTCGCATCCAAGTCACGCCTTTTGGCAGTCGCAACCCACCAGAGGCCGCTGGCCACCTTCGTTTGTCTAGAAGGCAGCTCTCCCCAGTGGGTATGGGACCATGCTCCCAGACGTTCTGCCCACAGCGAGGCCTGCTCACTGCCCAGGCCTCTCTGTGTGCCACCTCCCCATGGGATGCCTTCTGCACCCGTTGTCATCAGCAGAGGTACGGGCAAGGGGAGAAGAGAGTGGGGCCCCCCAAAGCAGGGGCCACATTTCTGCCGGTGATGGGGCAAGTAGGAAGCCGGAAAAACAAAGCTCACCACGAGGCCACGATCTCACCAGCACCTGATTCTGCCATCTTGAGGCTCTTGGGGATGGCTCAGTGCTCTTCCATTTCAGAGCTCTGACACAAGGACCCGCTCAGGGCCAGCGCAAGTTGTCCCAATGTGCGCCCCCAGCAGTGTCCATTGCAGCTCCGTCGGATTTCGGGTTGGGTGCTGTGGGTTTTCAGCAGGATTACTTAGGACAGAATGGAGCTCTGTTGGGCTACGTCTAGCCTGCTGTCTTTTTGGCCACACCCACAAAATGAGCCAATATTGAACATTTATAATTTGTGTTTCATAGACGTGATGATATTTTTCCAATTGCTGAATTATTCTCCAATATAATCATGCAAATGTACACAACGGAATCATATTGCAGAAGAACAAAGCAATATTTGGAAATAGTTGGAGATATAATAGTTGAGAATAGTTGTGTGTTCTGACAGTGCTTTTGTTTCAGGTGCTATGACCGCACCTCAGAAAACACTGCAAAAATCTTGCGGCTTCTGACTGCGAGTCTCACTCACCTGAACTGCCTTCCTTCATGCTCCCGGATTCTGGCTGCTGGTACTTGTTCGTCCAGTTCCAAAATGGCAATCACTTGCCTAAGGGTTTGCAGCTGGCTTTTAAAGCTACCCCGCAGCTAGTCCAACTCTAGTTGTCATTCTCTTTTCTTTTTTATTCATGACTGCGTCTTCCTTGGTTCCTTTCTGATTTTCCTAATCCATTGTTTCCTGGCATGTGATGTTTGAAGTCAGTTCCTTTTCCTGTTCTCTTGCCAAGTAAGGGCTTCAGCCTGGGTGAAAGGTGCATCACAACAAGGCCTTACTCCTTCTCTTCTTTCCTCACTCCCTTCTCTTGCTGATTTCTACTGTTAGATTCCTGATTCCTTGTGTCCTTCAAACCTTTGAAGTCCTCATCCAGCAAGGGGATTTTTGATGCCTTTGGCTTTTTTCTCCTGAGTATGTGGCAGCTTCACAAGGCCAGTTGCCTTTCACATATTCCTTTGTGTGGTACATTGTGGCTTCAGGAAATGATGGTCCTTACTTTGGGCAGTGAAAAGCCAGGGCGGATTGCTGGAAAACATCCTGCCGCAATAGGATGTTGCTTTGACAAGTAAAACGTCTTTTGTGGATTGCTTATTTCGATCGCTTTACAGCAACCAATATTTTGATTTTATTGCCTATTAAGAAGTTGTAGAGGAGTTATCTGTATTAGGGTCAGCTGCTCTGCAAGTATGCTCATAAATACACTGTCCCATTTTAAAAATGAGCACTTTCTTTTGGTAGTTTGCATATGGGACATTTGGGGTTGTTACAGCTCATCGCCCTTTTCTGAGGAATTAGTACGTATTTTTAGAGTTTCATGATTGATGGTAAACGTCTGAATTCCACAGAGCTCTATTCAAATACTGGCTGTCAAACTAGTAAGCAGCAGCTTTTCATAAAGAAAACACTTCAGTGTTTATATCATTAATGTTTGTACCCAGACTGTCCATAGTTTTGTCACATGTTTTAGTACTTGATATTAAAGTGTACTTCACCTACATTCATTTTATTTGTATTTTATTTTTAGCAATTCCTTTTATTGTATTTGTCAAAAGAACAACATTTAAATTATCATCACAGAGAAATTCAGCATATATATTGCTCTGTTTTGTTCTGTAATATGACTTGCTTCAATACCACATACATGCAAACTAGCTCAAATCAGGACAACTGAGAATATTGCCTCTAAGATCCCCAAGTCATTGTGTGTTTTTGACTTATCTTCTCCAGTTATAAACCATTTCTCTCACTTTTGTGCAATAATCCATATCTCTGGTCCATTCACTGGGTATGGAAAACTTCCTGTCTAGTCACTGACACACTTGGGACCTCGTTACGAGTCTGGTAGTCTTCAGAATCGCAGACTTGCGGTGGCGATCAGACCACTCCCGGTGGACTGATCGCCAAATTATGACCCTTGCACTTGGACTGCCAGGGGAGCACTGCCACCGCCAGAAACATGGATCCCGACAGGGTGGTGGGGGTTGGAGTCGTAGACAGCCACGGTGGTGCTGAGTCCTATTTCCGCCAGCCTTTTGATGGCAAGGGCCCCTTCCATGAACAGGCTGGTGGAAAGACAGTGCAGTATGGGCAGTGCAGGGGCCACCCTGCCCAGCACCGTCGGAATGCACACTCTCTGCTATGGCAGACCGGGTGTATTCGAAGGTGCTGGGAGCACCCTCTGTGCGACAGAATTGGCCCGCCTCCATGAGAAGCCAAGCCCAGTGGAAGCCATGAGTTGCATGGTTTCCACTGGGCTGACCAGGAGAAACCTCAGATTTCTGTGGAAACCTTGTAATGGGGGGGTGGGGGCTGCAGTCTCCTCTCCACAGGGCTGGTGGGCCAGCCCTGGACCAAATTCATAATGAGGCCGTATATCTCATTATGAAATTAGAAGGCCCATCCCTGTCAGTAGCTGCCGTTATAGGCACATCCCAGCCCTTAATTATGTTTAATACTGAAACCTTTAGGTCTAGAACAATCCTCTGCAATGTTGTATGTATTTGCTTCCCTAAATCATTTGTTCTCGGGCATCCCCAGATAGTATAATAGACTGTACCCATGGTTTTATGGAACTGTAGGCAGTCTGGGCTTTGGGTTTTGCCTATTCTCCACAGCTCCCCACCCTATGGAAACATCTGAATTGAATTAGTATAAGCCTGGACAAGTATGCATATTAATTCTAACCAATATAATTATGAGATCTGCTATGAACCAATAGCATAGTAGAAATCCATCATTAACACCATAATGTTCGAGAATATCTACCACACTGTGAAAACAAAACCCTTTAAGGGTGATTAACAAAAGTATTTTTAATTTTCACATGCACAATCTCAAGACGTGTGTAAAATATTTCTTTGTTTTGATTTCACAGAGGCAATGTGCACATCTACAAATGCATATATGAAATAACAAAGATATTTTTGCAAAAACATAATCTAATTTTTATCTATTATTATTCCTCAATATTGTATAACCAGAACATGGACTTGTTGGACAAAATAGCAGAAACATTATTATGATCTATTTTTTAAAATCTATTGTTATGCCTTAATATTGTATAACCAGAACATGGATTGCTTAGACAAAATAGCAGAAAAAATATTGTGATACAAAAATATTGTGTCAAAAATATTGGGATTTCAGAAATGGCATCAACAGGAATCTTGTAGGAAAAAATATTGTTTTAGTACTGTTTATAATATTGTTGTAAACAGTGTTGATGTAGAAAATATTATATATAATATTGCAAGTAATGTTAATCAGTATGTAACTTATTGTAATGTTTGTATATACTTAATAATTATTTGATTTGTGTTGTTGGTAAGATACTTTATTAGTTGTGAAATTGTTTACATTTGTATTTTTATTTGTGTTATTGCATATAAACAATGGTTTATACTTTTTTTCAGTAGCAGGATATTGAGTTTTTAGAGGGGAACAATGGGAAGATTTTTTTAAAGTGTATACTTTAAAGTCAATTTTATGTTCATAATTTTAATGATATGCAAATTAATATTTTAAATTTTTTTATGTATTTTGTTAAATTTGTGTGTATTATGAATGTAAACATATATTACATTTTTACAATATCTTATAAATATTAATATTTAAAAAATATTATAATAAAGTAAAATGTTTAGAAATTATTTTTATACAAAAATCTTAACATTTAAAATTTTTCTGCTACATAGTTTTTAATAATAACATTTTAATTTTAGTTTAATGTAATAAAATGTAATTGAATATTAAGTGAAATATATATTTATGGTATTAGATGTTAAAAAATAAATATTAAAGTTTATTAATAAAATAATGCAAACATTAAAAATATGTAGTAAATTATTTTCATTAACATAGTTAGGAATTACTTTAACATGAAAGCTAAAAAGTGTAATTGTTTTCTAAAAAATAATTTTAAATAATACAAGTATGTTACACTTATTTGGATTTAAGTTTATAATTTTATACTAAAATTATATATTTTAAAACAGCAATTCGTTAAAAACAATTTTTAAGTTTTGTGATTAATTTTGAATGGTGTTTTTATCTTTTATTTCATAGTATAAGGTTTAGGAGTAGTATTACATCTTTTTATAATTATGTTAGTAAATAATTGTAACAATTGTTTTATATACAGATTTATATGTGTAAATATGTTTATATAGGTTTGCAGTTTTAGATTCAGTTTTTTTATTACATTTTATTGCATTTTATAGTTTAAAAAGTGTACATGAATAAAGAATATTGATTGAGTATATAAAACATTTAATTTGTATTACCTTCTTTAAACTGTTTTAGATTGAAGTGTATATAGTAAATTTCACCTCTTTAGCACTAACATCATCTTCAAAAAGCCTTAGATTGGAGTGGGAATAGAAATGTAACCCATTTAGGGGGTCATTCCGACCCCGGCGGAGCACCGCCAACAGGCTGGCGGTGCTCCTGAGGGCATTCTGACTGCGGCGGTATGGCCGCGGTCGGAACCGGAAAACCGGCGGTGTCCCGCCGGTTTTCCGCTGCCCTGAGGAATCCCCTTTTCGACCGCCAGGAACAGGATGGCGGTGAGTGGTGTCGTGGGGCCCCTGGGGGCCCCTGCAGTGCCCATGCCGATGGCATGGGCACTGCAGGGGCCCCCGTAAGAGGGCCCCACTTTGAATTTCAGTGTCTGCTTAGCAGACACTGAAATTCGCGACGGGTGCTACTGCACCCGTCGCACACCTTCCACTCCGCCGGCTCCATTCGGAGCCGGCTTCCTCGTGGAAGGGTGTTTCCCACTGGGCTGGCGGGCGGCCTTTTGGCGGTCGCCCGCCAGCCCAATGGGAAACCCAGAATGACCGCCGCGGTCTTTTGACCGCGGGAACGGTCTTCTGGCGGTCGCAGCCAGACCGGCGGCTACCACCGCCGGCCGGGGTCAGAATTACCCCCTTAGTGTCCAAGATCTTCCCCAGTATGGTTAGATTGGAGTGGTAATAGTAAATGTCACCCCTTTAATGTCCACTGCCATTCCCCATATGGTTAGATAGGAGTGTGAGTGATAAATGCCATCCCTTTAGTGTCTAACACCTTCTCAAAACTGGTTTGGGTTGGAATAGAAATAGTAAATGTGACCCCTTTAGTGTCCCACATTTCTGCCCCAATATGGTTAGATTGGAGTGGGAACAGTATATATCACCTCTTTAGTGCCCACGCCTTCCCTCACTATCGTTAGGTTGGAGTGGGAATGGTAAATGTTACTCCTTTAGTGTCTAACACCTTCCCCAAATTGATTTAGATTGGAGAGGGAATAGTACATGTCAGCCCTTTAGTACCCAATACCACTAAGAGGCACTAGGGCCTTGTAAATCTGGCCCATATTTTATTGCATTTCCAGCATGTTCCAACTGAAACCAGTAAATAATGGCATCTAGTCACATCAATCATGAAATATTATAACTAAACATTAACCACATGTTCCGCCTCCCATCCTACCCGCATCCCCATGTACCCGTAGATATTTTTTGGTTGGCTGTTGCACACACATGCAGTATGTCTACTTCACAGCAACATTCATGTCATCAATAGCAGCTTGAGGGAACCGTATCAGGGGTAGGAAGATGCTCCTGTAGTCTGCCCATTTTTGACAAATCTTGGAATGTTTGTGTGGGCAGCCCCTTGTCTGATAGATAGGTATCTCTAAACCCATAAGTGGTCTAGGCATCGTTTCCAGACATTCAACACAGGAGGCTGCTCTGATTTTCACACTCTGGCTATATCCCTCTTCACTACTTTGAGACCCAGCAACAGCAATCTTTGTTTATATCTATTTCCCCTAATGCATTCAGTTATGTGTAGAAGTGTTAACTTGGGGTCTAGTGGTATGGTGTGTGAGAGGATTGCATTAAGACATCCCATGACACCCTTCCAGAATGGATTCAGCGCTGGGCATTCCCATACTGTATGTATAAATGTGCATTCCAACCCCTGACAACAGAGGCAGTGTGGTGAAGCCATCACGCCCATTCACCAGAGGCACTTTCTGGTAAACTACGCTCCATTTTAATTGTATCATATGTAGGTGTGAGGGAATAGCTGCCTCACGAGGCGACCCTATTGCTTTGGCCCAGTCATCATCATCTAAGGCTATGTTATCCCTCACCCAGGACCGATTCAAGGCCTTTAGTGTGTGTGGACTGTTGATTATCACAGATTGATACAGCCTGGATATTTTGTGATCACCCATACCCCCTTGTGGGACATTGTCCTCTAATGGGGTGAAATCAGGTAGAGCCTCCAGTGATTTGATATATGGCAATAGAGCGTGTCTTAATTGTATTTATTTGTGGAACTAGTTGCAATGCAGATGGTATTCCTGCTATAGTTCCTGAAAGGATTTTAATTGGATACCATTCCTAAACAAAGCCCAGTAATGAAGTACTTATTATGTCCCTTCTTCCAAATCCTTCTAATCGGTCTACCTGTTTGAGAATTGTGCCTTGCCATAGAGGTGTCACCTCAGTGAGGGTACCCCACCATCCCATGCGCCGATGTGGCTCACGCCATATTTTGATCACTACCTGTGTTGCCTGGGGTGAATGATTAGGTCTCTTATTACGGTATAACAGCCCCAGTAAAGAGGCGTCACCCATTGCCCATCTTTCGACTGCGTATGCAGGGTCATTACGTTGACCGCACGACCATTCTTTAATAACTAGAAGGTGGGAGGCAGCATTTTTTTAATACAGATCTGCTATGCCACTTTCATATGTAGAAAAGAAGCAGGTGGCCAAGGATATACAAGGGGTACCTTTGTTCCAGAGGAACTTCAAAAGTATGACATTAAGTTGTTGGAACCAATGATATGGGATTATGTACGAAAATGTCTGTAGTTGGCATAGTAGTCTAGAGAGGGAGATCATCTTCAAAATAGAAGACCATCAGAGAAATGGGGAGAAGTGACCATGTCTTGACCTCCTCCTAAATCTTGTCCAGCAGCGGCTCAATATTTTTAGTCCATGGCCAGTCTCTGTCTGACAAATGCACCCTGAGGTATTTAAGGCCCATCCCCTCTGTTTGAATGTCTGGTGCTCATTCCATGGGTCCTGCATATCCATTTAAGGGCAAAATAGCAGAATTGGAAAGCTTTATAAAGAGACCAGACGTTTCCCCAAAGATATGTAAGACCTCAATTAAAAAACGCGGCTCAGTAGTGTTGGGGTCTGACATAAAGAATAATGTATCATCTGCTTTAAAGCTATTATGTCCGATATATCTGGGGCCCAGTCAAAGCCTCGGACCAGTGGATCTATTCTGACCTATTCAGATAAGGGTTCTATCACCATAGTGAATAATGAGGGTGACAGTGGACACCCGTGACGTGTTCCCCTTTGTATCTGGAAGATCTCAATGGTATGCCCCGTACCTCTAACGGATGCTGCAATATCTGATTACAATAACTGAATATGGGAAACAAATCTGGGTCCAAAGTTCAGTCTTTATAATAAAGTAAACATGTACGTCCAATTGACTGAATCAGATGCTCTGTCCAAGTCTGCTGATAAGATGGCGGCTGGGCATCTGAGGTGATTGGCTAGAGCCAATGCATTAGAAGCCCTCTATATGTAATGGTGTGTGGTCCGTCCCGGCAAAAAGCTGGCCTGGTCAGGATGAATTAGATCTAGAATGTATGGTTGCAGTCTATTTGCAATTGCTCTGGCTAAAAGTTTGACCTTTATATTCAGTAGAGAAATTGGGCGATATGAGGAGGGGTTCTCTGGGGAGTGGCCCGGTTTCAGAATCACTGGAATCTTGGCATGGTCCCAATCTAGAGGCAGAAGTCCCTCTTCCACTGAGGAGTAGATTGTGTTTACGTGGTGTTTCTCCAGCCTAGACATACATGCCTTAGGAAATTCACAAGAGAATTCATTAGGGCCTGGGGCCTTGCCCGTACGAAGATTGGCTAGCAACTCTTCTAGGAACATACAAGCCTCTGTAGATAACGTACGCAGGGGTAGGTCATTTACAAAATCAAGTATCTGTTAATATGTGAGTATCTCTTGTCGGGTATAGTCCGTCTTATAGAATGATTAAAATGTATGGGTCAGTGTATGTGGGTTGGTTATCAGAGTATTTTGGTCATCCCTCAATAACGGTAGATTGAGGGAGTATGTCTGCTGTTGGCAGAGCTGATACAGTAGTTTGCTGGACTTGTCACCCCATTGATAAATTCTACTGTGTTTGGCACGCCATATTAGTTTGGCTTCATCTATAAGCAGCTGACCATATCTTTGCTGAGCCAAGGCCAATTGCTAACGTGCCCCTCGCACATCAACGGTCATTCCACACTCCTTTAAATTCTTGATGTGCACCTCTAAAGCATGTATGTCTCATGTTGTACATCGCTGTTCTGACAAACAAAAACTTATATCCATACTGGGCAGAATGGGCTTGAGCACCTCCCACAACGTGGCAGCACTTGTCACAGATCCTTCATTGTTGGTAACATATTCCACTATGTACTTGGCAATGGTTTGTCGATATGTAGGATTCTGTAAGTGCAAGAATGACATACACCAACGAAAGGGAGGTTTGGTTGGGCCTATATGTAATGTCATCAAAATGTGGAGAAGGATCAGACAATCCCCTGGCTAGTACTTCTATGTTTGTGGCTCTGTGTGCTTGTAGTGTGGGAATGAAGAAATAATCAATACGAGAGAGTGAGCCATGCACGGTTGATAAATATGTCAAGCCTGGTCGTGTGGGAATATGAGTTCTCCATATGTCTGCAAGACCCAGGGCAGCAGCCAGCACGGACAGTTTTGTTCTGTCTGGCCTATGTGTAGCAAGTTGTTTGTGACTCCTATCCACCCTCGGTTACATAACATCATTCCAATCACCACCAAACAGTAGAAGCCCATCTGGAAAGGACCCCCATAGTTGAGTCAAACTGTCTAGCAGGGGTTGACCCAGCGAGGGAGGAAAGTATACACAACAAAGGGTGAGGGTCTCCCGGTATAATGTGCCTGTCACTTCCGTGTATCTGCCTAGGCGATCTGTCCATATCTGTACCAACTGATAAGGTACAGTAGGTTGAATGAGTATGATAGTGCCCCTGGAGCCTCTAGCAAAGCCAGAGTGGTATATTTGGGGGTATCCGTATCTGGCTAGGCATGAGGCCTTCATACCCAGGAAGTGTGTCTCCTGCTGCATCAAAATGTGTGCCCCGGCCTGTTTTGCATATTTCAGGACCGGTCCTTGTTTGATACTATCTAGCGCCCCACATACATTCCAAGACATAATCCGAATGTGGCCTGCGATGTGTTAGGACTTCCCATAGTCTATGAGTGTGTGTGTGTATGTGTAAATATGGTTTATGGGAGAACAAGTGTGGGTGTACGATGCTGGAACATGCCTGGGTGTGAACAAACAACAATAACAAACCAACCCAACAATTTCCCCACCCCTATACACCAAAAACTCTATTGCAGTATTCATAATGTGTGGCTCCAACTGTGGCCTGCTACAATCTGCGACCAATAGATCCCAAAAACCCATAACTAGACATTTGAGGTGGCAATGCTACAGATCATCCCTCCGGCATCCGACTCCCTCCAACCCCCCCCCAAAAGAACAAGAAGGGTAGTGTCTATCTTGCATCCCTTTAGAGGATATATTTCCCCCAGCTCCCTCTCATTGTCACATGTCATGTTTTCGTCCCCCTCCCCAGTTGCACCATGTGGCGCGGAATCTATGGCGTTTCTTCTGGGAGGCAGTGATGGGGTGAGGCCCGTCTGGACCCTGTGAGGAGTCCAAGTCCAAGCACGGGGGGGCTTCAGTACCATTCTCTCATCAGCTCAGTGAAGCGCCTCTTCTGGAGTGTCAAAAAATGTGTCTGTGACTCATGAACTACCCTCATATGAGCTGGGTATAGCAACATATACAATAAATTCAGCTTGCATAACTTTTGTTTGGCTGTGGTGAATGTTTGCCACAGTGGTTGCACAATCTGTGTGTTATCGGGAAACATCATTATGATAGAATTTAGGTAGGTGAGGTTAGACTGCGTTTGGGCAAACCTAAGGATGGCGTGTCTATCTGTATAATTCAGCAGCCGGGCAATTAGCAGGTGTGGCCATGCATTATGCAAGCCCTGCTGTACTAAGGTAACATCTGAGGCAACCGCTCTGATCTTAGCATCAAGTATGTCTCTCGATTGGGTCATCGCAGCCAGCAGTGTTGCGGTGTCTGAGTGTGGGGTCTGTCCCCGCAGCAGCCATCACCTTGAGGGCAAGATGCACTAATGTGTCTTGCAGGACTTTCTGCCACTCACTGAATCAAACACGATTTGACACAATGGCAGGGGGGACGTGGGGGGTGGGGGAGCCTTTAAATGGTTCAGTTCCTTGTTAGGGGGTAAACGGCAGAGGATTTGGAAGGATTTTGTCAGGCCACCTGGAGCCCTCTCAAAAGGCGGCCATCAGGTTCGGCTGTTAAGCCACGCTCCTCTTATTTTCCATTTATAGCAGTTTTTTTACATTTCCTACATTGTTTTCTATACATATTTTCAATATTATTTTAAATGTTTTTAGAATATATTCAACTATTGTGTATATTGTGTACTATTATTTAATATATAATTTTCATTTGTTTACCGTTTTTAATAATCTTTTTGGCATGTTTTACATGTTTAATAATTTTATGCATTTTCTCATACATTTGTTTAAAATGTATACCTTGAACAAAGGTTCAATGTATACATTTCCCAATCGTTTTTATGGGGAATAGTCTTTTTTGTAGTTTCATTTAGTGGTCATTTTTTACTTTTTACCACTATCTTCTATTTTGTTATCTATATGTGTTATTTTTTGTCTATTTCCCAGCACCAGCTTGCGGGTAGGTGCTGCTATTTGTCAGAACAGGTAGATCAACCTGTGAGGGTCTCAAGATGATGAAAAAGCAAGGAGAAAACAGGAGCAAGAGCGATGCAGCAGCCCGGGGAGAGCTCGGCCTGGGCCCAGCCCCAATTGGGTTGCACTATGGCCTCTATTGAGTTGGTCTTGAAAGGAGGGAGGGGTGCTGAGTGGTGGTAAATAATGGGTTGCATGCCGGAGCACCAAGGGAAAAGCAAGGAGAAAGCACGAGGGAAAAGCAAGGAAATGGCACAACAAGAAAAAGGCACACAAGAGAAATGACAGAAAAGGCAAGGGGAAAGCAGTGAAAATGAGGGGAAAGCAAGGAGAAGGCACACAAGTAATTAGGAAAAAGCAAGGAGAAGTCACTCAAAAGAATAGCAGGAAAGCAAGGAGAAAGCAGTGACAATGAGGGAAAAGCAAGGAGAAAGCACACAAAAACCTGTGGAAAAAACAAGGAGAAAGCAGAGAAACGTGGGAAAGGCAAAGCAAATGCACACAAACAAAGGGGGGGAAGCAAGGGAAAATAGCAGTGAAAATGAGGGAAGTCAAAGAGAAGGCACACAAAAATCAGGGGGAAAAGCACAGAGAAAGCAGTGAGAACTTGGGAAAAGCAAGGAGAAGGCACTTAAAAAATGGAGGCTAAAGGAATGTGATGACCAGGAGCAAGTGTGATGCAGCAGCACAGGGGAGCTGATCCTGGGACCTGCTCAAAGGGGTTGTGCTGCGGCCTCCATTAAGTAGGGCCTGGGAGGTGGGTTTGGCACTTGGAGGCGGTGGCCAGCATGCAGAAAAGGCAATGAGAGAAAAGCAAGGAAAAAACACACAATGAGGTAAAAGCAAGGAGAAAGCAGTGGAAATGAGGGAAAAGGAAGGAGGAGGCATGCAAGAAACAGGGGAAAAGCAAGAATGCACACACAAAATGGGAGAAAACCAAAGAGAATGCAAACAAGGGAAAAGCAATGAGAAAGTACACATAAAATGGGGGTGGGGAGCAAAGAGAAAGAAGTGAAAACTAGGGAAAAGCAAGGAGAAGGCTCTAAGAAAATGGGTGGAAAAGCAAGGGGAAGGCACAAAAAACAGGGAAAAAGCAAGGAGAAGGCACTTGAAAAACAGGGGGGAAAGCAAGAGAGAAGTAGTGAAATGGGGGGGAAGCAAGGAAGGAAAAGGCAAACAAACAACAGGAGAAAAAGCAAGGAGAAACCAGTGAGAACATAGGAAAAGCAAGGAAAAGGCACTCAAACAAACGGCGGAAAAAGCAAGAAGAAGACAGAAGCAAGAGCGATGCAGCAACATAGAGAGCTGGGCCTGGGACCTGGTAAGTCCTTTTTTAAGGTTTTTTAAGGGTTTTTAAGGGTTTTGAGGGTGGGGTGGGCTTAGGGGAGAGTTCTATAGATTAGTTATAGCATTGTTTGAGGCTTGGTATATTTAGATGTATTAATAGTAGTGTTTTTTAATAGTTTGCAGTTTTGGGGTTTTGTACACTATTTTAGAAATGTATCATTAAATTAGGTTAAATTGTGCTGTGTTACTTATGCTTGGATGGTTAAGTGTGATCTATATGTATGTTTGGGAAAGTAATATGTTTTGAAGGTGGGTTTTCGAATTTACTTTACCGGGTTTTCTCTACAAACGTGTCCTATGGACAATGGGAGCTTCCGTTTAGTTTTTTTGTTTTTTAAAGGAAATCATTTTTGGTTTATAATAAGCCAATGCATTTTACTTTGATTTTGTTTTTTTCAGGCTTCCTGGAGAGTTTCTTTTTGTAAACACTTTTTTTGAGGTTTTATGGTCCCTAGATACTTTGGATTGCTATGAGGGATCTCTATTGGATTAGTTTTATTTTTTATTTTTTGGGGGCTTTTTGGACAATATTTTTCCTATCTTGAAGGATTACTATTTTTTACTACATGGATACAGAGGAAGATCAGCAGCTACAGAACTGTAAGTTTTATTGTTTTCATTTATTGTGGGTGGGAAATGTGAAATTTTATTGTATGTGTAAATTTTAGGTGATTATTATTTGGAATTGTGTGGTTTGTGTGATGTAATTGATTTAGGTGATTGAGTTTATTTTTAGTTTTGTGGTGGTTAAATTGTTTATTTAAATATTTCATATACAATGTTATGATCTCAGTCATCATTACATCAAAATTGCATTTATTGTTTTGAATATTATTATACAGTAATATATTTATTTTGAAATACAAAAATGATTTGTTATGTTGGTTCAGATTTTTTTATACTTGTTTTAGGACTTTGGTACGATAATATTTATTTTATATTATACTCTTGGCTGTAATTTCTAATTAATTTACTCCTTTGTTTTTTATGAAGAGTATGACTTTAAATTGTAGCAAGGTTTTAAATCACACAAGGTACAACCCAGAGGTACCAAGGGACCAGGGGCAAGTATTTTATAAAGGAACAAGTGTCCAATAGAAAAAAGGAATATAGATTTAAATACCATATAGAATCACAATGGAGTCTATGGAAAACATGCAATAAACCAGTATATTTATTCCAAACAAAAGTAAGAAAAAAGTTTAGTGGGAAAACAAAAGCGTCTTGGAAACCATAAATCATAATTGCTCAGGCATACTCCACGTGACAGAACACACAGTTAAAGTCACAATTTTACAGTACTCTTGCACATGTCAAAACATATATTATTGTACAGAGTACAAGTATTAAATGTCGAAGACGTTTCCATCTCTTATTTGATTGTTGGGATCATCATCAGGACATAAAAATTATGCCTGCGGTGCACATAAATAGTCACTGACTATATAACCAAGACCAGAATAAACTTTTGTAGGGACATCTTTAAATTAAGAAGTCCTCGGTAAATTGACCGTAGTTATGATCCTCAATCGAGGCCCTCAATTGGCAATTAGCAGTAATTACTTAGGGCAAAACAAGTTACCAGATGTCCCCAATGGAACCAACAAAGCCTAAGCAGCATAAGGTGCACACATGTGCCAGCATGCACGCAAATTATTGGCAAAGAAAGCCTGGAGCCAAAAGCAGTCACGCGTTGTGCTTCTAGTCCTTATGGGAAGGTGACTGGGAGCACAAGTGCTTTTTGACACTGGGTAAGTTTTAGTAAATAGTTTGCTGTAGAGAATATTAGGATTTGTTTCTCATTATTTAGGTTGTCATATAAAAGCAAAGGTTCTTGATTATGTGTGATACTTCAATGTTCAGGTATATATACGTCTTGATATCTTCTAGGGGCAGGAGGAGTATCACTGCTGGTTTTCTTAGTTCATGCATTTCAGGCCCATATTTATACTCTGTTTGCGCTGAATTAGCATCAATCTTTTTGACGCTAATTTAGTGCAAACTTAACTCCATATTTATATTCTACGCTAGAACTGTCTAGCATCCAAATATTGGCATTAATGTCATTTTTTGGATGTGTGAAACCTCCTTGCATCAATGAGATGCAAGGTAAGTGTTCCCGTCCAAAAAATGACTCTAAGCCCCTAGCGCCATATTTATCCATCTGGGCAAAAATGACACACAGGTGGGAGGCAAAGCCAAAAAATGACGTTAACACCGATTTGCATCAAATTTTAACTCATGGGTTAGTCCAGGTGTTAAAATGAGGCCCACACACCACTACTTAAGGAAAACCCATAGAAGCAACAGTACAAACCCACAGGAGAAGATGGAAGTGCTACTGCTCCAGCTTGCGAGATGACGCGGAGGACAGCAACAACAACTGCAACCACAACCACCACAACGCGGCCCACAAAGGCAATGCAGAAGGCAGGAGAGGGTATTCAGAAGCAGGACAACCCTCCATGGCCTCAGGGAACAAGACATCATAAGAACATACAGACTAAACTGGCAAGCCATACTACACCTGCTGCACCACACTGAGCCACAAATCACAGCCATCCTGCAGACCCCACACAACATACCACCTGTGACAAAGCTGCTAGCTGTACTGTACATGCTGGCAAGTGGCTCATTTCAAACAACGGGTGCCCTGGTTGTTGGTATGTCACAGCCGTCATTCTCTGTGTTCCTGCCAAAGGTGTTAGATGCAATAATCTCCGAAACCCCACCACATCAGCTTCCCCAATACCCAGCAAAAGCAGCAGGAGATAAAACAGGGGTTCTACCAATTTCATGGCTTTCCACATGTGCTTGGTGCAATTGACTGTACCCATGTCCGACTTGTGCTGCCTGCAGCAACAGAACACTTATACTGGAATCACAAGCACATGCATTCCATTAATGTGCAGGCCATAGTGGACCACCGGGGACTAACATTTTGGTCAAGTATCCTGGGAGTGTCCATGATGCCTACACATTCCGGCACAGCAGGATCAACGAACACTCCCAGGATGGACAATATGGAAATGGCCTACTCGTGGGTAAGTCAACAAACCTAGCAATATACACATAACACACCAACCCTCTAGGACACTCAAGACAGACCAATACAAAAACACATGGCCAGGGTAACACAGATGTGCAGCTACAAACACATACACCCACATGTACGTAACACACCCACAACTTGATAGGCACAGCACATGAAGGACATGTGCAGATATGTACTCTTTGCTAACAGAAGAACTACACAAACCACCACAAGTGCCCACAGGTTGCTTACTACGTACACTTCACACACAGTACACCAAACAAAGAATAGCACAGCAATATCAAAGGCATACACCATGCTCATGTTATGTAAGTCTCACATAGGCACAGATCCCTCAAATCATGCCTTGCAGGTCACTGCCAGAACAAACATCAAATGCCCGACATCTGGTGACAATACCAACTACATCTCATCAACACATACCTGACTTACCTGTAGTGTGCATATACATCTGCCTGACGCATTGGGTCACACACATAGGAATACAAAATTAATGCCCATCACATCCAATGTGCCAGACTTGTGAGAAGGGGCACCACACCTACTGTAGTGCCACCTCACATGCACCACTTACTGACCCACAACACCATTGTGTCAGTACCATAACCAATATATGGCCCATCATGGAGCAGAGTCACTGTTAGACAGTGCAGATCATGGATGCCACAGTGGGACCCTGTAGGAGTACTAAGGACATCACTGACCTTACATGCACTGTGCCAAGGGACACGTTTGCCAAGTAGCTGTGATCCATTCCATAGCCTGCACTGTTCATGTGTTGACAGTATAAATGCTGAATAATGTTTTGCAAGATAGGAGAGACACTTGTATTAATGTTGATCATCCTGAAACAATGGGATACACATCCTTGGACACCTGATGGCTGGCAGAAACATCAGCTGCCGCTCAGGATCATTAAGGGACTTATGTAAGAGCCCCCAGTGCCATTGTCATGGCCTGCACTGTATGTACAAGTTGGCGGATGACCACTCTTTTGTGATTTGAAGCCACATTGTAAATCGGCCACCCTCCCACGCGGCAAAAGGACGTGCAATGTGTGTTGCTGCAGGTCTGTCACCACAAGATACATAGCATGATGATGCTGACTCACATGTGTCACCTAAGACCTGAGGCAGTGCCAACATCAAACACCACCCCAGGGGTGCCGTTTGCAGGTTGCAATAAGGAAATAGACTGTGATTTGAACTCCTATGAATGTGCCATCCAATGCATGATGCATACTGCTGCACACACAGAAAGAGCCAATTGGCCATCAAAACAGCATATGTATAGGGAGGTGTCCCTTCCTGCACAGATACATTCACCTCCACAGGGCAGCTAGCCAAGCACCCTAGTGCAAGGTTGGTAGTGTCGGTGCACAGCTGCATATTAGCCACTGACGCAGGGGACAACAAGGGGTTGCCTAGAACATGTCATACATGGTGCATTACTGCATTGTCAAAATGTTGCAGCACAGTGCTGCCAATGTTGGAGCTGTGTTGTACATTGTCACTTACTAATTGAAATGGGCCTAAGTGTTGCACTTCATCTGTAACAACACATGTCAAAATGGCTGGGATGTCCAGGCTCTGTAGTGCTACCATGTCACCACCATCTGCTGCCATGGACCCTAAAATGCTGCAGGATCTGCAGAGGGACGTTTCACTTGCAACGATTGGACATTTTGGAGAAGGAGGTGGCTGCCAATACAAAGAGACTGAAATATATATTTTTTAAAACATCAAGAAGGCCATACTATGAGTATCTTCGGAACTGTCACCTCCCAGTTCTGTCCCCTCCCTTCTCATTTTTATTCATGTTTTATAGTGAGTTTTCTACGGGGTAAGTGTTAGGTATGTAGTTTAGACAGAATAAGGGGATTTGGGGGGATGAGTTTTTTACTTTTTCATTATTAATTGGTGGGTGGGGGGTCATGTTGGAGTATATATGTGTGTAAAATAAATAAAAAATATATATATTTGTTTAGATTTAGTTAGTATATGTGAAGTATATGTAAATGTTGTCCTGCATGTATCTCGTAAATTAAGGGAGGCGCAGGGGCCAATGTTTAGAGTGTGGTGTTAAATGTTAGGTAAGGCTAGCATAGGGTAGTTAGGTTTAGTTGTTGGTTAAGTATAGTTAGAATAGGTTGGGCTAGGTTTTATTGATTCTTTAGTTTAGTTTCATTAATAATAAACATTTTTGGGTATTTTTTGTGTCATATGCTTGTGTCTCAGGGTCTTCCCATGAGTGCACAGTGAAAATTGTGTGTTTGCCTAGGGATTCCGGCCAGCCAAATCCCTCTCTTGACATGTTCATCACCTGTTTACAACTGAGCTGCCACAGTGGCAGCAACAACACATCTTCTTGTCTATGCATCTGCCATCCAGTGTACCCACCACTCAAGGTGACTATGTTTACTTTGTATTGGACAGGTAGGTGTGGTAATTCAGCTGTAAGTGTTAGGGGCCTGTGTAGAGATGTTGGGCACTGTGGCACATCTGACAACAGCCTACATTTAAAATACATCCAGCAAAACTGACCATTGGCAATTACAGATGAGGTTAAGTGCCTCTGTTTCACATCAATGTGCTCTAAAAAGTACTCCCAGCTGATGGTATTGCCCAAGAACTGTTTCACAGCCATTCCTGCAATATTTAGTGAGTGAAGCATACATGTGATCTACATTTTTGACATACTCAGTGAATTGTTTGTAGGGAATAGGACCAGCATTGTCGTTTATCATGTAGGAACCTTGTGTGTATATATGTGCCCCCATATTCCTGCACTCTTGTACTGACACTCTGTGACTAATGACATGGTTACACATATCGCAATTCCTAAGTGTAGTAGATGTTTCACAATACACAAAGATGTACTGTTTGTGTAGGAGGTGTTTATTTACAAGTGTTGTAGTGCAATATTTACAATGTCAAGGTCAGTGACCCCATTAGTCAAAACCATACAATTGTGACACACAACAAGTCCAGGGTTGAGGAACATGTCGTGGGACATGCTTGGGTGAAGTGTTGTTAAGTGCAGAGGAACATGATTTGCCAATTTGTAGGTAAGAGACAATGACAGTCCATAGCAGACAGGTCAACAGTGTGTCTTGGAAGAGTGCACATATCCAACTGTGCTAACACTGTCATGATATCAAGCACAGGACAAAGGAAAACACTGGCCATGTGGCACGGGCTGGTGCTACCGGGAACTCTTACGGGTGAAGATGATCTGTTCCACATCTTCATCCTCCAGTGTGTGTGGTGTCTCCTCTGCCCTTGATGGTGGTGGTGGGGAGATAGAGTGGGCAACACACACTTGAGTGGTTGGAGATGTAGACTCCCAATTCCTGGCAGCTGCCATCTGTCGAACAAAATATGGCATCACTACAGCAAGGAGGAGCTGCTGATTCTTGAGGATCGCAGCAACATCCCTTTGGTAGGCAGCCATGTCTGCCCTGAGGGAGGCCATTCCCGGTGCATGGAGTCCAGCTTGTTCTCAATCACGCTGCTGCCAGTTTGGGAGGGCAGTTGTTGTGGCCTCTGACTCATGGAAGCAGCTATGTCCCTCAGACACTGCTGGACTACATGCATTGGACCAAGTCTTGGGCAGTGCAGGGGCCCCCATGTAAGCACACTCGGAATGCGCACTGTCTGCCATGGCAGGCAGTGCTCATTCCAAGTGTGCTGTGTGTGGCGGCACTGGCCTGGGCTCTCTCTGAGAGCTGAAGCTAATGCCGTTGCACTGTTTCTACTGAACAGTCCATCAGAAACACTGTAATACGGCGGTGGTAAGGCGGCAGGCTTGACGGCCGCCTCCCCACCCTTTTTGGAGTTCAGGGGGTATGACCACCCAACTCATAATGCGGCCCATAGCTTTTTCTAGTAGGAAGTCTATGTAAAGAAATAGAAGTTTGAGAGTTTTTATTAATTATTTGCTATTTTACATTTTTAGGTTTCTTAACAAGAATGTTTTAGTTTTAATATAAGTTTCACTTACTAGGTTAGGTAGTTGTTAAGATGTATATATTATTTTCTTTAACAATCTGGTGAGAGAATCTGGCGGAGTTTGCTCATCTTGCAGCATTTGCCACTTTTGAAGTATTTAGTTGTTTAAATTAGTGTGCCTTTTATATTGTTGAGTTAATTATTTGTCTGATTGCATTGGTTAAAGCTGTTTATACTATCATTTTATTGTTTTGTTCATATTTTAGCTCGATTTGTTTTTATCAGCTATGTCCTATGGTAAAAGCTAATTTAGATTTTGTATGATATATAGTTTGATAGTTTTTAATATAAATTTACGTGTATATACGTAGAGAGATAGATCATTTAGGTTGTTCTTTAAGTATTTGTAGTTAATGGTAACACTTTTCTGGGTTGTATTGTTATGATCTTAGGTATGTAATTTATTGGGGTGAATAGTGAAGATTTTGTTGATATATTTATATGTAATTTAAACATGTATATACAATGTTTTAAGTTTATTTCTAATAATTGTTTTATGTAAATAGTGATTTTTGCATATGTATTAATGATTAAATAATTTTTTTGCCAGTAAGATTTTAGTCAATATTGCGTGAACAAATATTTCTGACATGTTTATTTAAGGGTTATGATATTTTTGTTTCTGACATGTATGTTTTTGATAAAAATCAATATTTTAACAAAGATATTAGTGTTCTTCATGTCTGTGGTTTTACTAGTTAAGTATAGGAAGTCAATATTTTCGTAATTTACATTTAATGTCTGATATTTTTCTATTTCCATATTATATGCTTCAATATTATGTCAGTGATCCAAACATGGAGACTGCAGACTTCACAATATCAAATGTATTTATTATTAATCTATTTCTTTGTCATGTAAAGTGCCACATTTGTAGGCCTTCATGTACAAAGATTCCATCTAAGGAATCATAAATTGCGAAAGATGAGGATTCACAATTTGAGATTCCTTAACTGGAATGTACAAAAATTGACTTATTAGACATGGTTTCAATTTGCACGTCGACTTCTAACAAATCTGTTGTTATTTTGAGAACCGACCTATGTATTAATAGGTTGATTCTCAAAACACGGATTCATAGAGGGTCCCAATTCAACCTACCTCATTAATATGCATGGGGTAGATTGTAAATTGCAGCCCACTACAATTGGCTACAATGATAGGCATGGTGGCCTGCTGGGGTCAGCAGAACACCATGTCTGTGATTGCTTTTAAATAAAGCAATCTCCCTTTTTTCAAATGTAGCCCATTTCCTGAAACGTGTAAAAAAGAAAGAAAAATTACACAAACCGTTTTTATGAGCAGGAGTGATCTCAATGACCAAAGCCTGCTCATAAGAAATGTTTTTGTGAACATCCAAAGAGGGGAAGGGGCCCCCTTGGGTTTCCTCTTTTGAGGATGGCTTACCACCTAATTTGAGGAGATGATAAAATATTAATGTTTGTGACCGTATTTTGGTTGCAGAACATTAATACATAGTTTACATATTCAGGCCCTCATTATGAGTCTGGTGGTATTAGGACCGCCAGACTCACGTGGCGGTCGGTTCAGCCTCCACATTACGACTGTGATGAAAGCGCCATGGTCGGACCGCTGACACTGCCACATTTGCACCGGCCAACGGCCAGGCGGTGCTGGAGGTATGAATCCACCAAGGCAGCACGACTAGCAGTTTCACCACCATGCAAAGGCAGGCAGAGATGGGGAGCAGTGCATGGGCCCCCATGGGCAGCCCTGTTGCAATTTTCACTGCCTGATTTAAAGGCACTGAAAAGAGCGCCGGGTGCTGTCGCACCCAACGCACCACAACATTGCCAGAGGCTCTATTACGAGCCTGCATCAATGTTGTGGGTATTTACCCACTGGGCCAGCAGGCGGAAATGCTGTTTCTGACCGCTGGCCCAGCGGAAAACTCATAATGGGGCCAAGGGGTGGAATACCGAACTGGCGGTCTCCTGGATGCGCAAGTTTGATAGGCGGCCTTCACCGCCTGCCAAACTCATAATGAGGCCCTCAGCATCTGGAAATGAGGCCCTTAACACTCCTCTTACAAATACCAAATTTGTATATATTCTCAAACACAGGTAGCGATTCTGTAATTCAGTAACATGTTATCAAATTGGTATTTGGGTTTGGTGAAAAAAAGAAGGCCATTTTGTGGCTGGAAATGGTCTGAGTTTACAAAAATGTAAGTCTTACTGACAGTAAAATTGCTTGACACATGAGTGCCGTAGTCTTGTAGCTACAGCAGCGTACTGAAAGGAACACATTGAGTCTAATACAGTGGAGGTAGATGAAGGAGGCAGAGTGCAACCGGATACAAGGTGAAGTACCTACTGCTCTTGTTCATGACAAAGATCAGATGAATCATCTTTTTGACATGTTTTATTAAACTTTTCATAAATTGGTGGGTTCTCACTGGGGCAAAATATTTGAAAGGTACTAGGTCATTGTAACTAGCATTATTCACATTGATTCCAAAACTGGGAATATTAATAATACATTGCTTGAAAAATATGCCTAAAATAATTGATTCTAATACAGGCTTTATCGCTGAATGACACTGCTCTAATAATATCAGAACTGATGACCATTGTTAGTTTAAATTAGAAAAATGCAGATCCTGTCGAAACAATGAGTCGTGACACTGAAAAGGCTTTAGTTGGAATTGCTGACATTGTGTTTTTGTCAAGTTTGAAACTGGTCCACAAATAATTGACTTATTTAAGGTGAACTATTCCAGTGTAAAGAGAAAGGTCATAGAAAATGGGAATATATCAAAAGGCCTTCATACTTCTTGTCAGGCACATGTGGCTCACAGTGCCAGAATGTCAAAGAGACATTTTGTGGGGTGTTGATTAGTAGCAACTTCCTGCTTCCAGCTTAGTAGTGACACATCTCTTTAGTTTATAGGATGGATAAGATGCCAGAAAATGTAAAAGGTGGTGGGGGCAACTGGATAATTTAGGTGAAATATGAATTGAAAGTGCCCACTCCGGACAGACTCGAACTCATCACCTTCAGTGACATTGTTAGAAGATTTGAAGGACCAGTGATGCTTTCATCTTAACACAACTACATAAATGTCACATGACAGATAGCAACACATATGTAAAATGGGCATAGACAAGGCTGAGAAGCCCAGACAAAGCAAATAATAAGTCAGTATAAAAAGACAGTAGGAGGGGACAAAACAAGTGCCCTATGCTAGACATTCAATGTGTGCTGGCTGACCCTTCCCATAAAGAAATAGTCCAACCTATTCAGAATTCTAGGTCTTGCTTTGAAGCCAAGATAGACTATCTCATTTGAAGGTAATCTACTTAGAGCTGACGCAAGGAAATGTGCTGAGCGAGTACTAGTCACACAGAGAGAGTTGGACACCTTGAACATGATATACAAACTGCAAAGTAAGATTAAGTTCCTCTCTAAGCTAACAAACTCTGGGAGCACAGACATTGGATGGAGAGGGATGGCCACACAGAAACCACTTAAGATTTCTGGGATTTCCTGAGCTAGCAGAGGGCCGGTCACCTGCATGGTTTCTGGAAGAATGGACCATAAGCACTACAACTATTTGCATTTGTTTCTATAAAAAAGCCTTATAGGGCATTGAGACCATTTGAAAAGCGAGGGGCGTTGCATAGAACTATCATTGTGAGGTTTGTGAACTTTCATGACACAATCTAGCGACCCATCTGGAACCTCCATGCCCCTCTTTGAAGATCATCACTAGATGATATCCAAGATCCATATGCAAAAATATATTACACTTTTTCAGATCTCTTCAGGCAGTGAAGCAAAAGCTTTGGAAACTTATACTAAAAGTACATTTGTATATATCAACATAGCTAACTGTCTTACACAATAGGATGTCACACTTATTTACAGACTCAGAAGTGTTTAGGAAGGGCTGGATGTACGGCACAATATAAAGTCAACATCCCCTGGGATCCACAAAGCAGCATTAAAGGACACAAAACCTTCACAAACTGCTGAAGATCCCAATGCTTCTAGAAGACAGCGGAAGATACACAGGATGGTGGTTGGAGATGAAGGCATGCTGAACACAGAAGAAACATATTGAGCTAAAACCAATAAAAAACCTTTGCAGCACTAAAAAAGACCTATCTTTCTTGCAGGACAGAAGTGATGGGGTAGCAAAGCAAGCAACAGCAAGTATGTCCACATTGTGAACCGCTATTTATGGACTGGGGTGCTAAGAAATGACACTTGGAATACAGTACATTAACATGGCGATTGGAGAATCATTGCCAATTTTATAGTAGCAACAATATTTTACTTGATGATGAAAGTGAGCCAGGGATGAGCATTGGGAGTGACAAGTGTGTCACACTGGAGTAACACAACAGTAACTTTTCTAGGTGGTTTATGTGCATGGCCTTGGTGGATTCAGCTCACTCTGGATGGGTTGGGCTACATGGGTTAAGACTGCCCACTTATAATTAAAATTGCCAACTACTGAGAGAGGTAGAGAAGTCAAGAAGAATTGGATAAAATTGAAGTAACTCATTGTTGATTGACAGCAGGGTTACAGTGAAACTGGGCCAACCTTGGTGAGGTGGGACACAAAAGTTGCGTTGTGGGGAGCATGAGCAGGCAAGTAAGTGGAGAGAAAGGCATAACTAACCAATAATGTTTGGATGAACTCACATGAGGTGTGACACTGATGACCACTACTATAAAAGAGGGTAAGGTGGGACACCTGCTTGCTCACTTGGCAGATGACCAGAGGGGCAATGTGCCACAGGAAAGCTGCATAATGGAGAGTACAAGCAGGCAAGTAAGGGGAGAGAAAGGCGTAACCAATAAATAATGCTTGGATGAAATCACATGAGGTGTGACACTGATGAGCACTGCTATACAAATAGAGTGCAGGTGAGCCAGACAGCAAAATAAGAAACAAAGCTAGATTTTGAAGGGAGAAATGCATCAGTATATGGCCCGTTTGTTGTAAAGCAGCTATGTCTCATCAATGAGTATTTGCCAAATCTGGGTGAAGAATATTTTTCTATGACACACTGAATATGTTGGTACAATACATTGATGTAACAATGATTTTGGCTGGGTTATATGAGCAGTGAGACAGATGGGATGAAGGATAGCTGCTCTTGCCCTGAACACCAGACTGTATTCAGGAATGACGTAGTCATTTTGTGCAGTAATGGATCAAGAATACAGAAAGCCTAGCATCTAAGAGACCGGGGCCAAATGTATCAAATACTTGCATCGCCCTTGTGCCACACAAGGCAACACAGGGGGATGCAAAACGTTGATTCAGATTTACCAAGCCTCTCAAGGCCATCCTGCATGGCCTTGTGTGACTTGTTAAATCTGGTGTAATCCGAGGCAGCACAAGTTTCTGCAGTGCTTTACACTGCATGGTGAGGACCTTACATGGGTAGTGCATGGACTTTCCCACACATCCACCATGTGTTCTTTTGCATTCCTAGATTTACCAATACTGGTAGACCTGAGAATGTGTCAGAATTGTCAGGCTTTCCACCAGAGGTGCAGCAAAAATAAATATCTTTATTTCTCCTCATAGTTTCCTCTTTCTAAAAATACTGCATTCTGTAGCACCCTTAGAAATGGAAATTCTGCAGACAATTGTTTGTTTGCAGGTAGGTGCCCCCTCCTAAACAAAAACAATCCTGCCTAAAATGCAAGCATCCTTGAACTATGGAGCATGGGTGCCTGCATTGGTGCAAGGCAGCACATTGTGCGCCAGAACAGGGAGAGGATAGGAATATGCCATATAATGTTAAATATGGCAAATTCCCACCCTCTCCCTTTCACACATCGCAGTGCAGCAAAGTGTCTTGCTGTGTTACATTGCGTGAAACCTTGATAAATCAGCCTCCAGGTTTACTTCTGCTACTTAGCAGTAAACGATCCCAGAATTATATTTTGTTTAAAGAAGATGATTATTACAAATATAAGGGTGCAGAGTAAAAATCAACCATTCCCTGCTGTAGTGAATTTACATTTGAGACCAACTTCTGAGGCTAGAATCCCTACCTAACCATGCCTTTTGACTCTTGGGTAGCAGAATAGGAAATGTTAAAAGTAGTTTTGTAAGGGGAATACATGGCTAACATATACGAGCTAACATATATGAGACATAAAAGTTCTGCTATATACTCAGCCACTTCAATCAATATCTCCTGAAGGTCCCAACTGTTTTAGTTGTTCATTTTGTTAAAGAAATATTATTTATAAAATGTGCGCACAAATATAGTCATGGTCTCTCTGATACATGCAGGCCTATGATTGTTGTACTTGCCGATTAGAGTAGATGTTAAAAAATTACTATAGAATCTCTATAGGTACATTTTTTACTCATGCAAGTCTTCTTTGGAATTCAGCTAAAACGTGCCATGGCTTAGCGGACTTCAGCTGCTGTGATACAAAAAGTGGAACTGTTGAGTAGCTTGTGTGGTTCCTTGCTCTTTCACTCAATTACCATCTTCATATGTTAAATATTGCAGAAACCACCAGACTGTGTGCATGGTGAGTTTTTAACAAGGATCTTGGACCTTGTACAACATAGGTTGCCATTTTACATGGCAAAACAAAATTCTTTCAAAAATCGCTATCTTGAAGCCAGCGCTAATGCTTGTGTTTTTTTAATTAAAAAACAAGCAAATGGTGGAGTGGGTTGGGGGATGAGGCAACACAGAGGGAGGGATGAAGTCAGAGAAGGGGGAATCAATCGGACAATAGAGGGTGGGTAGAAGTGCTGGGGCAGCAAGCTGACAATGAAAGATGGGTGGGAGGGGATGGGGAATCAAACTGACCAAGGGAGGGTGGGCTGAGAGAATGTGGAAGAAAGCTGATAATGGAGGGTGGGAGGCTCTGAGGCAAAAAGCTGACAATGGAGGTTGTGGGAGATGCATGAGGAAGCAAGTTGACAACAGAGGGTGGGTGGGAGTGATTGGAGATGCAAGCAGACAACTGAGAGCAGGCAGAAGGGGATGTGGCAACACAAGGACAATGAAGCGTGGGAGGAATGTGCTGGGGAAACATACAGACAATGATGGTGGGCGGTCTGAGTCTTTTAAAGCAAATGGACAATGGAGTGCAGGTTAGAGGTCTGGGAAAGCAAGATGACAATAGAAAGTGAGTGGAAGGGATTGGGACAGCTAGCTGACATTTGGGAGGGCTTTGGGCAGTAAGCTGACAATAAACGGTGAGTGGGCAGTTGGGGGGGTTAATGACGCAGCAAGCTGACAACGATAGGGCAGGAAGGGATGGGGAAGCACATGGACAATAGAGGGAGGCAGGTGCTGAGGAAGCACTGTGTGTGGGACTGGCGGAGCAAAAAGACAAGAGGATAGAGGGGAAGCAAAAACAGCAAGGGACGGCCAGAGAGGAGGAAGCAACACCTGCAACTGAGGAAGGCAAGAAAGAGGAACACATAAGGGTAAACAGCCGGAAAACACATGCACTTTTATAGAGTACTGCATGAAAAACGAGCAGTTTAAGGACACAAGTAATGTGTCTATGCTTCAGGGAAGGGACAAACCCAAGGAGAGGGAGGAAAGCCTACGGCAACTCCCAAATAAGAAGCAAGCCAATGAAAGTGGCAATGAAACTGTTAACGCGTCCCTTTATGTTAATTTATTACACATTAGGACTCGTTTTAGGCCAATAAATCTTTTGACCCAGTTGAGAGACACCGTAGGACAAGATAGCTGATCAATATATCAATCAATATATCAATAATGTCAACATTATTTATCACAACAATACATTTCCCTGGGGGGCGTGGCCACGGAGCTGAACATGGCGCACGCTTAGCTGTTCAGCTCCGGAGGGGCCGACACTAATCTGCTGCCTGGAAGCGCCGGACCGGGCGGTCCTGCACTTGGGGACGGACGCGGCGTGAGCGGGCGGGCCGCGGAAGAACGATCGCGGTCCCGGCATGGACCTCTGGAGAACTCGGGCTGCCTGGTGCTGGTAGGAGCCCGCGGCCCTGCCGGTGATCGGAGGCCGGGCGCGCCGGGCCGGGCGGTCTCCCGCTCCAGGTCGGGGGCGGCGGCTGGCGCGAGCGAACGGGACTGCTGGAGTGCGGTCGCGGCTCTGGCGCGGGCCCCATGCGGACTCGGGCTGCCCCGCGCCGGGTGGACCAGCGATCTCGCCGACGGACGGGGCCCCCGTCCCCGGGTAGAACCGCGGGAGTAAAGCCACGGGGACTAGCTGCAAACACTCAGAGCAGGCGGGCCGGCCTCTCTCTCTGGGGGGCGGGGCCTGGTGCCCATTGACTGCGGAGCCGCCTGTGCTGCGACTGCGTGGGCGCGAGGAACCCCCCGGGGCTGCCCGGCGGGGAGGCAGCTATGTGCACACCCCCCCCAAGAACACATAACCGAAGTAACCGTGGCTGCTGCCCGGGGGCCCTAGGACACGGACAACAGGACTCTCTCCATACCAGGCGGCTCCAACTGTACATTACTCATCCAGTGGGAGGCAGAGTAACACAGAGTCTGCCCGCACCAATCAGCACCGCCCAGTGAGGTTGAGGACCGGGTGCTCTTCTCGCCGGGTGCGGGGCTTCTGCTGACCGGCAGGGCCACCGCCAGTTCGGGGGACTACTGCACCCGCCTTTTAAATACATCACAATTCAATTCATGAAACCCAGCAACCCCGGATCAGCTCAAATTGTTTTCTCATCCAAAGAGTAGATGGGAAGTGACCAGGGAATTGAACACGGTGCACGCTCAATCGTCTGGCCCTAGAGGGACCAGCAGCAGACCGCCGGACCGGGTGACCCTTCATCGGGGAGCGGACACGGTGACCCGTGCGGACGAGCGGGGCCGGTGGGACGCGGCTGTGGCCCCGGCGTGGACTTTCGGAGGGACCGGACTGCACAGCGCTGACGGAGACCTACGGCCCTGCCATTTAACGCACTGGGAGCAACCGGCAGAGCACCCGTGGCTCGTCCTGAGGTGCCTGGGTCTGGTGACAGAGACAACCAAGGCCTAGATCAGTGGACAAATCAGCAGCGAAGAGCATAAGCGCCTGGACTACGTGCCGGGCCCACTGGGACGCCTCTCCCTGCCTGACCAATGCCCCCCAAGGGCAGACATAAGAACAAAGCCATGGACCCACCGACACCGCCGGGGGACAATGAGTCGACCACACAGAACCAGTCACAAATCAAAGTGCAAGACACCCTAGACAAGATATTGGGGGCCATTGAAGACACTAAATCCACATTACAGCGCAACATCAATCAGGTGGCGATAGAGGTGGGCCTCCTGAGAGCTGATCATCATAAATTGGCCGACAGAGTAAAGGAAACGGAAGCAACACTAGCGGAAGTCGTCCCAAAACAAAAAGATATGTCAGCAGAGATGACCTCCTTGGCAGGCAGAGTGGCAAAGCTTGAACAGCGAGCCGAGGACGCAGAGGGTAGAAACAGGAGGAATAATGTGTGCGTGGTGGGCCTCCCCGAGGGGGCCGAGGCGACAAATATGGTGGAATTCCTGGAGAAATGGCTAAGCACGGTCGTCGCACCGGGAAGTTTGACCCCCCTCTACTCCCTGGAGCGAGCACACCGTGTGCCATCTAGACCACTGGCGCCTGGCAGGCCACCACAGGCTGTAATTGTTAAACTCCTGCACTACAGAGACAGAGACATCCTCTTACAGAAAGCCAGGGAAACGGGCCCATTTAAGGTAGCCAATGGCGAAGCGACACTGTTCCCTGACTTCACTTTGGAAGTCCAAAACAAGCGTGCCTCCTTCCTGGCGGTTAAAAGAGCCTTGCGAGAAGAGGGGATACAGTACTCATTGCTCTATCCAGCAAGACTACGAGTGGTTGCGGAGGGAGAGACCACGTTCTTCCAAACCCCAGAGGAAGCATGGGAATGGCTCGAAAGGCATGGGACACAACCAGCGCGGCCTACGTTCGAGAATAATGGGGCGAGCGGGACCCGCCGGGCCCCGAGGGGGAAAAGACCCAGAGATCGCCCACGACTGGTGCCAACGCGGATACAGAGGGAAACTGGCAAGAGAGAGGCTCTGGAGGCGGCGGCCAAGGTGGGTGGAGAGACATCACCCCGGGAGGGCTCTGAAGAAGAATCGGACGACACGGTGATGTCCTCGCCCGGTGGCTCCGGGGGCTCGACTTACGCGCCGAGGATGACCCCACAAACCGCCGACGAACTTGCATAGGTTGAACCCGCACTGGCGCAGAGGGGCGAGACAAGCTGAGCAGAAGAGGGGCCCCTCCGGACCTGGCCACCCCCCTGACTTGTCTCTCGCCTGTCAGATTCGGCCGGCGAGTATTGCATAGATGTGTTTGAATAATTTGCAGTGTTGCATAACTTGTTGGGCAGCCTCCAGTTCTGGAGGTGCCCTGGGGATAGGGAGTTGGGGTTTGCAGTTACAAGTTTCATCGGCTATATGTGTGAAATGGATCGACCACATTAAAGGTACAAGCTTGCGGGGGAGTCGGTCAGGACCCTGGGCGCGCCGAGCCTACACACAACAGGCTTCAAAGATAGGATGGCAGACCACAATATCATAACCTGGAATGTCAGGGGGATGGGTACTCCAGCCAAGAGACATAGAATTCTCTCCTTCCTAAAAAGAAGAGCGGGTACAGATAGCTATGTTACAAGAGACCCACCTGGCGCCTGGAGAGGGAGAAAAGCTAAGACGGAGATGGAGGGGACAGGTGTTTGCCACAGAATATTCAGCTTATTCAAGAGGCGTTCTGATTTGGATTAGGGCGGGGGTCCCCCTAACGATTGATTCCTCCAACATAGATAGAGAAGGTTTGTCATACTAGAGGGGAAATTACAGGGGGTCCTGTTAATCCTGAGTTGTATATACGCCCCCAATCAGGACCAAACCTCATTCATAACAGGTCTGTCCAGACACCTCACTCGTCAACACATGGGGGAAGTATTAATAGGAGGAGATTTTGACGCAGTGCTAGACATAGATTTGGACAGATCCACCCCCCCCACTACAGGGGGCAACATCTACCAAAACAGCACAAAAACGAGTTGAGTGGCTAGACACCTGGGGACTGGTGGATGCCTGGCGATTACAAGACCCGACTATCAGGGACTATTCGTTTTATTCGGGCCTCCAGCAGGTACACACTTGAATTGATAGGATGGTTTGCATGGCGGGATTGGTGCGAAGTGTGACCCACTCTGAGTACCTTGCTCGCACTATATCGGATCACAATCCTCTATTGCTGACACTGAGGGTATCACAGGACAGACCCCCCATACCATCATGGAGAATGTTCCGTGCAGCGCTAGAATACCAGGCATATAGAGAGGAATTACGATGTTACTTAACAGAACACATAGAAGCTAACAAGGGTTCCACTTCCACCAGAGCCATAGAATGGGAGACACTCAAAGTAGTGACGAGGGGTTACTGTCTTGGACAGTCTGTGGGGGGAAGACGCACGCTAGAGAGAGAACTAAACGCATTGGAGAAGTTCATTCACGAAGGGGAGCTGAGGCGAGGCCCTGCAGTGCAAGTAGATGTAGAGTACGATCGTGCGCGTAGAGAGCACTCACAAATCGAAGAGCGACTTAGATGCCACAGCATGCAGAGATACCTGACATCCTTGCAGTCAGAGGAGTGGAGATCTGGTAAACTACTGGCATGGCTGGTGCACCCAGATGGAGACAGTGACCCCATCACATGCGTATTGGACAGAGGGGGAGCACGCAGACTCAGCCCAGAATCCATTAATGACGCATTCAGAGATTATTACACGCACCTGTACAGGAAGCCCACTGACTTGGTGACGGGGATTCTTGACAATTTCCTGACTCGGATTCCCCTGCCGATACTGAACCTAGAAGACAGGGTCAGCCTAGGAGGGCCAGTGACCACAGATGAGATAACCGAAGCAATTGCGCAGCTGGCCCCTGGGAAGACCCCTGGCACAGACGGTCTTCCTATGGACTTTTATAAAAAGTATAAACCCTTGCTGGTTCCTAGATTGATGGAAATGTATATGGAATCGGCACAGAGTGGAGAACTCCCATGCACATTACGTGAGGCATTGGTAGTACCACTCCCCAAAACAAATAGCAGGGAGGCATCAGTAGCTGACTACCGCCCACTATCAATGCTAAATAGCGACTTTAAGATCCTCAGTAAGGTCTTGGCCAACCGGCTATTGCCCCACATGCCCACCCTGATGCACCCTGACCAGAATGGTTTCATACCAGGTCGCAGCACCTCTCTGAATCTCAGACGAATTTTCTCTATTTTACATATGCCCAGTGAATCGAAGCCACCAACCGGGACCATGCTAGCGGTGGACTTTGAAAAGGCTTTCGACTCGATCAGATGGGACTAATTGAGGGCGGCAATGTTAAAAATGGGCCTGGGGGAGGGCTGGGCCAGATGGGTGGACCTATTATACTCATCCCCACTAGCAAGGGTCAGGACGGGTGGGACAATCTCCGGTGCTTATCCAGTACACCGGGGAACCAGGCAGGGGTGCCCTCTATCCCCATTGTTGTTCGCCCTGGCGATGGAGCCCCTGGCGGCCTGGATACGTGGTGAAGGACGGGGCAGGGGGATTCGATGGGGACCAACTGACCACATTATCTCGCTATATGCAGATGATATTTTGATCTATCCCAGAGATGGGGTGAGCGGTCTCCCCTGGGCTCTGGAGGCCCTAGAGGAATTCGGAGAGGTATCAGGATTACGACTTAACCGTAACAAAACATATGTGTTTCCCCTGACGCCTGGTTACAGATATCCCGCAGTGTGCCCATCGGATTTCCAATGGACCCCCCGGCCTTTCGGGTTCCTGGGGATTCAGATTTACCATGACCTGGGAGACTTAAGAGAGGGCAACCTTAGTAAAGCGCTCCGATCCCTGAGATCTTCAGTAGGATTTTGGCGCTCTCTGAAACTGTCAGTGATGGCCAAAGTGGCACTATCCAAGATGATCATGCTCCCCCGACTTCTCTACTATTTCGGCAATTTGCCACTATTGATCCACCAGGCATGGTTCCGTCACCTAAATGCATTGCTCAGGGAACTAATATGGGACGAGGGGCGTGGACGAACTACACTCACGACTATCTGTAGACCAACCCACATGGGAGGATTGAGAGCACCTGAATTTGAGGCATACTACCTGGCATCCCAACTACAGTGGGTATCCGGCTGGCTGGCGGGCCGGGGCCAGCTGGATTTATGTACTGCCCAAGGAGTGATGGACACGGCATGGATCGCGACATGTATGGCAAACAGGAAGATAACCCCCCCCCGGAACAATACAATGATAAGAGTTGCGATGGCATGCTGGAAAAGATGTACGAAAAGGGTTCCCCATATTCCCCAGCTCTACCACTGTCGGTGCTTGCCCTGGAACCTGGGGGAAGGGGACCGGGAAACACAGGACTTGGCCTTTGGTTGGCGGCTGGAATAGAAGCAGTGGGCAGGCTCTTCAAGGAGGGTGTGATGAGGAGTTTTGCTGAACTAACGGAAAAGGGTGTTCCCAGGGGGCAGTTTCTACTTTACGGGAAGCTAGCACACATTCTTAAAGCTCACTGGAACACAGTGAATGCGGAACCCGCCACTCACGAGGTCCTGCACTTACTGTTGACATTAGGGGAGGGATCACATCTGATCGCCAAAATATATCAGGCTCAAGTTGAGGCAGCCCTAGACCCTTTACGGTTGCTGAGAGGGCGGTGGGAGAACACGATTGGGAGGGAATTTTCTGAGTCAGAGTGGAATAGAGTACTGGCCTACCCCCGGATGATATCACGTAACACATGGTTAAGATACATCCAATATAACTATTTGCACAGGACGTATCTCACGCCCCACAGACTGTTCGGCATATACGGAGGGGCCCCTGGGACTTGCCCGAGATGCGGAGGAGGAGGGGCAGATTTTGACCACATGGTTTGGACATGTCCAGTGATACAGGCTGGCTGGAGGGGAATATTGCCCATCCTAACTGAACTGTTTGAGTTTGAGTTGAGACCTACCCCTGAGCTATGCCTGCTGGGCCTCAGACCAGCTGCTCTTGGCGGAAAAGTGAGGGGACGCTTCCTGGACCTATCCCTGGCCCTTTATAAGAGACTAATCTCGAGGGGCTGGAAGGCTACTGGTCACCCTGTACTGACTGACTGGAAAAGGGATATCTCAGCATGGTCTAGAGCTGAACTACAGGTCCTAAAAGCAGAAGAAGCCAGGAATATGCACCAGGTTCCTATTGCCCCGGGGTGGGAAGATTTAATGACGAACTGGGATAGTATAAATAAGAGGCTGGCACACCCAGTCGGAGAAACAAGTGAAATCCAACCCACACTGAGGATAAAGCCAAACGGGGAAAATACATAAACAGACACCCAAAAATGACCCAAAATCACAAATAGACCACACCGAGAGTATGGATGCGAAGACAATTAGCCTTCTGACCCTCACCCTACCAACAGTAGTAGCAAGAAGCATGAGGGACCTGCCGCCCCCACTGTGTGCCGGTGCGCCCTGGGTTGACCCTTTCTCCCGCCCAAAAATGGATACACTATCGTACCGTAAAACATTACCAACTATAAAAACTACTCACACAAAGCCGTAAAGTTGACCGTTTAGGGTCTTTTTCCCACTTTCTCCTTTCCCTACCTCCAATTAGATCAACATTAATGTCACTTGGAGTTGTGTACCCTCCACTTCGTGTTTTCCCCTCCTTTCCTCTTCCCTCCCCAATCCCACATTATCCTTGTCCACCCACCTGTAACAATCCCAACTACCTCCCAAGTTACAGGAGAGAAGGGGTTTAAGTTTATTGTTTGATTGTTAATTATACAAAACAGTGAAATGCAAGAAGGAAATACACATTAGCAAGTAAATGAACACAATTTACTAAATAAAGAACAAAATGATTAGCAACAATAAAAGTAACAAACAATAAGCAAAGAGCAAAGTATAGTATAAAAACGAAATGTGTACCAAATGTGGAAATGCAATAAGAATGAACATGTAAATGTATAATAACAAAATGTTAATAAAAATATATAAAAAAAAAAATACATTTCCCTTTAGTCAAAGTCATTAATCAATTCAACGATGCTACCATGACCTTTCAGCCATGAATAACCACACCAGTTTAATAGAATTTTATGAATTTTATTCCCTATTGGTTACAATCTACGAGTAAAAGAGTTAATCTCAATACCAAGAAGCAAATTAGTATAGTCACGACGTGGCAACTGTGATAAGATTTCATTAATGTGAGAATCACAAACATCAGAACATAGCACCGCGCAAACATAAATCAAGAATAGCAGAGTGTCAAATACATGTCAATTCAACACAGCATAATGTCAGTCGTTTGTCTATTTGCGTCTGTTTTGGTAAACCCTGTCCTAACCACTAATTAGCATTCGCATGTTGGGCTTCATGCAAAACAATTTAGAACACCAATTTGGAAAACATCTAACTATGGTCTCTGTCAAAACAAGCAGTTGGTACCTAGAAAGGAAAAGCAAACAGACAAATTACAATTGCATTGTCATAATTACCCTTCAAAGAATAGGTCAGCGCACAGGATCAGTCTTCGTCTTCAGGACATCAGTCAAAACGCCATCAGTCAGGATTCTACTAAAGGGTGCAAGGGGGCACTTCCCTCATAAGGAGGAAAAGTGTAACTGGGCAGTCTATGGATGAGGATGGTTTTTAATAAGTCTCAAGTCACCAATCAGAGTGACAAAGTTTGTGGATAAAATCAATAGCATTCCCTAACTCGCTCTCCTGACTTCTCTGTGACATGGGTTTTTATCCCTTTTTCGTAGTACATTCCCCCAAAATTCTATTGGACGTTTGTTATACCCCACTATCTTTAACCTATTACATTTGACATTAGGTAATCCCAATCTTCACCCCATATTGTTTTACAAGTCTTTGATTGGTCTTCGTAATTGACGTCTTCAGAGGTGGCACATCCGGCGTTACTTCATCTCTTGGTAATTCTTTGTACATCTTTTGGTCAGCAGTTCTTTGTCGTCCCCGGTTTGAATGACCTTGTACATTACATTAATCTACACTTGTTTCAATATATTATAACATTTATGCCAGAGCACCGAAGATGCGCCTGGGAACGGATTTAACATGGTTACATTCATCTTCCAAGCTTGAAGAAAAAGAACATTGCGGGGTCATGGCCCCTTGTGAGTCAGCACACTGAAAAACAGAAAAAATGCATTTAATATGAGAGCCAGCAGCTAAGCTGCAGCTCATGCTAACTTAAGACCTATGTTGATTTTCAATACAGATTCGATAACGTAAATGTTAATATAAGCTTAATTTGAACATAACATGAACATTTTATTCATCATTACTAGTTTGCGCATACATTGGTGGCCACTCATCGTGGTCACAATTCAAGTGCACGTTTAAGCAAAATCGATATTATTATAGTTTCTATGCGGCATCATCACACATTAATATATAAACGTTTCATGTTAATATAGATTATATAAGCTACGCTCTCTCAGTCCCTCCTCTGATGACGCTCGTCATCACACAAACCTTTCCCTTTTGACCTTTTATTTAATTTTTCACTTTACGCATAATGCGCATTTCAACATCTTGTCCCTTGTGTGAACTTTCCCAAATCTCATTAAACATTTTCTCCCTTTCACTTTCTTCATTCCTCCTGGTTCTTTTTGTCCAATTTCCTTTAATTTTATCATTAATTTTGCATGCTCCCCATAATCCTAATAGACAGGCCAGAACAATTAATAGACCCATTAGTATTTTTGCAAGTACCCCATTCCAAATGTTGCTAAACCAGCTCCCTACTCTGGCAATTCCCTTTACAAATTTCTCCCACACTCCAGGTTCCTTCAAATCTTTCAAATCTGCTCTATCTTTAGTTAGGTTAGTAAGCATACATCTAATCTTTTTACTATTATCTGGAATGAATGAGCAACAATGACGCTCGTTGAGCATCTTGCAGACCCCTCCACTCTTTGCTAAAAGTATGTCTAAAGCAAGCCGATTTTGAAGAGTCATAGCTCTTTTCGCAGCAAGTTCAGTATCCATCAGGAGTATTGCCCCTGTAAAATTTGTCAGCATGTTATCCACAATAGTAGACAACCTTTGAATTTTCATGGAGTTCAAGATAATCCCTACCGACGGGATTATGGCTCCAAATATATCACCAATGACAGCAGCCACTGATTCTCGTTTTTGTCTAGTATGTTGTAATTCAGATGTTTTAGGTACTTGCTTTAAGTAATCAATCTGGTAAATCTTTGGGAAAACTATTCCCAAATAACATGTCCCATACCATCCCTTAGGGAGATGGTAATAAGCATTAAGCCCACAGATATAATCGATCCCAGGGATCGCTGGATCCTGTCTATTCAACATAAATGTCCATTTACTCTGAAACAAAAACACATGTCTGCATTCACTCGTTCCCACAAATAAATTGTCCTGCTCAGATTTTGGCCTATATATACAAAGCCTCCCTACATGTAATGCATCTATAGCTAATTTGCCTTGCGTCTTAATTGCGGTGTAAGCATAATCATTTGCATATGTGCGTTTTTCTAACCCCTTTTCTAATTTTTCCTCTAATCCTTTGCGTCTATCCTCAGTGTTATCTAAGAAGCTTTTCTCTACAGGTGACAATAAACAAGTCAGATTGTTGCGGTGTGCATAAGCTGTTCCAAATGTAAGCGTTGGTTCAAAGAAACCCCTAACTAGTTTAATATTTTGCTCTTTAGCTAGCTTATTCAGAAACTCAATCACAGGCACAAAAGAAAACACAACATCCAGATTTGAATAAAAGTATTGCACATGCTCTTGATTATAGAATCGTGTTAGTAGCAAGCTACAGCTTATTCCGTAGGTCAACGGAAGGCTGTGATAAGTGACCCCTTCCTGCACTGATGAAGGAATCTTTGTACACACATAACAGTTTTTCGCATCCACGGTCTCAACATACTCATTCAGCAAGCGATATGAGACATTAGTAGAAAGCTCCCCTTTGAATTGGTCCCCTCATGCAAGTGTCTTGCATCCTGCTCAAATCTTTCCCACGGTGTTAATGTTGTAGTCTCAGGTTTCAAAACAGTGTTAGTTGCTTTCTTATCTAACCATGGCATTCCCACCATCACTCCCACAATTATTACCGCACACACAATACCTATTATAAGGCTTAACCAACCACACACTTTACCCTTCTTGTTACTACCTCTATTATAAGCCATGTCTATATAGAATCAAATAGCAGAATAATAATCGACTTGAAGATTATATAACATTTTTCTTCTTTCTCTCTTTCTGCGTGTATTTACAGAGTTTTCATTCACTTCCAGGAACCTTTTTGTCAAATCAGGTTAGCAGCTTGTCATTATCAGGTTTCTCAAAGTCAAATCAGGTTGTCAGTGTCTCATCCAGTAATTTATAAGTCTCTTTTCTTCCGTTTTTCAAAAATCATTTTTTTCAATGTTAACAAAGTCTTTTCTTTGAGTTATTTCAGGTACCGTAGTATTGGCCTGGTACTTCTCGATCAAAACAGAACGCTAGGAATTCTTGTTGCCATGCAGATGTTGTTGCCTACGCCCATTCACGACCTGTGTATCTTCTATTTGCGATTCTCTTTCTTTTCAATCTGCGTTCACCTTGCAATTCTCCCTCACTTAGATCTTCTATTCGGGACTTATCAGTCTCTTCTGTTATTGTTTCACCTGGTATGCTTCTTACCCTTGTGACCGGTTTCTCTGGGCAGTTATCACCTTTGTGCGTTTTCTTTCAATTTGTCTTTTCAGGACGCTGAACAGCACCCTCCTCTTGTAATATGGTTTTTTCCCTTGATGGACCTGCAACTGGTTCAGGGGATGCCGGTACACTTTGGTCTCTTTCTATTATTTCCCCTTCTTCTTCTTCTTCTTCTTGATCTGTAACGGGTTCAAGTTCCAACCCGTATCCGTCTACTTCTGGGAGAACCTCTCCTTGATTTAGTTCTCCTGCTGCCTCCACTGAGATAGGCACACTGTCACCTCTCTCGAACTCGTTCACTGTTTGAGGGACTAGGCTGTTCTCAGTGGGCTCTCCTGCAGTCTCAGTTCCTTCTTGGTTGTTTTCTGGCCCTGAGACTTCTCTCTCTGGAACTGTTGTGCCGGAAACTTCAAGTTCCTCATCATTTGGACACGTTACCTTTTTTGTGTCACTGGCATGTATCCAATTCGGAACGCCTGCACATTTCACAGCAGTAGTCGTTGTCAAGATTATTTGATATGGCCCCTTCCAGCGTGGCTCCAAACACGACTTTCTCACGTGCTTCTTGACAACCACCCAGTCACTGGCTTGCAGGGTGTGACCTGGATCCCCAATCGGTGGCAATGTGTTAGCTTCTACCTGGTGAGAGAAAGAGCGAATCACATCAGCCAAACCTTTGCAGTAGTCCAACACCATATCATCCGTGAAATTTCCTAGAGCATTTGCAGGTACTGCAGGTAACCTCATAGCTCTACCCATCAGGATTTCATGTGGAGACAGTCCTGTCTTCTTATTAGGGGTGTTCCTCATTGACATCAGCACTAAGGGTAATGCATCTGGCCATTTCATATTGGTAGCTGCGCACATCTTTGCCATTCTCGATCTCAAGGTACCATTTATTTGCTCTACTAGTCCTGATGCTTCAGGGCGGTAGCTACAATGCAGCTTTTGTTCGATGTCTAATGCGGCACACAGGAGTTTAATCACCTCATTGTTGAAGTGTCTGCCCCTATCTGATTCTATAGAGACCGGAAACCCAAACCTGGGTATTAGTTCCCTAAGCAGCAGCTTTGCAACTGTGAGACTGTCATTTCTACGTGTGGGGTAGGCTTCGATCCAGTGACTGAAAACACACACAATCACTAACACATACTTCAATCCTCTGCAAACAGGCATTTCAATGAAATCCATTTGCATCTTGCTAAATGGACCACCAGCTCTCCCAATGTGACTCAAAGTTACCACAGTCCCTTTTCCCGCATTCATCTGTTGACAGATGATGCATCTATGACAGGTAACTTCTGCGGCATGTCTGAACTTTGGGTTGAACCAATCGATTTTGAATGACCTGATCATTGCATCTCTTCCAAGGTGAGCCTGTCCATGATATAGCCTAGCAAACTGTGACAGAAGACTGTTTGGCAAAACTAATTTCCCCTCCTCTGAGACCCACAAGTCGTCAGCTCTCTGCACACGCTGCATTCTTTGCCAGGAGCGTTTTTCCTCTTTGCTAGCACGACCCTGTAGTGTCTTTAGCTCATCTAGGGTGTCAACTACCCTTAATGCAAGGTTCAAGCATGTGTCATTTTCAGTTTGTGGTAACTACTCCCACTGATCCTTGAACGATATACAGTTTAATGCGCAAAACCTTGCGACTTGATATGCATAGCCGTTTCCCATGGACACAAAGTCTTGTGATTTAACGTGAGCATTGCATTTCACCACGGCAATTTCAAGAGGTAACTGAATCGCTTGTAACAAATCCTTTATTTGTTCACCAGTTTTCACAGGAGAACCAGAAGAGGTCATGAAACCTCTCTGCGACCACAATTGGCCAAAGTCATGTACAATTCCAAATCCGTATCTGCTGTCAGTATAGATAGTGACTCTCATATTTACAGCTGCGTGGCATGCCTTAGTAAGGGCAATCAACTCTGCCACTTGTGCAGAAAACACTCTCTCGAGCCAGGAGGCTTCGATGATACCAGCTATGGTACATACAGCGTAACCAGATCTCAATGTTCTGATGGAATCTCTCTAAGAGGACCCATCAACAAACATAATGCAATCATTTTCTTTCAGCTGTGTGTCTTGAATATCAGGTCGTGGTTTGGTACATAGTTCTGTTACCTCAAGACAGTCATGCTCAACTTCTTCCTCATTATTAAATTCAGCATTCTCAGCAGGAAGTAAAGTTGCCGGGTTCAACACAGTACATCGTTTCAGCGAAACATTAGGTGATCCCAGTATGATTGTCTCATATTTGGTACGACGGGCATTTGTCATGTGCTGAGTTTTGGTTTGAGTCAACAAAATTTCAACTGAATGGGGAACCATTACTGTTAGGGGGTATCCCATGACTATGCCTTCACACTGTGTAAGGCTCTGACCAACTGCTGCAACTGCGCGCAAACAATCCGGTAAGGCTGCTGCGACGGGATCCAAGGTAGCTGAAAAATATGCTACAGGGCGATTTGCACCTCCATGGACCTGTGTCAAGACAGACAAAGAACAAGCATCACGTTCATGACAAAACAATAGGAAAGGCTTCGTGTAATCAGGCATACCTAAAGCTGGTGCCCTGCACATGCTCTCTCTTAACTCCATAAATGATTCAAGCTCTTCTTTGGACAAGGCTATGGTATACGGCTCATCCTTGATTTCTTTACCTGTCAGCTTTATCAATGGTTTTGAGATAATCGAGAAGTTGGGTATCCACAGGCGACAGTAGCCCACCATTCCCAAAAACATCCTGACATCTCTCTTTGTTGTTGGGGGGTTAATTTGCACAATGGCTGTTATCCTTTCTTTCGATATTCTCCTGGACCCTCTTTCAATAAAATGTCCTAGATATTTCACCTCTTTCTGGCAGTACTGCAGCTTCTTGGGTGACACCTTATGTCCGTTCTTTCCCAAATGATTCAGTAAGGCAATTGTGTCATATTTACAGTTATCCCTTGTCTTGGATGCAATCAGTAAATCGTCAAATGTACTGCACTAGAGTCAAATTAAAAGGTAACACTAAGGATTCTAAATCCTTTTTCAGTATCTGATTGAAGATGGACAGTGACTCAGAAAACCCTTGTGGAATTCTGCACCAACGGTACACCTTATCCAGGAATTTGAAACTGAACAAAAACTGGCTATCCTCGTGAAGTGGTATTGAAAAGAAGGCTTGTGACAGGTCTACAACGGTGAACCACTCAGCATCACATGGAACCTGAAACATGATTACCGCTGGATTCGGTACTATGGGGCAACATTTTACCACAATCTCATTTATTTTCCTCAAATCCTGCACAATTCGAACCTTCCCACAGGCTCTTTCAGACCCATTATCGGTGAATTACATGGGCTGCTCAACACTTCCTTCAGGACTCCCTGTGTCATAAAGTCTGCAATTATTTGTGACACTTCAATAAGAACGTCTTGTGCCTTATGATATTGTGGCACGTGGGGAAACACTGCATTTGGCTTCACTTGTACTTTGACTGGTTCCACACCTTTTATCAGTCCCACTTCCTTTCCTGTCAAATCCCACACTTTCTCTGTCACTGTTCCTTGTAATTCGGCAGGTAGGTCAATCACTGTAAGCACCGGGAATAATGTAATCAAGGGGTAATCCTCATTTGTAATTCCTGTCTCTAATTCTGAGAACTGACCTTCATCTCCTTCATCATCACTGTTTGTTTGCACTTCGATTCCATCATTGGTACATGTAATCAAACATTTTGTCTTGCACAGTAAGTCCCTTCCCATTAGGGATACTGGACTCGAATCACAGACTACGAACTTATGCAGTCCCTGGAAGTTGCCGATCTCAACCTGTACTGGATCTGTAATCGGGTTTGTCAGGTACTGGTTTGCTACTCCGACCACCCTTATGGTACGCCCTGAAAGTAGTAATTTCGGGACTTCTGCACTTCTGACTGTAGAACGTGTAGCTCCGGTATCAACCAGGAATGAAACCTTGTGACCCATTACCTTTCCCTAAGGACGCTGCAAGCCTGCACTCTTCGCTATCTGAACTGTCATCCAACCACTCCTCATTCATTCCATTTTCACCTCGCAATGGGAATTGTTGTACTGTATTATTTTGACTCATTACCTGACCTGTAACCTGCTGAGGAAGCATCACCTGTTGCTGTCTCATCGTAGCCATTGGTAATTGCATTTGCTGTCTAGGTACCATGGGAACCTGCTGTTGTACCTGTTGCATTTGCACTGGCTGAACACGCGGCATTTGTATTTGCTGCATGGGCTGTACCCCTTGCATTTGTACCATGTTATTTTGAAAGTTCGGATTTTGGTTTCTCATTTTTGGCCCTCTCATATTTTGAAATGTACCGACATTAGTGCTTTGTTGAACAACACCATCCTGCACCACATTCGGGCACTCCCGTTTCCAATGCCCCACGCCCCCGCACGCGTGACATGGAGACATCTTTTTCATCCCTTGCACATCGTTTTGGACCACAACAGTATTTAAGTCTGGACCGCGATTCACAAAACCTCGACCTCGGCCTCTCGGTTGCGCCTGAAACACACCATTCATTTGCGGTTGCTGTTGTATCATTTGTTGAACTCCATTTCCGTGTATTCCTGCCTGTGCAGCCCTTATCTGCATCACCATCACCTTTTCCTTCAACTTTTTCTGCTTCAGCTCTATTTCGTCGCTACAGTATTTCGCATACTGCAACACCTCATCAATCGGCTTCGCTTGCCAACAAATCAGATGATTCTTAATCATCTGGCTAACCTCTGGTCTCAGCCCTTCAACAAATCTGAATACAAGATGGTTCATATCTTTCGGCTCAATGGTCTCAGTACCACTGTAATGTTTGAATGCCTTTAACAACCTCTCATAGTAGGCTTGTATTGATTCCTTAACCTCCTGTGAGGTCCGGTCGCTTTTCTGCCAGTCGGTCACCTTCGGCGACACTTTCTGCTTCAAAAACTCAATCACTTTATGATAATACTTCATCACCTCCTCAGAGGGTGCTCCAGTCACCTTATCCCTTGCAGGCTCCTTCGTCGGCCAATCTACCCCTCTCTTGCACTCGAGCCACAAATCAGGCGGAACAATGATCTCAAACAAAGTATTCAAGTCTTCCCAAAGACACTTTGCAAGTTTCACAAACCTATCTGTTTGTTGGTACCATTCGATCGGTTTCTCTCTCAACCTGGGATAATCATTTGTAAAAGATAGGATGTCTCCTCTGGACCACGGCACATGAATTAAAACACCACCAGCTGTTTCTCTCATGGGTAGTATTTTTACTGATTCTGTATTGGGTGAAGCTTTAGACCCTGGGCTGTCTCCTTTCTCCTTATCTCTTTTCTTTGCCCATCTGCCTTCCCATTTTACTAACGTGCCCCAGATTTGCGCATTTTGCAGTATTTCTTTTAAATGTGCTTTCATTCTGGCAGATCTCATGTGCTCAAAGTCTTTTGAATCAAAGTATAACCTGTAGCTTCTTTTCAAATGTTTAGTGTTCTCAATATCAATGTTGTACTTGTCTGCAAGATTAGCTAATCTCTGATGCACCTTGCCCACCTCTTTAGTAATTTTAGGACATAGATATCTCAGTTCTGTTTCTGTGTATGATTCTAATCTGTTTACCCCCATTGGTCTGTCCACTAATTCAGCAGCTTCCACTCCCAATCTCACGAAATTCAGGTACTCATCTTGCCCTCTTTTTTCCGGTTCTACGGCAGTCACTGTAGTCTTTTGTGAAGCATAGGTCTTTTCTAACCACTCATTCAACTGCTGTACTATAAAACCTTGCAGTGAAATGTTCCCTGCATGCATCATTGGTGACGGTGAAGTATTCGTACTTATTGTCTGTGGGGTTAATACCCCTAGCCCTGCCTGACGCATTGCCTCTAATGGTGTTCCCACTGGGCTAAGATCTATTAAAGACCTCGGCTTTTCAACTGCTTGCTCTCCTGGGGCCATTAACTGGGGAGTTCCTATGGACCCTCTTCTTATTGCATCTTGGGTCATTACTCCCTGATCACATACACCAGGCTTACCTTGTGCATACAATGGCACCGGTGGACCAACAGTAATTGGTAACGATATTGCAGCAGGTGTCTGACCTGGTCACAAACTTCGTGGAGCAGTAACTGCATAGGTCTGTTCTAAAGTACCCAGAACAGGTACTAATGGAGGACCGGCTACTGGGTTATATCCTGGTATCAGTTGTGGCTGTGGTTGGGACAGTATTTTCGGAATCGACTCAATCTGCACCAACCTCGATTTAGTATATATCGGGTCTGGCGGCACTATCAGATTTGTAGTAGTCTCAAGTACTGGGACGTCTGGATAGATTCTCTGTATCTGCGGTGGAGGTTGCAACTGTATCTGCATGTCTGGCGCAGTGGGTACACTGACACCATTCTGTATCAAAGCCGTATTACTAGTCTGAACCGTATCAGTAACTCCCTTCTCCTGCACCTGGTTCCCAGGACCCATGCTAGTACTCGGGACATTGTCGCTCACCGCATAAGGTGGCGGGCGATCATGTAATATTCGGTCCATGAATTCCTCGTCATCTAAATCGTCTTCCTCTTCCCAAGGTCTCTTAGTTTCCTTAGGCTTACTAGTGTCTTTGTCTGTTTTACAGGAGGCTTTCTTTCCCTGCGTCTCTTCTCCCTGTTTTATTGCTGGGAACAGTTTTAATCCATCAACTATTCCCTGTCTCCACATTTTGTTCTCATTATCCCATCTGGCTTCTGCATAAGATTTTTCTGCTCTTTTTAGTCTCCTTTGGAATCTTTCTTGTTTATGTTTAAGGGCCATTAAATCCCAAATCGCTAAAGCCTCATACTGAGCTGGCCTCGGAGGTGGTTATTGTGTACTTAACATCCACATTAAGTTCTCTAGCACCTTCTGATTGAACGTCCCATGTTCTGGGAATGCTAAATATCCCTCTTTCTCTGTTAATTTGCGCCACTGTTTCATCCATAAACAAGGCGCGACACCCTTTTCCTCCATAACCATGTAGGCTGGAGTACCTTCAGGCAGTGTAGGCTCCCCTTCAGTCGCCATAATGTATACATCTCCTTTCAGAGCACTCTTAAAAGCCTTGACAAAATTCATCTTTGCGTTTTCTCTTATTTGTATTTTAATCAGAAAGTGACTTTAAGTCCCAGGACACTTTTCACCCACCTTTCTCAACCTATTGCCTCTCACGGACGGCAGCCAATCCGTGCGCGACCCCTCTCGACAACTGACCTATCTCAGCGCGGCACCACTGATGTCATACTCATACACTGCAGCTGGCAAAGTCTTGCGGCTCGTCCGCCTCTCACTGAATTCACACAAACTAATGCAAAATTACTGTGAGCACCTTTAACAACAACACAAATCTGCCGGTTTACTACAGGAAGGGTAATACATTCGCTTCAGAACTTTACAGAGATTTCACTTGAAGCCTCAGCCGCTACTCTCTCCTTCTCGGTCCCTGCATACGCAAGCAGAATTCGACCCGCAAATCCTACTCTCGACTTGTCAATGGTTCGTCCTAGTGCACTTTAGAACTTGCCAAATCTCCATCAAAGGTTTCATACGTACAATTTGACTCAAACTCGACTTGTCAACCATGCCTGATTGACCTATTAAACCGCACAGATTACAACATAAACCCAAGTGTCTCCTACACTTGTTAATATACTCGGAGTCTTAGACCACGACGGGTCCGTACAAAACAACCAACCACGTGGATAATTTTGAGCACAAAGCGCCACACTCATATGAAGTACGCCGACTTCCCTACTCTCATTCTGCGGAGTACACCCACTCCTACTAAAACAACATTTACCTGACCTAAATACACACAGATTTCACAATCACCTGCAAAAAGGCATAAGCTGAGCAAGCGCAAAACCCTATACCACACATATTATGACACCGAGAACATTCCCAACTCACTTAGGCAGGCTCCGAGATCCCGGGAAAGTCATGGTGAATTTAGAAACACATCTTATCTTCAATTTGCATTATCGCAGAAAAACAAATTAAACAATGATTCTCCGTCCTAGGGCCCCAAAGGGCCAAACCGTCGCTCTGCTACCAGAACTGATAACGCGTCCCTTTATGTTAGTTTATTACACATTAGGACTCGTTTTAGGCCAATGAATCTTTTGACCCAGTTGAGAGACACCGTAGGACGAGATAGCTGATCAATATATCAATAATGTCAACAATATTTATCACAACAATACATTTCACTTTAGTCAAAGTCATTAATCAATTCAACGACGCTACCATGACCTTTCAGCCGTGAATGACCACACCAGTTTAATAGAATTTTATGAATTTTATTCCCTATTGGTCACAATCTACGAGTAAAAGAGTTAATCTCAATACCAAGAAGCAGATTAGCATAGTCACGATGTGGCAGCTGTGATAAGATTTCATTAATGCGAGAATCACAAACATCAGAACATAGCACGGCGCAAACATTAATCAAGAATAGCAGTGTGTCAAATACGTGTCAATTCAACACAGCATAATGTCAGTTGTTTGTCTATTTGCGTCTGTTTTGGTAAACCCGGTCCTAACCACTAATTAGCATTCGCATATTGGGCTTCATGCAAAACAATTTAGAACACCAATTTGGAAAACATCTAACTATGGTCTCTGTCAAAACAAGCAGTTGGTACCTAGAAAGGAAAAGCAAACAGACAAATTACAATTGCATTGTCATAATTACCCTCCAAAGAATAGGTCAGCGCACAGGATCAGTCTTCGTCTTCAGGACATCAGTCAAAACGCCATCAGTCAGGACTCTACTAAAGGGTGCAAGGGGGCACTTCCCTCATAAGGAGGAAAACTGTAACTGGGCAGTCTATGGATTAGGATGGTTTTTAATAAGTCTCAAGTCACCAATCAGAGTGACAAAGTTTGTGGATAAAATCAATAGCATTCCCTAACTCGCTCTCCTGACTTCTCTGTGACATGGGTTTTTACCCCTTTTTCATAGTACATTGCCCCAAAATTCTATTGGACGTTTGTTACACTCCACTATCTTTAACCTATTAAATTTGACATTAGGTAATCCCAATCTTCACCCCATATTGTTTTACAAGTCTTTGATTGGTCTTCGTAATTGACATCTTCAGAGGTGGCACATCCGGCGTTACTTCATCTCTTTGTAATTCTTTGTACATCTTTTGGTCAGCAGTTCTTTGTCGGCCCCGGTTTGAATGACCTTGTACATTACATTAATCTACACTTGTTTCAATATATTATAACATTTATGCCAGAGCTCCGAAGATACGGCTGGGAACGGATTTAACATGGTTACATTCATCTTCCAAGCTTGAAGAAAAAGAACATTGCGGGGTCATGGCCCCTTGTGAGTCAGCACACTGAAAAACAGAAAAAATGCATTTAATATTAGAGCCAGCAGGTAAGCTGCAGCTCACGCTAACTTAAGGCCTATGAGGATTTTCAATACAGATTCGATAACGCAAATGTTAATATAAGCTTAATTTGAACATAACATGAACATTTTATTCATCATTACTAGTTTGCGCATACATTGGTGGCCACTCATCGTGGTCACAATTTAAGTGCACGTTTAAGCAAAATTGCTATTATTATAGTTTCTATGCGGCATCATCACACATTAATATATAAAAGTTTCATGTTAATATAGATTATATAAGCTACGCTCTCTCAAAACCAATGGGTGGGCTCCAAGCCCATTGTAAGCTAACAAAAAGCCTTGCAACGGGCAAAGGATTTCTTAGTTGACCTAAAAGTTTATGGGATCTGTCACAAACTGCACTTTGTAGTGTGTAAAGTAGTCCTACAGTAGCACTCTCACTACAAAATGCTATTCACAAAATTCTGGACAGAGATCTCTGCCTCTTCTTTTGTGTGCAGAAGTTTCTGTTGCATGTGCGAAGACCTTTGCACATATCGATAAACATTTTAGTAATAAATATAGGGGGGGCCAAAGGGATTGGCTGGAAAATGGGAAGTACTTTCTACTAAATTAGAATAGTTTACGGAAATGTAGGGAGGGGGTTGGGGTGTTAATGCTAATGCAAGCACAAACATACAAAAGAGCAAAGATCTCATCTATTCACAAACTATACGTCTAAAGTTACTAAAGTCCTAACTGTGACAAAATTGGAGTACGTCAAGCACCACACTTAAATAATATATGAATTTTTTAAAGAATAATAAACTTTAATAATTTCCCCAAGCCTTTCCTGTATAGAGATCCAAGACATGGTGGTGAAAATATCCAACTTAGTGTCAAGAACCCTCTGAGATGCAAAGTCTTGACTTCGTCTGATAATAAAAGAAAGTCTGAGTATGTGAAAGTCAAGAAGTATCCGCAGTGGAGAAGGCAATGCCCTTCTTGGAGAATTGTGCTTCGTCTTACTACAGAGATTGCAACGAAAAGACTGTGAGAGAGATCCAAGATGGCTGCCGGAATGTGCAAATGCTAGACACAAGTTCCAAAAAAGCCCTCTGAAATTTTGGAATTGATTGACCATTGATTATCTGAAGGAACAGCTGAGAAGAGAAGAGAATTTTGTCCACTCTCACCATGGTTCGATAGAATTAGGAATGACCATACAAATTCTGGTGATGGAACAGAAGTAGAGGAACCCATGCAGGTTGGCTCAATACGTGGACCATTGTCCAAGGCAGAAAAAGAAAAGTGGAGAGCTAACCAGCTGTGTTTATATTGTGGAAAATCGGGGCATTTTGTTAAGGAATGTCCCAAGAAGCCTAAAGTAGGGCAGTCGGGAATAATTTTTTATCCGATGCAATAAATGTAACTAATTATGACATCAGCATTACAATGAGAAATATCAGGCGGTAAATTTTTATCTAGTTTGACCTGCTGAACTTGGTTGGGAGGAGTTCTTTTTTGGTTTTGCTCTGATTTTTAATCACATAATTGTCCTTTTGGGTGCATTGGACTGAATATGTAGGAAGTATCTATATTTATGTTATGATAGGGCTCATGCTTATTGTTATGTTTACGTAAAACTCTACGTGCCATTCAATTTCCAGTTTTGATTGAGACATTAGTAATTATGTATTTTTTCTCTAAAGGTGTCACAAATGTGATAGGTGCAGTGCCTTTCAGACATCAGTAAAGTTATGGTCCCTGAAATGTAAGCCTTTTGATGCACCAGAAATTACATTTTAAGGCTCATGTCCTAGGTCATTTTTTCTGTGACCCATCCATCCACTTAAGTGGTGAAACATCTGTTTGACCAAGACATTTCAACAATTGTGTTATTTTATGAGCTTTAATTGTGATTGGTGTTTTTATAAGGCCCGTTCTGTTTAATTCTTGAAGCAGAAGTTTCACAGATTAGCAAAAAATACTATACTATCAAACATCATATTGCTCATAGTTCTGTCAGGTAGATATAAAGTCCATTGGGCTCCATGTTTAAGGGAGAGCAATTTTGAAGTCCAATGTTGGCTGGTTGGTGAATGGAACCAGGGCCTATATGGAGGAGGACATTCAAAGATCATCTTCTGTACACTCCGGTATCCTAGTAAGCTGCTCATGATTTCAGGCCTGCCATTTAAAGCGTGAGTCTGTAAGTCTGACTTAGTAGATATTTTTTACATTCTGGAATGTGTAATTTTAGCTTTCTTATTAAAAAGTCTAGAACACATGTCCCAGAGTGAGTGGCCTGCACTCGCCACTCACCTGGGGTTGGACTTCATCCCCCAGGCTTCAATCCTTCTTAAAGGCGGGGCACTTGAATGGACAGCACTACAAAGTGCCTTCTCCTGACCATTGTGAGGGATGCTGTTAACTCCTGCTTGTGCTGCCTACACTCGCCACTCACCTGGGATGTGACTTCATCCCCCAAGCTGCAGTCCTCTTCGGAAGCAGGTTCCCTGAATGAAGAGTGCTACAAAGCGTCTTCTCCGAACCGTGGCGCAGGATGCAGTTTACTTCCACTGTGCTGACTGGGCTCGCCACTCATTTGGGGTGGGACTTCATCCCCATTGCTTCAGTCCTTCTTGGAGGTGGGGTGCCTGAATGGACAGTGGTTCTGAATGCCTTCTCCTAGGCCGCAGACGGGACGTGCCAGGAGTGTGTCCGGAAGAAGATAGCCTGGAAGAGGCTGGGCTTGGCCAACTCTCTTTGCTCCTCTTTGCTTAGTGGCACTGTTTGTTTGCTTCCTGGTTGACAGATAAGGAAAAAAGTACCTCTGGCTGGAGCCTCCTCAAATACTCCTACACCCAAATTCACTTCCATTGACCGAATGCTTGCGAGGGCAATCTAGGTGTTTAGTACAGAGATAACACTCTCCAAGAGGCGTCTCTCTCGCTCAATTATCTCAACAAAGATCAGTCCTGTTTATGAACTGGTCTTTGACTCTCTGCCTTACATTACCCCATTACAACTCTACTTAAAACGGAGGTACGGGGTCCTGCTGGTAAACAGTTTTTGTATAGTTTGGGGTGAGAAGTATTGCAGTTCGAGTAGGTACCCACTCTACTATGCTGCGGAGAAACATCACCATTTTGCTTTTTTTTGTCCCGGCTAAACCACGTAAGCATTGGCTAAAACTATTCAGCAATGTCTTGTTTTTCAGGCAATAAGCACCCGCGCTTCACATTTTACACTTTGATACAAGAGAGGTGTCTGTGGTTGCAATGACCATGTTTCTGCATGCTGCCTGGCTTCTTTGCAAATGTGGAATGCATTATTGAAGTCGTTGATGTGGATTTTGTGGCCCTTTCACTTTCTTGTTTTTTATAGCACTTTTAACGGTATTTTTAAAGGCCCACCTGGTTTAATTTGGGGTTTGCTTTATGATTTGTCATCTCTTTATATTCAATAATCTAGGCTTTTGTATGATCTAGTGTGAGCCATGATTTGCTGCTTGTTTTATTTTTATTTGAATGATTTTACACTGTGGTTAATTGTATATTTCCGTTTTAATCTATGATGTTTTATGGATTTTTATATTCAGAAATAAACATTTATGATAATGACATGTTCCAGAATGCAACAGAAATAGAACTGGATGAGCTACTCAAGCCTGAGATGGATCAACCAGGCATCCCTGCTTTGACAACTGTGCCTTGGCGGGCTTTCCTGAGCGGTTGCCTCCAAGACAGAGATCTGACCTTATGCTGGGGAGTGGGTACCGCTCCCAGTGGTCAGAACAAGGCCTGTGAAGGACAGAGATAACACCTCTGCTCTGTCAGGAAGACTAGTGAATGGACCCATCACTGCGGTGACCTTTAAATGCTGCACCACTGTCTATAGGGTGGACAAACTGGAGTGTACCGTGGAAGATTGCCCATGCCATCTTGAAAAGACTTAAACATAGTGGGTTGTGGGTAGTTTAGTAACATACACCCGCTGGATGTGGTCACCTCAGGGGCGGCCACTAGTCCTCACACCTCCTAACAACTCCTAAATATACGATTTAAGTGGTCCTCTGACACCAGAGCCTCAGATCTCTTGTGAACCAAGAAGAGACAGAATCCACAACAAGGCAGGACTACACAAAGAGAGGCACAACAACTGCACCTGTGGTAGCCACTCTGCACACCGCTAGACTTTGATTCGCTATGGACTAGACCAGTTCCAAAAGGAAGGTGAACCCCTGTGCAACCTATCCCCTTCACCAGGACTAGAGGTACTAGTCCCCTGATGACAGCAGGACAGACTGCACTTCCAGGAACTGTCCCTTGCGCCCCAAAGCATGGCTGCCCAAAAGTAAGTGGTCAGGCACCTTCAGAGAACTGCAACTTCAACCTTCAGTGAGCCTCAACTTCCTGCATCGTTCCCCTGGTCCTCTAGAAGAAGATTCTTCAAACCGCTGTGCTTTCCAGCACCAATGCTTGTTGGTGGTTAGTCCGACTACCACCTAGTTTCCTCGATGCTCTACACCCCAGGATCCATCGTCACTGTTCAGCTAACCACCTCATTGGCTCAGTTGTTCAGTACTTGCATCCCCTGCCAGCCTGCATTGGCATGCCTGGTAAAGTCAGCACCCACGGATGCCATTCAGCACCACAGATAGTCAGGAGTACCTCCACACCCAAGATGCCTGAGTGTCGCCCAGGTGTTGTGCCAGGTGATTCCTGGTCCGAGGCCAACTCTAACCTAAAGAACCAAAGGGCTTCACTGAACTCAACATGTAAGTCACCTTTTGCTCAGGCGCCCACATCAAGACCTCGAGCCCGGCTCAGCACTAAGGACAGCCAGCACACCTATGCATCCTGACCCCACGAGCCATTTAAAATTGTACTAACAGTTCTAACAGTTGAGGCTTGGCCTGTGGACCAGCAAGAACTTCCTCCCAGGTGGGTTCCATGGAACTCAGACCTCAAGTGACCAATTGCATATGGTGTTTCCCCCATTGACTGCAATGCTAGAATTTGACAGCTCGGCAAAGTACTGATTTATTTAAAGCTGTAAGACTGATAACTCCAGTTGTCCTTTGTCTGTCAACTACGTTTGGTGTTTAAAAGTATATAAAAAAATATACTTTATTTTTATGAATTGATTTTGGATTTCTCTGAAGTTGTGTCAATAACTTATCGTCCATGTTGGTGCTGTCGAATGCTTAACCCATGTTCATCTAAGTAGGCTGACTGCTCTTTGCCACTCTACCAAAACTGAGATAAGGTTAACTAGTGTGAATCAGAGGTCCCCCTTTACGTATTGTGTTAGTATTACATGGTAAGGCTCCCCAGTCATACCACATAATACTGTCAACTTGCTACAACAACTGTGAAATATTTAATTTAAGGTACTTGGCCTTTCAAATTGGAGGCTCCATGGCAAGACTATAGCAGAGCTCTATGCTTGTATAATGCACTGTGAGCACCTTCCCATTGTCTGCTCAGTGCAAAGAATAATACAGTGACATCTATGGCCCTACATCAGAGTTGCAGGCCACTCCCAGTCTCCTGCCACTAAACACACCAAACTGCGTCTGAGGTTCAGTATAATCATAAGGTCCCCTATCTTAAAGCTCTGATGTGTAATGCTCTCATAAACTAATTTCCCAAAAACTACTCATCAGATTTACTTCACAAGAAGTACACTTTCTTAGTAAAGATCTTGCTTTGTGCGAAATGTGGTATAATTCTCTTCAGCCTTTTTGGATGTAGCGCTGTCTAAAATTCCAAAGGGAAAATGCATAGGAAAAAGCATTTTAGGACTTTTAGGATTTTTGCTTCCTCAACTGACCCACCCCACTGCCCTCCCTCAACCACCTTGACATATCACCTAGGAAGCATTCCAGAACGAAGCTGAGGTGGATGAACTTCTTTTAGGGAAGTTTAGTAAAGATTCGTCAAACAGTGCCAAATGTTCTTTCTATGGAAATTATGACCTAACTATAACTACACAGAGGACACAATATTCCATAGATTACCTTGGCACAGTAAAGTTGTTTTTTACAGCACATTCCAAGATTATAAATTTAAGGTTCATCTCATGTTGTACAATAACAGTGTGTCCTGTTTTAGGGGCTGTAAGTAAATATGTGTGATCTAAAATCACCTGCCATTTTTCTAGACATTTGAGGTAAAAAGCATTCACCACTCCTTCCCATATCATGGCTCTGAGCAACAGCAAAGGGTTCTTCACACACACACCAGTCTCAGAAAGGTGGCATTCATGGCTTCTTAGAACCATTCTTTTTACCCAGAGTGCATGTAATGTGTCTATTCAGAGGACGGCAGATACTTCATTGCTCCAAACATCAGCTGTGAAATCAAAAAGGGAAGCTCATGGTCAAAAGATATATTTTGTTTTGAGTCAGATACCAAAGCTCAGGGCCTGAGGAAAATGTTCCACTACCTGTGCCTCAACATTATCAAGTGGTGCTCCTTCATTACCACTGTTTCCATGCCTCCTCCACTGTACCGATTTGCTCTGCATGGACACATACTTGATCCCCGTTCATACCAGACCCTGTTTGAGGTATCCATCTTGTAGCCTCTAAACATGCCCTTGAGTGCCTGGAACACCATACCAATGCAATTATGGAAGAATCAGGGGACTTGTAATTTTTAAACTATGCCCCCAAATAGAGAAGTGAGAAAGGTAAACATCAGCACTTTTCATACTAGAGAATCAATCATCAATAATCTTTGATACCTTAAAATCTCTAGGTCTTGACGCCAAAGTTGGTGTTGTTTATTAATCCAACCATCTTAAGCTCAAAAAGCCAAAAAGATTTGAATGTGAGTTCAGGACTCCTCTTGGTCCTGGACAACCCATGTGCAAACTCTATGACTTCTAAAATATTTTTGACTGCTTTATCATTATTTTTGCCTCCCCAAAAAACACAAGTAGGTGTATGCATTCTTAAAAGTATATCAGATAGTGCCTGGATCCATGTGTACTGCAGTTCCATTGCCGTACCCTGTAATCATGACTTAATTATGTGGAACAACTTATTGACATCTTTCCTCGATACCGCAGAACGGAGTTTCTTGAATATATAAAAGGAACAAATGATCACTTCAGATCAAATGATCAGCTCGATAAAATACATGACAGAGCCTATGACATTGGTATTATCACTGAATGGTTTTGCAGCTTCTTCATTTCTACACTTCTCTGCCTTTTTTTCAGATGTCCACCAGAAATAAAAGATGTTCTTTTATCTGATACTCAAAGCTTTGGGGTTTCATGCAAATAAGAAAATCCAGAAGATGAAGACAGGCTGATGTGCTATAGTGGGTGGAGTTAATAAACAGGATGCAGCTTTCTAGGGTGAAGCTCAGAACGCCTAATGAGTGACTCCTTCACATATGGAAAAGTCATTTTGAATGTGTCAGCACTTTCTTCAAGCACTTAGCTACTTCTATACATTTATTTTTGGACACTCAAGATGAGCAGCCAGGTACTCCTTATTTAGAGTTTATTTTTGAAGTTTTTATGACTGGAAATATCTTCTCTCTCCCGTTTCTATATGTTTCCTGCCTTGCAGCCATGTTTTCCAACTATTTCATTCAGTCCATCTCACTGAGTCCATATTCTGTCATCGCTTCTACAGAACTCTGTCTTTTTGCTCTGCATGTTAATATAACTTGATGCTGACATTGTAGTACTATATGGGTCAAAATGCCCTCAAATTCAGGGGGATTTAGAAAATAAATCATTTGTCTGGTTCAGACTAGTCGTATCCGCCATTATTTCTTTTATTTTTTTGAAATTCAAACGTCTTAAGTTCTCTTTTGGCTATACAGCTGTTAACTACTGTTTCATTCTATTGGTGTGTGATCACTTGATTACTGATCCCTTCTGCTTATCAAAGTGCTAATTATTCATCTGCTCACCTCACTGTTATTAAATTAAAAGTCTGTTTTGAAAAGATAAGATGCATGCCATTTGTGTGCATTCTTGCCATGAATTCATTTAGAGGTATCACATAGTCTTAGATATTTTAAAAAGTTTTTTACAACATCACCTTTTTATGACCTCACTTTGAACCATTGGTCGTTTTTAAAAGATTATGCACGGTTAGTGGTAGCTCAATAGGATAGTTCCTGTCTTGTAGGAGGCTAGAATCTGACAGACACTTGTGCCAGAGCTTCATCTCACACAGGTCCTGTTCTAATCCACAAAAGATCTTAAAACATTAGCTTATAAAAGTAAACGACTCCCACTAAATAATCCAAGCAAAACATTACATCACTACAAACATGAGGCCAGTCTTACTGAGATCATTTCATAAGGTTTAAGTAGCAACTGTGTACTCCTGCCACACAATGATCAGAAGAGGTTTCCTGAATTAACCTTACCAGTTTAATCTTCAGAAGAAAAAATCTAGGTCAAACCTATTTCATCCTTCATACACTCCCTCTCTGTCTGCTCCCTTCTACACTCTACCTCTCACCCCCAAATGTTAAACAGTTCATAATAGAAACTTTAAAAGGGGTATGCATGACATTACAGTTAATGATAAGGGAACTTGTAAGGCAAATCATCCTTAAATGTTTATATTTCTTACATCCTTTGTTTTATGTTGATATGGTGATACGTTTGAATTGCCCTTACATAGTCCTCTATAGTGAAGGCATAGAAAGGCTGTCAAATTTGCCATCTGAAGCCATGGGCTTCACCAATGGAAGTCTGACTTTGATTGTCTTGTATTACTACACGCAGTATGTGTCAAACACCCAGCATACCAGAATCTCATATTGAAAGCCATAAAAAGGCACATGCTACATATAATCAAACCATAGGAAGCCCAAAGCCTTGAGAAAGAAATCCAAAATACAACCATCCCAATCTCAATCAAGACAACCACAAGGGACTTTCATCTGAATGTAAGCCCATAAGGGGAGGGTCTACCCAAGCACAAACGTCAAATAGCTGTATTCATCACCTTTGATGACCCAGATTTTATTTGGCTCTTAAACCAAGTTTCCCCCACCTCCCCACCATCTTTCAGCAACTTAACTCCTGATGTGTACTCCTTCATTCACAAATATAGAATCCACAAAACTGATGGAGTCTTAGCCACCATTTGCAGATATATATGGAATGCACTGTCGCGTAGGCTCTCATTATCCTAATGAGACTACTGGATTTTTGGGTGGCAGGATCGTTCACAGTGTGGGGGACTAAGTCTAACCCAAGGCGAAGGACCCTTGTCACCCCCAATCCGGTTTTGCTCCGGCTAACTAGCAGTGCCTCATCTCTCCCAAAGGGAAGAGATAATTGGGCAGCCGAGCGCATTACATCTTAGTGCTTCCCAGGGAAGTCGTGGTCACTCAGATCCCAACCAGTTCTCTCATACCCAGTGTGGTCTCATATACAAATGACAAAGGCAGTTTGAGTTTTAAAGATTGATTTAATAAAACAACTGCATTTTAGATAACAAGGGGGTGAGCCGCAGTAACCAGAACCATACAACACAGTAGGATTGAAATAGTAACGAGGAGAGTGAAACATAGGAATAACGCTATCATAGTGCTACTAGATTACGTTCTCTCTTCTAAGTTCTATTTTGAGCACAGCATGTTAAGCTCTAAGCCTGCCTTTCAGGTTCCCTGGGAGGACATCAACCCTCATACCTTAGCAAAGGCCTGTGATCTGGATCAGCATCTGCAACAGGGCAGTCAGCGTCTAGTTGTGGTTCCCTGGTTGGAATCTCCCTCTTACGTGTACCAGGACTAAGAAGTGTTTTTATAATTAACACGCCGGTGTTCTAAGAAGCGTCCCTACGTAAGAATGTGTACTTTCTACGAACCCTAAAGACTAAACTCCTACCACGTCTATCGGCAACGTACCAGACTGTATCCCTGACTGAAGCACAGAGCGAGCAAGAATGTATTGTTTGAGAACTCCGGTACTGAAGTAAGCTGAACAGTGTGATAGAAGAAATAAAATAAGACCGTGAAACTGGTTATTGAAAAATAACAGTGCGAGGTTAAATAAAATGCATCTAGAACAAAGTGCACAAAAATGGCTACACTACAGCACAGTAGTAAATTCTAGATCCTATTGTTTATTTATAACAACGAAGAACAAACGTGTATGGGTTATTGGTGTGCAGATGGTAATATTAGACCCCTGTTGGAATTTTCTGGTTACTGCCCTAAAGAGTCTTTAGGTAAAAAGGTCTCTTGAAGCAAGGACCTTGATTCGCAAAAATGCCAGGGAGTTGTGGAAGTGGCATCATGCCCCATTTTGGGGAAAATGGTCAAGACTGATCTGCAGATGGCTAAGTCCAAACTCGGGTGCTGTTGTGGACAAAGAAAGATGGATTAAACCCAGATCTTTGTGACTGGGGGTGAGTGTTCGCATTGTTCAGCATTCAGCCCCTCATCTGTTCCTTTTTTCCGTTGTCGCCCTGAGTGGGAAAGGCATGCCCAGACATGGGTCCCATACTCATGGCGCTGGTCTATTCAAGCTAGCCTGGCTGATGAGGGGTAATACACTGAAACTGGTCCAAGGATGCTTGTTTGTGGTCCAGGGAGAACCTGGCCTGGCAATTTGGCCTGGACTGTTCCCATGGGGAACAGGGTCATGATGGATTTGCATATCGCTAGGTCTAAACTTGGGTGGCATGTTGCACAAAAGACCAATGGATTAATCACAGATCTTTGTGACTGGGGCGAATGTTTGCATTGTTCAGCATTCCGTCCATCATCTGTTCTTTTTGCCTTTGTCACCCGAAGTGGGAAGGGTATGCTCAGAAGAGGGTCCCGTGCTCACCGCACCAAGGGATTCAGGCTAGCCTTGCTGATGAGGGGTGTTAACCCGAAACTGGTTCCAGCATGCTTGTTTGTGGTCCAAGGAAGACCTGGACTGGCCTTTCGGGTTTGGACCTAGCAAATAGCTAGGTCCAAACTGGTGTGACGTGGTGGGCAAAAAATACAATTGATTAAACCCATATCTTTGTGACTGGGGGTGAATGTTTGCATTGTTCAGCATTCTGCCCATCATCTGTTCGTTTTGCCAATTTGCGCTAAGGGCAACACTGGATAATATGACTTCTGATCCTGACTATTCTCAGGAAGTGATGTCACATGACCTTAACCCTGATTAAATCACAATAATTAACATTGATGAATTTCCACAATAACTGCATGATTAACAGAAGAAGATAACACAGACAAATGCCTATATAAATATTATCTATATCAGGGTGCTGAGATGATATGTCAGGGGGACATTTACCGGAATTGCACTAAGACATTTCCTAGGGCATGGAGGCTGGTAGGTGGTAATGACACTGATTCCCATCACTCACACTCACTCTATTTCACTCATCTACACTCACTTGCACGCATTCATTTTTACTCAGTCTCTTGCATTCCCTCTTTCCCTGACTCACTGTTTCACACTCACTCACTAACTCATACTCTGATCACTTTGACGTTCTCATACCACATTCAAACATGCTCACCCATACACAAAGTTTCTCATCAAACTCTCTCTAACCAAGATGCTCGCACACACCATACATTTAAACCCTTTTTATTTTACTTAGCGGAAATGTTAGAGAAGGTCCCAATCTAGATCCTTCTGCTCCACGTTTAATTACAGTATTAGTGAATGATAGGCTACTATTCATTATTCATTTGATAAAAATGATGAGCAGAAAACAAGGAAGTTGAAGCCTAATGCTGATAATGCAATACACAGTTGTGTTCTTGGCACTGATTTTGTCACCTCTGAGGCCATGGGTTGCAAAGGCATTTCCAGGGGTCACAAGTGGCATGCCAGCTGCTCTGTGCTGGGTTAGTTCCTGATGCTGTCACGGAAAACTGACTGGAATTTGTCTCTTTCACTACTCTTCTTAGTAGAAGTTTCATGGACCCGGAAGTAGTTACCGTGGCAACCAGAGAAAACTCTTCTCTAGGCCTGCCTCACACTTGCTGGAGCAGTTTAGAAGATCAGGCACTGAGATCAAAGTAGAGCCCTGACAAGTGCCATGCAGCGAGTGTTAAGCACCTGGAGCAATTGAGGAAAATGTAATATGCATGGCATTACATTCTAGTGCGGTGATGCAGGAAATTGCAGGTCTGATTGGTTTTTGTTGCCATATCACTAAGCCTCACCATAGAGAAAATATTTGTTAATAATATCCCACATCTGTAGATTTACTAAATCAGCCGTCTTCAACTCTTTCAGTAGAGAAAACCCCTAATATTAGTGAAGACCAAGGGCACCTCCTGGGACTGAAAGTAAATCATGCCTTTGTATAATGCGCTCTAATGCCCGAATTAGTCCTAGTTTTCACAGAAAAAACTCCCAAAAATAAAGACACAAAGATATTAATCATGCTGCACCTTATTAATGGCATCTCAATGTTAGTGAGCAAGCTGGTGTTTGTATGTTTTAGGTAAGAACTGCATTATATGCAAATGTGATAATTAAACTATATCAATTGCCTCCATTTGATGCAAACATGGTAACATGTTTTTAATCATACAGCTCTATGTGCTCATTTAACACATTTTGAATGACCAAATGTAACTCCTTAACTATTAGCTGAAATTGTGGTGACCTGAAACCTGTGGCAGGAGACTGAAGATTATATGCACACACCCACATTCAGTTATAGCCTCATAGCCCACCGTAGCGGGCTATACCAGCCATTAAAGGCCCGCTCCAGCGTTAAAAGCCCTAGCCGAAGGCGAGGTTCTTTAAAAAGGGTGCAGGACTTTAATGCCGGTATAACCAAGCTAGGAAAGGCTATAAGGCTGTTAGAATATTCTGCCACTAGAGGGCAGAACTTTCTAATAAATGAACCAAAGGCCTCACTCAGGGCCCGAGGGGATTTCATTCTCCTCGGGCTCCTTGAGTCTGTTGTTCACAGCAATAGCTGTGAACAAAAACATTGGAGTGTTGGTGCTCTGGGCTTCTACTGGCCATTAGAAGCCTGGAAAACTTCATTGTTTTCAATGGAGCTCCCAACATTCCAAAGTTCTAATAAGATGCAGTAGTCTTTTCATTTGCTGATTGTGTTGCCATGGCTGCCCATGAGGGTTCTAGAGCTGTCTTGCTGTTCATTGCGCCTGGCAGCACAACAGGAGCAGGTGAGAATCATTTGAATTCCCAGTTATTATTATAACATCTCATACTCCATTACTGAATCCCTTGACGATTTTTACTGCATTCTGATACATTACAGTCATCTTCGGAAGAAGACCCTGTTTGAATGTTCACAGGAAATGGACAGGTAGGAATAATACATTAGTATGGTTGAAGCTTAAATTATACTTTTACATGTTTTCTAATTGAATGTGGGATATGTATACTATGACTGTTTGTGGGATATGTATTCATATTGAAAGAATTCAGTTGTGCATCTTTTGAGAATTTTTCTAAGGTTAACTAGGTATGGTGATGCAGCCCTTTTTTCCTAAGGAAGTGACTCCTCGCTTGGATGCCTTTTTCAAATATTGTATATTAACGTTGATTTCTTTTACACAAACAACCACTTCCAGCACTTTCAAACATATGGAGAGTCTGCCAGACCACTGCTATGGAAAACATATTAAGAAGTATATGCCTAATCATGACTTGCATTTTCTGTAGTATATCAATGAATTAACCCCTCACATAGCACTGTTGTTCCTTGCATGATTCCCCACAATAAAAACATTTGATTCCATAGCAAACTCTCTGAAGGAAGGGGGTATGTGATTGGGTGTGCACTGAACCTCTCTGGCTTTCAATCAAATTAGAAAAACATTTTCAAGTGAATCTATATCGTTACTGCTGTATAATTATCCATAAATATGGATCCTTGTGTTATTTGTAGACTTCCTGGTCAAATTATTTTAGGTTTGTATGTTTTCAAGGAAATTGTTTATCAGCAGATGGTGAAGAGAATAAAGTATTAACAGCAAATTACTATGCTCATGTTTATCCTCCATTTATTTGGTGCTTTTGTCAGATTTCATTCCATTTTCCAGCGTGAACCCTCGAGGTGAATCTCAGCTCCATCCATCCTTGTCAAATATCTCTTGAATTGTTTTTTTCAGATTTTCTCTGTCACATTGCCTTGCTCTAAAATGATTAATGTATTCTACATTTACTTAGTTGTTAGCAAACAATCCAGTTTATATTTTCCATTTTTCCTTGGTTGTGTTCACTACTGTTAGCTTGAGAAAGACAATATAATTTTATCTATTTGGAGGGGTTTGGGTACATGCAGGGCCAGTGATCCACACTTACATTAATGTGTGTCATTATGTCCCAAGATGACCCCAATGCTGAAGACTCTTCATTGTTTTCTTTGACTTCTGTTGCTATCTATATCAAATTCCCTATCACACCAGAAACACATTTTTGTCTTAATATTTAAGGAACATATTTTCTAAAAGCTGAGGACAGTCAACGTCAAGAACATTCAAAATGTGCTCAAATGGCTTGTCCACTGCAGTGAATGGAAAATACTTCAACATTGTGTGGTTGAAAAGTGATTGATTTCTCATGTGAAATGTACTTACTGGTTGAATCAGCAATACACAAATTTATATTAATACAGCTTATCTTGGTGTTTGGAGTTGCTATAGAGTGATGCATTGTTGGAGCGATGTAGAGAACTCACAAAAGTGCGTCTAGTGAGCCAAGGAGAAGTTCAAAATCATAGTATTTGTCTTCTTCTGTGCAATATACTGGTACTACATTTGTGGCACTCTTAGAATTGGCATCTCTAGTTACACAAGAAGGGGCAAACCGCATGATGTGAACAGTGAATATCAACACTCTGCTTTCTACCCTACTTGCAGCTCTAAGTGCATTGTTGTCTCATCTCAGCAGTGTAAGAGACCAAAACTGCATCACTTTTCTTTAATTTCTTTAATAGATCAGTTGGCAAAATATTTGACAAAGTAGCGCGCACCATCCAAGAGACAGAAGAAAATAACATTTATACATTTGCAGGCTTTGTTTGTAAGTGGTGCAGAGAAGGCCGAGCAAGTCTTTCGCTTCATCTATAGTCTTGTGACCATTAAGCTCTTAAACACAAGCAATTATGGATGTGCACATTGGAAGGACAAAAAAACATTTCACTATAGGACAGGGATGGCATGAGGGATGAGTGTTAGTAAATACATTGTGCATTTTCTTTATTTAACAAGGAGGTCCCATTACTGACTCTGATTCAGCATGATGGTCCTCGCTTGGCATGTGACCTGATCCCTCTTTTATTTTTTCCAGGCAATTGAATCCTATATCTTGTACACAAATGGGCTACTGATCTCATCATACATGAGTCATGATATTAGACAAAAGGAAGGCAGTAAGAAGTCAACTATGGTGTAATGCCACTGTATTGGAAGGAGTAACTGATTTTGACAGTCTGGTTATCAGGTTCAATAATGAGAGCATCTGTAAAGAACAGGCGGATAAATCTGAAATGATACATGGGTAGAAAAGCTTTTAACGTGTAGAAAAAGCGTCTTCTCCTGACCGTGGCGCAGTATGCTGTGTACTCCTACTGTGCTGCCTGGGCTCACCACTCACTTGGGGTGGGACTTCATCTCCATGTCTTCAATCCTTCTTGGAGGCGTGCACCTGAATGGACAGCGGTTCTGAATGCCTTTTCCTAGGCCGCACGCGGGACATGCCAGGCGTGTGCCCGGAAGAAGATAACTTGGAAGAGACTGGGCTGGGCCAACTCTCTTCGCCCCTCTTTGCTTAGTGGCACTGTTTGTTTGCTTCCTGGTTGACAGATAGGGAAAAATACCTCTGTCTGGAGCCTTCTCGAATACTCCTACACCCAAACTCACTTCCATCGACTGAAAACTTGAGAGGGCAATGAAGGTGGTTAGTACAGAGATAGAACTCACCAACAGGCAGCTCTCTCTCAATTCTCTCAACAAAGATCAGTCCTGTTTATGGACTGGTCTTTTACTCTCTGCCTGGCATTACCCCATTACAGCTCTACTTAAAATGGAGGTACGGAGTCCTGCTGGTAAAAAGATTTTGTATGGTTTGGGGTAAGAAGTATTGCAGTTCAAGGAGGTGTCCAATCTACTATGCTGCGGATAAACTTCACCATTTTGCCATTTTTTGTCCTGGCTAAACCACGCAAGCACTGGCTAAAACTGTTCTGCAATGTCTTGTTTTTCAGGCAATAAGCACCCGCACCTCACATTTTACACTTTGATACAAGAGAGATGATTGTGGTTGCAATGGCCATATTTCTGCACACTGCCTGGCTTCTCCGCAGGCGTGGAATGCAGCATTGAAGTATTTGATGTAGCTTTTGTGGCCCTTTCACTGTCTTATTTTTTATAGCACTTTTAACCGTATTTTTAAAGACCCACATGGTTTAATTTGGAGTTTGCTTTATGATTTGTATCCTCTCTTTTTATTCAATACTCTAGGCTATTGTACGATCTAGTGGAGCCATGGTTGACTGCTTGTTTTATTTTTATTTCAATGATTTTACACTGTGGTTAATTGTATATTTACATTTTAATCTATGATGTTTTATGGATTTTGATATTCAGAAATAAACATTTATGAAAATGACATGTTCCAGAATGCAACAGAAATAGAATTGGATAAGATACTCAAGCCTGAGATGGAGCAATCATTCATCCCTGCTTTGACAGCTGTGCCTTGGCGGGCTTTCCTGAGCAGTTGCCTCCAAGACAGAGATCTGACCTTGTGCTGGGGAGTGGGTACCGCTCCCAGAGGTCAGAACAAAGGCCTGTGAAGGATAGAGGTAACACCTCTGCCCTGCCAGGAAGACTAGTGAATGGACCCATCACTGTGGTGAGCTTCAAAGGCTGCACCACCGAATCTAGGGTGGGCAAACTGGAGTGTACCGTGGAAGATGGCCCATGCCATCTTGAAAAGACTTAAAAATAGTGGGTTCTTCGTAGTTTAGTAACATACACCCACTGGATGTGGTCACCTCAGGGACAGTCACTAGTCCTCCTACCTCTTAACACCTCCTAAATGTATGATTTAAGGGCCCCTCTGACACCAGAGCCGCAGATCTCTTGTGAAAGAAGAAGAGACCGAATCCATGACAAGGCAGGACTACACAAAGAGAAGCACAACAACTGCATCTGTGGTAGCCACTCTGCATTCTGCTAGACTTCAACTCGCTATGGACTAGACCAGTTCCAAAGGGAAGATGAACCCCTTTGCATCCATTCCCCTTCACCAGAACTCCCTAAGACTAGAGGGTCTAGTCCCCTGATGACAGCAGGACCAGACTGCACTTCCAGGAACTGTCCCCTGGGCCCCAAAGCGTGACTGCCCAAAAGAAAGTGGTCAGGCACCTTCAGAGAACTGCAACTTCAACCTTCAGTGAGCCTCAACTTCCTACATCGTTCCCCTCGTCCTCTAGAAGAAGATTCTTCAAACCGATGTGCTTTCCAGCACCAATGATTGTTGGTGGTCAGTCTGACTACCACCTGATTTACTCAATGCTCTACACCCCAGGATCCACCTTCACTGTTCAACTAACCACCTCAGTGGCTCTGTTGTTCAGTACTTGCATCCGGTCCAGCCTGCATTTGCACCCCTGGTGAAGTCAGCACCCACGGATGCCATTCAGCACCACAGATAGTCAGGCGTGTCTCTGCACCCAAGTTGCCTGAGTGTTGCCGTGGTGTTCTGCCAGGTGATTCCTGGTTCGAGGCCAACTCTAACCTAAAGAACCAAAGGGCTTCACTGAACTCAACCTGTAAGTCACCTTTTGCTCAGGCACCCACTTCAAGACCGCGAGCCCAGCTCAGCACCAAGGACAGCCAGCACACCTCTGCATCCCAACCCCACGAGCCAGGTAAAATTGTACTAACAGCTGAGGCTTGGCCAGTGGATCAACTGCATAATGTGTTTTCTCCCATAGACTGCAATGCTAGAATTTGACAGCTCTGCAAAGTACTGATTTATTTAAAGCTGTAAGATTGATAACTCTAGTTGTCCTTTGTCTGTCAACTACGTTTGGTGTTTAAAATTATATAAAAATATGTTTTATTTTTATGAATTGATTTTGGATTTCTCTGAAGTTGTGTAAATTACTTATCGTCCATGTTGGTGCTGTGGAATGCTTAACACATGTTCATCTAAGTAGGCTGACTGCTCTTTGCCACTCTACCAGAACTGAGCTAAGGTTAACTAGTGTGAATCTGAGGTCCCCCTTTACGTATTGTGTTAGGATTACATGGTAAGGCTCCCCAGTCATACTACATAATACTGTCACCTTGCTACAACAACTGTGAAATATTTAATGTAAGGTACTCAGCCTTTCACATTGAAGGCTCCATGACAAGACTATAGCAGAGCTCTATGCTTGCATAATGCACTGTGAGCACCTTTCCATTGTCTGCTCAGTGCAAGGAATAATACAATGACATCTGTGGGGCCACTATCCCTACATCAGAGTTGCAGGCCTCTCCCAGTCTCCTGCCTCTAAAAACACCCAACTGCGTCTGTGGTTCAGTATAATCATATGGTCCCCTATCTTAAAGCTCTGACATGTAATGCTCTCATAAACACATTTCTCAAAAACTGCTCATCAGATTTACTTCATAAGACGTACACTTTCTAAGTTAAGATCTTGCTTTGTGCTAAATGTGGTACCATTTTCTTCTGCCTTTTTGGCTGTAGCGATGTCTAAAATTCCATAGGGAAAATGCATAGGAAAAAGCATTTTAGGACTCAAATGTTTGCTTCCCCCACTGACCCACCCCACTGCCCTCCCTCAACCACCTTGAAATATCAGCCGGAAGCATTCCAGAACAAAGCTGAGGTAGATGAACTACTTTTAGGGAAGTTTAGTGAAGATTCCTCAAACAGTGCCAAATGTTCTTTCTATGGAAATTACGACCTAACTATAACTACACAGGGGACACAATATTCCATAGATTACCTTGGCACAGCAAAGCTGTTATTTACAGCACATTCCAAGTTTGTAAATTTACGGTTCATCTCATGTTGTACAATAACAGTGTGTCCTGTTTTAGGGGCTGTAAGGAAATATGTGTGATCTAAAAATCACTTGCTATTTTTCTAGAAGTTTGAGGTCAAAAGCATTCACCACTCCTTCCCATATCATGGCTCTGAGCAACAGCAAATGGGTTCTTCACAAAAACACCAGTTTTAGAAATGTGACATTTATGGCTTCTTGGAATTAAAATGCCATTCTTTTTACCCAGGGTGCATGTAACGTGTCTATTCGGAGGACTGCAGACACTGCATTGCTCCAAACATCAGCTGTGAAATCAAAAAGGGAGGATCATGGCCAAAAGATATATTTTGTTTTGAGTCAGATACCAAAGCTCTGGGCCCTGAGGCAAATGTTCCACTACCTGTGCCTCAAGATTCTCAAGTGGTGTTCCTTCATTACCACTGTTTCCATGCCTCCTCCACCGTCCCGATTTGCTCTGCACGGACACATACTTGATCCCTGTTCATACCAGATTCTGTCAGAGGTGCCCATCTTGTAGCCTTTAAACATGCCCTTGAGTGCCTGGAACACCATACCAATGCAATTATGGAAGAATCAGGGGAGTTATGATTTTTAAACTATGCCCAAAATAGAGAAGTGAGAAGTGAAAAATCAGCACTTTTCATACTAGAGGATCATTCATCAATAATCTTTGAGACCTTAAAATCTCTAGGTCTTGACGCCAAAGTTGGTGTTGTTCATTAATCCATCCACCTTAAGCTCAAAAAGGCAAAAAGGTTTGAATGTGAGTTCAGGACTCCTCTTGGTCATGGACAACCCATGTGCAAACTATATGACTTCCAAAACATTTTGGACTGCTTTATCATTATTTTTGCCTCCCAAAAAACACAGGTAGGTGAATGCATTCTTAAAAGTATGGCAGATAGTGCCTCGATCCACGTGTACTGCAGTTCCATTGCTCTCCTCTGTAATCATGACACAATTATGTGGAACAACTTATTGACATCTTACCACGATACCACAGAACGTAGTTCCTTGAATATATAAAAGGAATGAATGATCACTTTAGATCAGATTATCAGCTCGACAAAATACATGACACAGCCTGTGACATTGTTATTATCACAGAATGGTTTTGAAGCTTCTTCATTTCTACTCTTTTTCCTTTTTTCAAATGTCCACCCGAAATAAAAGATGTCTTTTATCTGATACTCAAAGCTTTGGGGTTTCATGTAAATAAAAAAAAATCCAGAAGATGAAGACAGGCTGATATGCTATAGTGGGTGGAGTTAATAAATAGGATGCAACTTTCCAGGGTGAAGCTCAGAACGCCTAATGAGTGATTCCTTCATCTGTGGAAAAGTCATTTTGAATGTGTCAGCACTTTCTTCAAGCACTTAGCTACTTGTATACATTGATTTTAGGACGCTCAGGATGAGTAGCCCGGTACTCCTTATTTAGAATACATTTTTTTAGTTTTTATGACTGGAAATATCTTCTCTCTCCCATTTCTATATGTTTTCTGCCTGGCAGCCATGTTTTCTATTTCATTCATTCCATCTCACTGAGTCTATATTCTGTCATCGCTTCTGCAGAACTCTGCCCTTTTGCTCTGCATGATAATACAACTTGATGATGACCTTGTAGTGGTACATGGATCAAAATGACCTCAAATTCAAGGGGATTTAGAAAAGAAATTATTTGTCTGGTTCAGACTAGTCGTAACAACCATTATTGATTTTACTCTAACTGTATGGGTTATTGGTGTGCAGGTGGTAATATTAGACCCACATTGGAATTTTATGGTTACTGCCTTAGAGAGTCTTTATGTAAAAAGGTGTCCTGAAGCATGCACCTTGATTTGCAAAAGTGCCAGGTAGTAGTGGAAATGGCATCATGCCCCATTTTGGGGAACAGGGTCAAGACTGATCTGCATATGGCTAGGTCCAAAATGGGGTGCTGTTGTGGGCAAACAAAGATGGATTAAACACAGATCGTTGTGACTGGGGGTGAGTGTTTGCATTCTTCAGCATTCCATCAATCATCTGTTCTTTTTGCCTTTGTCGCCCTAAATGGGAAAGGCACACTCAGACGTGGTTCCCATACTCACGGCGACAGTGGATTCAAGCTAGCCTGGCTGATGAGGGGTAATACACTGAAACTGGTTTAAGGATGCTTGTTTGTGGTCCAGGATGGATTTGCATATGGATAGGTCCAAACTTGTGTGGCATGTTGAACAAAAGACCGATGGATTAATCCCAGATCTTTGTGACTGGGGGTGAATGTTTGCATTGTTCAGCATTCCGTCCATCATCTGTTCTTTTTGCCTTTGTCAACCTAAGAGGGAGGGGTATTCCTAGAAGTGGGTCTAGTGCTCACGGCACCAAGAGATTCAGGCTAGCCTTGCTGATGAGGGGTGTTACCCCAAACAGGTCCCAGCATGCTTGTTTCTGGGCCTAAGGAAGACGTAGTCTGGCCTTTTGGGCTGGACTGTTCCCATGGGGAATGGGGTCAAAACTGATTTGCATATGGCTAGGTCCAAACTGGGGTGACGTGGTGGGCAAAAAAAACAATTGATTAAACCCAGATCTTTGTTACTGGGGGTGAATGTTTGCATTGTTCAGCATTATGGCCATCATCTGTTCATTTTGCAGTTTTGTGTTAAGGGCATTACAGGATCATATGACTTTTGACCCTGACTATTCTCAGGAAGTGATGTCACATGACCTTAGCCCTGTTTAAATCACAATAATTAACATTGCTGAATTTCCACAATAACTGCATGATTAACATAGGAAGATAACTCAGACAAATGCCTATATAAATATCTATATCAGGGTGCTGACATGATATGTCAGGTAAACATTTACCGGAATTGCACTAAGACATTTCCTAGGACGTGGAGGCTGGTAGGTGGTAGGGTTTATCTCCCTTGAGAAACTTTTGAAAAAATGGGCTGTTTTAAAGCACAAATTCTATTTGCTAAAGCATTGTTAAATATTCAAGTCATTTCATGGTGTGCAAAGATAATTGAACATGACAGTCCCCATGAGTTGACCTTTGTTTATGGTCCCATATGTCGAAGATTGCCTCCTTTGCTAGGGCCAGCATTTTGACATGGGCGCAACTTTTGGTCAACCATTACATACAATATGCCACTGCCATATTTTTTTCAAATCCTGTAATCCATGTGCTATGGATGACCCTTATGTTAAACATTACAGCTGGTATTTTGTGGACACCATTTTCTTATGGATGACCCTCTTACAAATGAAACAGTGTTACACCTTTATTCCAAGAAACTCCTCCTATATTCCAGCATTTAACCGCTGGTTCCACCTATGCCAAGAATTTACTCTGGTATGTCTAGACTAGCATTTTTCCATTTGTGCCCCATATTAACATTCACCTCCAGTATGCCTGTGTCAGCATTTTGGTGTGGGTATGCATATGCACAGCGTGCCCCCAGTATAACAGTGCCAGCATTCTACCATGGGTGCCTCAATAAGCCAAGAATCATGTCAGGTCCATCAGCAGACTTACAACCACAAAAACACATTCTCACTTACTTTCACTTAATCACACTCATTCCCATCACTCACACTCACTCTTTTTCACTCACATGCACACATTCATTTTTACTCAGTCTCTTCCATTCACTCTTTCCCTTACTCACCGTTTCTCACTCACTCACTAACTCATACTCTTATCACTTTGACTCTCTCACTCACGTACTTCACTCATACCACATACAAACATGATCACGCATACACAAAGTCTCTCATCGAACTCTCTCCAACGAAGATGCTCGCTCACAATATGCATTTAAACGCTTTGTATTTTACATAGCTAAAATGTTAGAGAAGGTCCCAATCTAGATCCTTCTGCTCCACATTTAATTACAGTATTAGTGAATGATAGGCTACTATTCGTTATTAATGTGATAAAAAAAACATGAGCAGAAAACAAGGAAGTTGAAGCCTAATGCTGATAATGCAATACACAATTGTGTTCTTGGCACTGAATTTGCCACCTCTGAGGCCATGAGTTGCAAAGGCATTTCCAGAGGTCACAAGCGGCACGCCAGGGGTCTCAGCTGCTCTGTGCTGGGTTAGTTCCTAATGCTGTTTGAGAAAATTGACTGGAATTTGCCTCTTTCACTACTTTTCTTAGTAGGAGTTTCATTGACCCAGAACTAGCTACCATGGAACCAGAGAAAACTCTTCTCTAGGCCTGCCTCACACTTGCTGGAGCACTTTAAAAGATCAGGCACTGAGATCAAAGTAGAGCCCTGACAATTGCCACGCAGCGAGGATTAAGCACCTGGAGCAATTGAGGGAAGCCAAATATGCATGGCATTACATTCTAGTCCGGTGATGCAGGGAATTGAAGGTCTGATTGGTTTCTGTTGCCATATCACTATGTCTCACCATATATGTCACCTCAGACAATATATGTGTTCATAATAACCCACATCTGTAGATTTACAAAATCAGCCGTCTTCAACTCTTTCAGTAGAGTAAACCCACAATATTAGTGAAGACTAAGGGCACCTCCTGGGACTGAAAGTAAATAATGCCTGTGTATAATGCGCTCTAACACCTAAATTAGTCTGGTTCTCACAGAAAACACTCCCAAAAATAACAACACAAAGATGTTAATCATGCTGCACCTTATTAATGGCATCCCAATATTACTGAGCAAACTGGTGTTTGTATGTTTTAGGTAAGAACTGAATTATATGGAAATGTGATAGTTAAACGATATTAATTGCCTTCATTTGATGCAAACATGGTAACATGTTTTTAATCATATAGCTCTATGTGCTCATTTAACACATTTTGAATGATCAAATGTAACTCCTTAACTATTAACTGAAATTGTGGTGACCTGAAACCTGTGGCAGGCGACTGAAGATTATATGCACACACCCACATTCAGTTATAGCCTCATAGCCCACTGTAGCAGGCTATACCAGCCATTAAAGGCCCGCTCCAGCGTTAAAAGCCCTAGCCGAAGGCGAGGTTCTTTAAAAAGGGTGCAGGACTTTAATGCTGGTATAACCAAGCTAGGAAGGGCTATAAGGCTACTAGTACATTCTGCCACTAGAGGGCAGAACTTTCTAATAAATTACCCAAAGGCCTCACTCAGGGCCCGAGCGGATTTCATTCTCCTCGGACTCTATGAGGCTGTTGTTCACAGCAACAGCTGTGAACAAAAACATTGGAGTGTTGGTGCTCTGGGCTTCTACCTGCCATTAGAAGCCTGGAAAACTTAATTGTTTTCAATGGAGCTCCCAACATTCCAATGTTCTACTAAGATGCAGTAACCTTGTCATTTGCTGATTGTGTTGCCATGGCTGTCCATGAGGGTTCTAGAGCTGTCTGGCTGTTCATTGCGCCTGGCAGCACAACAGGAGCAAGTGAGAATCATTTGAATTCCCAGTTATTTATACAACATCTCATACTCCATTACTGAATCCCTTGAGGATTTTTACTGCGTTCTGATACATTACAGTCATCTTTGGAAGAAGACCCTGTTTGAATGTTCACAGGAAATGGACAGGTAGGAATAATACATTAGTATGGTTGAAGCTTAAATTATACGTTTACATGTTTTCTAATTGAATGTGGGATATGTATACTGTGACTGTATGTGGGAGATATATTCATATTGAAGGCATTTAGTTGTACATCTTTTAAGAATTTTTCTAAGGTTAACTAGGTATCGTGATGCAGTCCTCTTTTCTTAAGGAAGTGACCCCTCGCTTGGATGCCTTTATTAAATACTGTATGTTAACATTCATTTCTTTTGCACAAACAACCACTTCCAACACTTTTACATATATGGACAGTCTGCCAGACCACTTTTAAGGAAAACATATTAAGAAGTATATGCCTAATATGACTTGGATTTTCTGTAGTATATCAATGAATTAACCCCTCACAAGCACTGTTGTTCCTTGCATGATTCCCCACTATAAAAACATTTGATTCCATAGCAAACCCGCTGAAGGAAGGGAGCATGTGATTGGGTTTGCACTGACCCTCTCTGACTTTCAATCAAACTATAATAGCATCTTCAAGTGAATCTGTATCATTACTGTTGTATAATTGTCCATATATATGAATCTTTGTGTTAGCTGTAGACTGCCTGGTCAAATGATTCTAGGTTTTGCAAAGAAAAGTATATGTTTTCAAGGAAATTGTTTGTCAACAGATGGTGAAGAGTATAAAATTATAATAGCAAATTACTATGCTCCTGTTTATCCTCCATTTATTTGGTGCTTTTATCACATTTCATTCCATTCTCCAGCGTGAACCCTTGGAATGAATCTCAACTCCATCCATCCTTGTCAAATATCTCTTGAATAGTTTTTTCCAGATTTTCTCAGTCACATCGCCTTGCTCTAACATGATTAATTTAGTCTAGATTTACTTAGCTGTTAGCAAATGATCCAGTTTATTTTTTCCTTTTTTTCTTAGTTGTGTTCTATTTTTGTAATTGCAGGTCGGTGTTCTTTAGTGCACAATGTGATAAACCTTTGAAAATAAAGATCACCTCAATACTCCTGCCCACCAAACCATAACGGGAGCTTGTAGTGTTTAGTTACGGGCACACAACATTTGTTGAGATGGGTGTGGTTCAAGTTATGAAAGTAGAGTCTCAAAATGGATTATTCAATAGGGCAATGTTTTGACCACATCTCTGTAGTGATCAGTACCAGTGTGATCACCAAGCACAGATTTTCCTCATTGAAGATATAAATTCAACTAAATTGTAATTAGTAAGACATAAGCAAGAATTTAGGCCATGAAGATCCAAGTGGCATCTGCTGTGGCTACAATTCCTGAATTGATTGATTCATAAAGGGAAGACACAAAAACGGTATCTTTCTTTGAATAGTTAAATACCAGGGTCCAATAATTTAGTTGTGTTATTTCAAGGGGGATGGGAGGGCATGACAATATGTATTTTGAGCTATTCAAGCATTCCATCCATCACCTTGAAGTTTTTTCATTTGCTGCCCAAAGTGTGCTGGGTATGCCAAGATGAGGGTCTCCGTCTCACCGTGCCACTGGAGCCACAATATACCTAGGGGAAGAGTCCAAACTAGGGCAAAACTTGTTTTAGGTTGCTTCTCCAGTTCATGGAAGACCTGCCCTTGCAGTTGGAGAAGAACTGTTGCCATGAAGAACGGGGTCAATACTGATTTGCATATGGCTGGGTCCAAACTGAGGTGGCATGGTGAGCAAAAAACAATGGCTTAAGATGCAGGCCAAGTGATTGCCAGTGGTCGAGATTAATTCAAGCATTCCATCTATCACCTTGGTGTTTGACATTTTTTTAAAGAAATGTTTTTAATATTTGTATTCTTACAAACGTTATTATCAAACAGGAACAATAATTATTAGCTCAGAGTTTCTTGCATATATACAGACAAGTTTTCTTCATCATATATGTTGCTTTGGTTTTCCAATTAATTTCCACTCAAAATGCAAGAGTTCTTTCCATGATACATTTGACTTCCAAAAGTGCTGTATGATCTTAAACCTGCAGATAACATGTTTCGTAGTACATATTGGGATTGAAACATTTTTACGAATATTAACTTTAAAACATTTTTTTTTAAATTAAAACCATTCCACTCATTTTTAGACCCATATAAGCAAATTACAGAATTCAACTCTTAGATTCGGTTATATCACTACTTTGAGCTTGAGAAAGAAGATAGGATTTTATCTATTTGGAAGGGTTTGGGTAAATGCTGGGCCAGTGACACACACTTACATTAGTGTGTGTCATTATGTCCCAAGATGACCCCAATGCTGATATCTCTTCATTTTTGTCTTTGACTTCTGTTGTTATCTATATCACATTCCCTATCACACCAGAAACACATTTTCTTCTTAATATTCAAGGAACATATTTTCTAAAAGCTGAAGACAGTTATATCCAGAGCATTCAAAATGTGCTCAAATGGTTGGTCCACTGCAGTGAATAGAAAGTACTATAAACCTGTGTGGTTGAAAAGTGATTGATTTCCCAGGTGAACTTTATTTACTAGTTGAATCAGCAATACAAAAATGTATATTAATACTCTTTATATTGGTGTTTGGAGTGTCTATAGTGTGATGCATTGTGGGAGCGATGTAGAGAACTCACAACAGCGGGTCTAGTGAGCCAAGGAGAAGTTCAAAATCGCAGTATTTGTCTTCTTCTGTGAAATATTTTAGTACTAAATTTGTGGCACTCTTAGAATTGGCATCTCTAGTTACCCAAGAAGGAGCAAACTGCATGATGTGAACAGTGAATATCCACACTCTGCTTTCTACCCTACTTGCAGCTCTAAGTGCATTGTTGTCTCACCTCAGCAGTGTAAGAGACCAAAACGGTATCACTTTTGTTTTATTTCCTTAGTAGATTAGTTGGCCAACATATTTGACAAAGTAGCGCCGACCGACCAATTGACAGAATAAAACAACATGTATACATTTGCAGGCTTTGGTTGTAAGTGGTGCAAAGAAGGCTGAGCAAGTCTTTCATTTATCTATAATCTCATGACCATTAAGCTCTTACACACAAGCAATTGTGGATGTCCACATTCGAAGGACAAAAAAACATTTCACTATAGCACTGGGATGGCATGAGGGATGAGTGTTAGTAAATATGTTTAGCATTTTCTGTATTTATGAGGAGGTCCATTTACTGACTTTGATCCAGCATGATGGTCCTCCCTTGGCATGTCACCTGATTCCTCTTTTATTTTTTTCAGGCAATTAAATCCTTTATCTTGCACACAAATGGGCTACTGATCTCATTATACATGAGTCATAATATTAGACAAAAGGAAAGCAGTAAGATGTCAAGTATGGTTTAATGCCACCGTATTAGAAGGAGTAACTGCTTTTGACAGTCTGGGTATCAGGTTCAATAATGAGCGCATCTGTAAAGAACAGGTGGAAAAATCTGAAATGATACATACAGGTAGAAAAGCTTTAATGTGCAGAAGAAGCTGGGATGGCAAAGCAGTTGGATTCACTTCAGTCTGATGTAAGGACTCAGTAGTCTCAACAACATCCCATTGAGCAGTTGTGTGGGCTTCGTAAAATCTATATGTTGACTATGAGGAAGGGGCAGAGTTTGAAATAAAGACTACTGTAACCTTTGTAACCTTTTGTTGCCCTTCTTGTTGGTTCCTGGGTTCCAAGATATCAGTCATGAACTATTACTGAAGCTGCTACTGGCAAAGACCTGGTCCAGTCATAAGCTCTCCATTTACAGAGGGAGTGGAAGGAAGTAGTAGGACTGCCAGACGCGGGCAGCCTCATTTGGTTAAGATCTATAAAAGTCTACTTCCAAATCCTGACTACAAGGATTATTGAAAAACATGAGTTACTCTGTGTATCTGATGAAAAGGTGATTTAAGGAGAACTATTGAAGCCTGATTGGAACTGTATGCATGGAGAACAGAGCTGATCCTAAGCTAAACCAGCCTGTATGTAGATGTCCAATTGTGTGTGGAGAGAGTCGTGCCTTAATTTTATTCATGCATCAACCTATATGGATGCACATGACATTTAAACTGGGATTTCAACCAATGACAGAAACAACGTAAGTTGGAGACTGAGGGTGGGGTTATTCTTCTGATGCAATATCCTCTTACATGGAAAAACAGAAACCACAGGAGGATATTTTATTTTTATATTATTGTATTTATGATTCAGTTAATACTGGCCTAAACAGATCTTAAATAATGTTCAATTAGGAACCTAGTACCCTCAATTATGAGAGCCTCGGAAATTGCTTGATTTTTGTTGCACCCAAAATGATTGTTTCCCTGGGTATCATTATTTATCAGATGCAATAAATGTAACTAACTATGACATCAGCATTACAATGAGAAATATCAGCTGGTAAATTTCCATCTAGTTTGACCTGCTGAAATTGGTTGGGAGGAGTTGTTTTTTGGTTTTGCTCTGATTTTTTTATCACATAATTGTCCTGTAGGGTGCATTGGACTGAATATGTAGGAAGTAGAAATATTTATGTTATGATAGGGCTCATGCTTATTGTTATGTTTACATAAAACTCTATGTGCCATTCAATTTCCAGTTTTGATTGAGACATCGGTAATTATGTATTTTTTATTTAAGATGTCGCAAATGTGATAGGTGCAGTGCCCTTCAGACATCAGTAAAGTTATGGTCTCTGAAATGTAAGCCTTTTGATGCTCCAGAAGTTAAATTTTCAGGCTCATGTCCTAGGTCATTTTTTCTGTGACCCATCCATCCACTTCAGTGGTGAAACATCTGTTTGACAAAGACATTTCAATAATTGTGTTATTTTATGAGCATTAATTGTGATTGGTGTTTTTATAAGGCCCGTTCTGTTTAATCCTTGAAGCAGAAGTTTCACAGATTAGCATAAAATACTATACTATCAAACATCATATTGCTCATAGTTCTGTCAGGTAGATATAAAGTCCATTGGGCTCCATGTTCAAGGGTGAGCAATTTTGAAGTCCAGTTTTGGCTGGGTGGTGAATGGAACAAGGGCCTTTATGGAGGAGGACATTTAAAGATCATCTTCTGTATGCTCTGGTATCCTAGTAAGCTGCTCATGATTTCAGGCCTGCCATTTAAGGCGTGAGTGTGTAAGTCTGACTTAGTAGATTTTTTTACATTCTGGAATGTGTAATTTTAGCTTATTAAAGGAAGAGGCCTGCACTCGCCACTCACCTGGGTTGGACTTCATCCCTCAGGCTTCACTCCTTCTTAAAGACGAGGCACTTGAATGGACAGCGCTTCTTCTGACTATTGTGCGGGATGCTCTTTACTGCTGCTTGTGCTGCCTATACTCTCCATTCACCTGGGATGGGAGTCCTCTTTGGAGGCAGGGTACCTGAATGGAGAGCGCTACGAAGCATCTTCTCCTGACTGTGGCGCAGGATAAACCCACTGTGCTGCCTGGGCTCGCCACTCACTTGGGGTGGGACTTCATCCCCATTGCTTCAGTCCTTTTTGGAGGCAGGGCACCTGAATGGACAGCGGTTCTGAATGCCTTTTCCTAGGCCGCACTCGGGACGTGCCAGGCGTGTGCCCGGAAGAAGATAGCCCGGAAGAGGCTGGGCTGGGCCAACTCTCTTTGCCCCTCTTTGCTTAGTGGCACTGTTTGTTTGCTTCCTGGTTGACAGATAGGGAAAAAGTACCTCTGGCTGGAGCCTCCTCGAATACTCCTACACCCAAACTCACTTCCATTGACTGAATGCTTGAGAGGGCAATCAAGGTGGTTAGTACCAAGATAGCACTCTCCAAGAGGCGTCTCTCTCTCAATTCTCTCAACAGAGATCAGTCCTGTTTATGAACTGGTCTTTGACTCTCTGCCTGGCATTACCCCATTACAACTCTACTTGAAATGGAGGTGTGGTGTCCTGCTGGTAAACAGTTTTTGTATAGTTTGGGGTGAGAAGTATTGCAGTTCGAGTAAGTGTCCACTCTACTATGCTGTGGAGAAACTTCACCATTTTGCCTTTTTTTGTCCTGGCTAAACCACGTAAGCATTGGCTAAAACTATTGAGCAATGTCTTGTTTTTCAGGCAATAAGCGCCCGCACTTCACATTTTACGCTTTGATACAAGAGAGATGATTGTGGTTGGAATGACCATGTTTCTGCATGTTGCCTGGCTTCTCCGCAAACGTGAAACGCAGCATTGAAGTCTTTGATGTGGCTTTTGTGGCCCTAGCACTTTTAACTGTATTTTTAAAGGCCCGCCTGGTTCAATTTGGATTTTGCCTTATGATTTGTGTCCTCTCTTTATATTCAATAATCTAGGCTACGATCTAGTGTGAGCCATGATTGGCTGATTTTGCACAGTGGTTAATTGAATATTTCCATTTTTAATCTGTGGTGTTTTATGGATTTTGATATTCAGAAATAAACATTTATGATAATGACATGTATGCAACAGAAATAGAACTGGATGAGCTACTCAAGCCTGAGATGGATCACCCAGGCATCCCTGCTATGACAACTGCGCCTTGGCGGGCTTTCCAGAGCGGTTGCCTCTAAGACAGAGATCTGGCCTTATGCTGGGGAGTGGGTACCGCTCCCAGAGGTCAGAACAAAGGCCTGTGGGGGACAGAGGTAACACCTCTGGCCTGCCAGGAAGACTAATGAATGGACCATCACTGCGATGAACCTCAAAGGCTGCACCACTGACTCTAGGGTGTGCAAACTGGAGTGTCGCGTGGAAGATGGCCCATGCCATCTTGAAAAGACTTAAAACTAGTGGGTTGTGGGTAGTTTAGTAACATACACCTGCTGGATGTGGTCACCTCAGGGGCAGCCTCTAGTCTTCATACCTCGTAATACCTCCTAAATATGTGATTTAAGGGGCCTGCTGACACCAGAGCCTCAGATCTCTTCTGAAACAAGAAGAGATCAAATCCATGAGAAGGCAGGACTACACAAAGAGAGGCACAACAACTGCACCTGTGGTAGCCAGTCTGCACACCGCTAGACTTCTACTCGCTATGGACTAGACCAGTTCAAAAAGGAAGGTGAACCCCTTTGCAACCAATCCCCTTCACCAGGACTCCCTAGGACTATAGTTACTAGTCCCCTGATGACAGCAGGACACTACTGCACTTCCAGGCACTGTCCCCTGGGCCCCAAAGCATGGCTGCCCAAAAGTAAGTGGTTAGGCACCTTGAGAGACCTGCAACTTCAACCTTCAGTGAGCCTCAACTTCCTGCATGGTTCGTCTGGTCCTCTAGGAGACGAGTCTTCAAACCGCTGTGCTTTCCAGCACCAACGCTTGTTGGTGGTCAGTCCGACTACAACCTGGTTTCCTCGATGCTCTACACCCCAGGATCCATCTTCATTGTTCAACTAACCACCTCATTGGCTCGGTTGTTCAGTACTTGCATCCCCTCACAGCCTGCATTGGCACACATGGTAAAGTCAGCACCACAGATAATCAGGAGTACGGTCTGCACCCAAGATGCCTGAGTGTTGCAGAGGTGTTCTGCCAGGTGATTTCTGGTCCTAGGCCAACTCTAACCTAAAGAACCAAACGGCTTCACTGAACTCAACCTGTGAGTCACCTCTTGGTCAGGCGCCCACTTCAAGAACGCAAGTAAGGCTCAGCACCAAGGACAGCCAGCACACCTCTGCATCCCGACCCCACGAGCCAGGTAAAATTGTACTAACAGTTGAGGCTTGTCCTGTGGACCAGCAAGACTTTCCTCCCAGGTGGGTTCCATGGAACTCACCCCACAAGTGACCAATTTCATATTGTGTATCTCCCATTGACTGGAATGCTAGAATTTGACAGCTCTGCAAAGTACTGATTTATTTAAAGCTGTAAGACTGATAATTCCAGATGTCCTTTGTCTGTCAACTACGTGTGGTGTTTGAAATTATATAAAAATATACTTTATTTTTATGAATTGATTTTGGGTATCTCTGAAGTCGTGTCAATTACCTATGGTCCATGTTGGTGCTGTGAAATGCTTAACACATGTTCCTCTAAGTAGCCTGACAGCTCTTTGCCACTCTACCAAAACTGAGCTAAGGTTAACTACTGTGAGTCTGAGGTCCCCCTTTATGTATTGTTTTAGTATTACATGGTAAGTCCAGAGTTCAGGCCACCCATGAGGTAACACTGTCACACTTAATTTCAGAAGTGTTTGATTCAGGAAAGTGGTCCACAGCACCAGCCAAGGGTTCGGAGGCTCTGGTGTGCCTCTTGGGGTCTGGGGCGACAACTCCCATAATGCACCTCTTCAACTTATGGAGTTGCTCCAAACGTCTCCAAACTTCTGGATCTTCTTCCAGAGGTCCTCAATGTGTCCTTGAAGTGTCCACAACTTGATCCAAGGTTCCAGAAGCTCTGAGTTGCAACTTGGGAGGTAGGACTACAATTCCCAGAATGCACCTGATCAGAATCCTCAAAGGGCCACTGGGCGCTGGTCAGCTGGGCTCTGCTTGCAGGACTTGATGCAGGGGACTCTGGGCAACTCCTTTGTACCTGTAGCAAACAGGGAGTCCCTTCTTGAAGCAGTAGAAGAAAGGTAAAGTCCTTTTAGTGGTGAAGCCCAAGTGTGCAGCTGGTGTAGTCCTCCAGAGTGCATTGTCCAGGTGCAGGTCAGGGGTCCAGAAGGGCAGTCCTTCTTCTCCTGTAGTTCTTCCTTGTTGGAATCTGATAGGGATCTGAGGTGTGGGTGCAGGTCTGCCACTTTTATCCCTGCTCCTGGGTGAGAAACTGGGGGGTCCTGGTCCTCCAATCAGGTGCAGGATCCATCCCCCTGTGATGACCACTTCCTGGGAAGTGTGGCAAAAATCAATCCCAGGAAGCGACATTCCTCAAAAATCCATCATGGCTGAAAGTGATTTTTGGAGGTTACATCTGGCTGAGCCCACCCACTGGTTTGGCTAAAAATCCTAAACACACCCCTCTCCTGCCCTCTCCTAATCTAATCAAGGGGGCACCTAATTGTCTGGGTTTGCAGGATGTGGGGGTGTTGCTGGGTTGCTCCAAATGTCCTTCTCTGCCTTTGAAGACCAGTTTGGCAGCCCTCCCCCTTCCTGCCTCACCATCTGCTGAGGGGAGATCTCCTCCCACAGGCACATCTCTTTGTGTGAAGCCAGGACACTTCACACCTCATCAATGCAGCCTGGCCAGGCTGCCAGAGGCTGGCCAATCAGAGCACAGCAGCAAAACCACTGCAGGGCTGAAGTTGGCAACTTTTCAGGTAAAGTTTAAAACTCTTTATCTGAACAAGTTATATTAAATCCAAAAACTGGAAGTTGTGGGATTTATTACAACAATTAATTTGATACCAAACTTCTGGTATCTGTTACGTAAGGGGACTTTTAAAATTAAAATAAAGTCTCCCCATTCTAGCCTATGGAAGCCATTCACTACAATGAGGGAAAAACAAATTTGGCTGTTTTTACCTTACCAAGGCTTATAAAACTATTTTTTATAAGGTCTCTGCTTATAGTTACATGGCACCCAGCCCTAGGGTCACATAGGGCACACCTTAGGGGTGACTTATATGTATAAAGAAGGTAGTTTAAGACTTTGGAACTACTTTTAATTCCAAAGTCGAATTTGCATATAATTTTAATTTAAAAGCAGCCAGCAAGGCAGGCCTGCCCTTTAAATGACACTGGGTACCTCAGCAGTGCACCTATGGGTGTACTACCTATGCTGGGGTCCCTAAACCTACATGTCCTACCATATACTAGGGACTTATAGGCAGGTTGACTTAGCCAATTATAATTAGCCTAATTTGCATACTGATTTTACACAGAGCACAGGCACTGGGACTGGTTAGCAGTACCCAGGGCACCATCAGAGTCAGGAAAACACCAGCAAAAAGTGGAAAATGGGGGCAAAAAGTTAGGGGGCCTCTGCAATCAGCCCTGTTCTCTCCCACTTCCCCAACTGATCCATCAGACTGCCCTCCCTCAACCACCTTCACATATCAGCCAGAAGCATTCCAGAACAAAGCTGAGGTAGATAAACTTATTTTAGGGAAGTTTCATGAAGATTCGTCAAACAGTGGCAAATGTTCTTTCTATGGAACTTATGACCTAACTATAACTACACAGGAGACACAATATTCCATAGATTACCTTGGCACAGTAAAGTTGGTTCTTACAGCACATTCCAAGTTTGCAAATTTAAGATTCATCTCATGTTGTACAATAACACTGTGTCCTGTTTTAGGGGCTGTAAGAAAATATGTGTGATCTAAAATCACCTGCTATTTTTCTAGAAGTTTGAGGTAAAAAACATTCACCACTCCTTCCCATATCATGGCTCTGAGCAACAGCAAAGGGGTTCTTCACATAAACACCAGTCTCAGAAATGTGCCATTTATGGCTTCTTGGAAATAAAATACCATTCTTTTTACCCAGACTGCATGTAACGTGTCTATTCAGAGGACTGCAGACACTGCATTGCTCCAAACATCAGCTGTGAAAACAAAAAGGGAAGATCATGGCCAAAAGATATATTTTGTTTTGAGTCAGATACCAAAGCTCAAGGCCCTGAGGAAAATGTTCCACTATCTGTGGCTCAACATTCTCAAGTGGTGCTACTTCATTACCACTGTTTCCGTGCCTCCTCCACTGTCCCGAATTGCTCTGCATGGACACATACTTGACCTCTGTTCATACCAGACCCTGTTTGCTGTATCCATCTTGCAGTCTCTAAACATGCCCTTGAGTGCCTGGAACACCATACCAATGCAATTAGGGAAGAAGCAGTGGAGTTGTGATTTTTAAACTATGCCCACAAATAGAGAAGTGAGAAAGGTAAACATCAGCACTTTTCATACTAGCGGATCAATCATCAATAATCTTTGAGACCTTAAAATCTCTAGGTCTTGACGCCAAAGTTGGTGTTGTTCATTAATCCAACCACCTTAAGCTCAAAAAGGCAAAAAGGTTTGAATGTGAGTTCAGAACTCCTCTTGGTCCTGGACAACCCATGTGCAAACTCTATGACTTCCAAAACATTTTTGACTGCTTTATCATTATTTTTGGCTCACAAAAAAACACATGTAGGTGTATGCATTCTTAAAAGTATGTCAGATAGTGCCTGGATCCATGTGTACTGCAGTTCCATTGCTCTCCTCTGTAATTATGACGTAATTATGTGGAACAACTTATTGACATCTTACCTCGATACCACAGAATGGAGTTTCTTGAATATATCAAAGGAATGAATGATCACTTTAGATCAGATGATCAGCTCGATAAATACATGACAGAGCCTATGACATTGTTATTATCACAGAATGGTTTTGAATCTTCTTCATTTCTACACTTCCCTGTCCTTTTTTCAGATGTCCACCAGAAATAAACAATGTTCTTTTATCTGATACTCGAAGCTTTGGGTTTTCATGCAAATAAGAAAATCCAGAAGATGAAGACAGGCTGACATGCTATAGTGGGTGGAATTAATAAATAGGATGCAGCTTTCCAGGGTGAAGCTCAGAATGTCTAATGAATGACTCCTTCACAGGTGGAAATGTCATTTTGAATGTGTCAGCACTTTTTTAAAGCATTTAGCTACTTCTATACATTTATTTTAGGACACTCAGGATGAGCAGCCTGGTACTCCTTATTTAGAATACTTTTTTGAAGTTTTTATGACTGGAAATATCTTCTCTCTCCCGTTTCTATATGTTTTCTGCCTTGCATCCATGTTTTCCAACTATTTCATTCATTCCATGTCATTGAGTTCATATTCTGTCAGCGCTTGTACAACTCGATGACGACATTGTTGTGGTATATGGGTCACAATGCCCTCAAATTCAAGGGGAATAAGAAAAGAAAATATTTGTCTGGTTCAGTCGTATAAGCCATTATTGATTTTACTCTAACTTTTTTTGAAATTCAAACATCTTAAGTTCTCTTTTGGCTATACACCTGTTAACCACTGTTGCATTCTATTGGTGTGTGATCACTTGATTACTGATCCCTTCTGCTTATCAAAGTAATAATTATTCATCTGCTCACCTCACTGTTATTAAATTAAAAGTCTGTTTTGAAAAGATAAGATGCCTGCCATTTGTGTGCATTCTTGACATGAATTCATTTAGAGGTATCACATAGTCTTAGATATTTTAAAAAGTCTTCACTTTGAACCATTGGTCGTGGTTATAAGATTATGCAGGGTTAGTGGTTGGTCAATAGGGTAGTTCCTGTCTTGAAGGAGGGTAAAATCTGAAAGACACCTGTGCCAGAGGCTCATCTCACACAGGTCCTGATCTAATCCACGAAAGATCTTAAAACATTCGCTTGTAAAAGTAAACGACTCCCACTACATATTCCAGGCACAATATTACATCACTACAAACATGAGGCCAGTCTTACTGAGATCATTTCATAAGGTTTATGTGGCAACTGTGTAGTCCTGCCACACAACGATCAGAAGAGGTTTCTCGAATTAACTTTACTAGTTTCATCTTCAGAAGAGAAAATCTCGGCCAAACCTTTTTCCTTCTTCACAAGCTCCCTCTCTGTCTGCTCACTTCTACGCTCTACCTCTCACCCCCACATGTTAAACAGTTCATAATAGAAACTTTAAAAGGGGTATGCATGACATTACAGTTAATGATAAGGGGACTTGTATGGCAGATCATCCTTAAATGATTATATTTCTTACAATCTTTGTTATATTTTGATATGGTGATTCGTGTGAATTGCACTTACATAGTCCTCTATAGTGAAGGCATAGAAAGGCTGTCAAATTTGGCACCTAAAGCCATGGGCTTCACTAATGGAAGTCTGACTTTGATTCTCCTGTATTCCTACACGCAGTATGTGTCAAACACCCAGCATACCAGAATCTCATCTTCAAAGTCATAAAAAGGCACATGCTACATATGATCAAACTATACAAAGCCCTAAGCCTTGAAAAAGAAACCCAAAATACAACCATCCCAATCTCAAACAAGACAACCACAAGGGACTTTCATCTGAATGTAAGCCCATAAGTGGAGGGTCTACCCAAGCACAAACGTCAAATAGATGTACTCATCACCTTTGATGATCCAGATTTTATTTGGCACTGAAAACAAGTTTCCCCACCTCCTCACCATCTTTCAGCAACTTAACTCCTAATTTGCACTCACTCATTCACAAATATAGACTCCACAAAACTGATTGAGTCTTAGTCACCATTTACAAATATATATGGAATGCACAGTAGTAAATTCTAGATCCTATTCTTTATTTATAACAACGAAAAACAAACATTTATGTGTTATTGGTGTGCAGATGGTAATATTAGACCCCCATTGGAATTTTATGGTTACTTCCTTAGAGCGTCTTTAGGTAAAAAGGCTCTTGAAGCATGGACCTTGATTCGCAAAAATGCCAGGGAGTAGTGGAAGTGGCATCATGCCCCATTTTGGGGAATAGGGTCAAGACTTATCTACATATGGCTAGGTCCAAACTCGGGTGCTGTTGTGGACAAAGAAAGATGGATTAAACGCAGATCTTTGTGATTGGGGGTGAGTATCTGCATTGTTCAGCATTCCGTCCATCATCTGTTCTTTTTGCCTTTGTCGCCCAAAGTGGTAAAGGCATGCCCAGACGTGGGTCCCATGCTCACTGCGCCATTCGCTTCAAGCTAGCCTGGCTGATGAGGGGTAACACACTGAAACTGGTCCAAGGATGCTTTTTTATGGTCCAGGGAAGTCCTGGCCTGGCAGTTCGGGCTGGACTGTTCCAATGGGGAACAGGGTCAAGACGGATTTGCATATGGCTAGGTCCAAACTTGGGTGGCATGTTGAGCAAAAGACCGATGGATTAATCCCAGATCTTTGTGACTGGGGGTGAATGTTTGCATTGTTCAGCATTCCGTCCATCATCTGTTCTTTTTGCCTTTGTCAACCTCAGTGGGAAAGGTATGACCAGAGATGGGTCCCGTGCTCACAGCACCAAGGGATTCAAGCCTGCCTTGCTGATGAGTAATGTTACCCCGAAACTGGTTTCGGCATGCTTGTTTCTGGTCCAGGGAAGACCTAGTCTGGCCTTTCAGGCTGGACTGTTCCCATGGGGAGCAGGGTCAAGACTGATTTGCATATGGCTAGGTCCAAACCTGGATGAAGTGGTGGGAAAAAAAAAAACAATTGATTAAACCCAGATCTTTGTGACTGGGGGTGAATGTTTGCATTTTTCAGCATTCTGCCCATCAACTGTTTGTTTTGCCATTTTGTGTTAAGGGCATCACTGGATAATATGACTTCTGATCCTGACTATTCTAAGGAAGTGATGTCACATGACCTTAACCTTGATTAAATCACAATAATTAACATTGCTGAATTTCCACAATAACTGCATGATTAACATAAGAAGATAACACAGACAAATGCCTGTATAAATATTATCTATATCAGGGTGCTGACATGACATGTCAGGGGAACATTTACCAGAATTACACTAAGACATTTCCTAGGGCATGGAGGCTGGTAGTGGTAATTACACTCATTCCCATCACTCACACTCACTCTTTTTCACTCATCCACACTCACTTGCACGCATTCATTTTTACTCAGTCTCTTGCATTCCCTCTTTCACTGACTCACTGTTTCACACTCACTCACTAACTCATACTCTGATCACTTTGACTTTCTCACTCACAGACTTTCACTCTTGTACCACATACAAACATGCTCATCCATACACGAAGTCTCTCATCAAACTCGCTCTAACCAGTATGCTCGCACACAACATACATTTAAACGCTTTTTATTTTACTTAGCGGAAATGTTAGAGGAGGTCCCAATCTAGCTCCTTCTGCTCCACGTTTAATTACACTATGAGTGAATGATAGGCTACTATTCGTTACTAATGTGATAAAAATTATGAGCAGAAAACAAGGAAGTTGAAGCCTAATGCTGATAATGCAATACACAGTTCTGTTCTTGGCACAGATTTTGCCACTGCTGAGGCCATGGGTTGCAAAGGCATTTCTAGGGGTCACAAGCGGCACGCCAGGGGTCGCAGCTGCTCTGTGCTGGGTTAGTTCCTGATGCTGTCTGGGAAAAATTACTGGAATTTGCCTCTTTCACTACTCTTCTTAGTAGGAGTTTCATGAACCCAGAACTAGTTACAGTGGGAACCACAGAAAACTCTTCTCTAGGCCTCCCTCGCTCTTGCTGGAGCACTTTAAAAGATCTGGCGCTGAGATCAAATTAGAGCCCTGACAAGTGCCACGCAGCGAGTGTTGAGCACCTAGAGCAATCGAGGAAAACGAAATATGCATGGCATTACATTCTAGTGCCGTGATGCGGGAAATTGCAGGTCTGATTGGTTTCTGTTGCCATATCACTAAGCCTCACCATAGACAAAATATGTGTTAATAATATCCCACATCTGTAGATTTACTAAATCAGCCGTCTTCAACTCTTTCAGTAGAGAAAATCCCCAATATTAGTGAAGACCAAGGGCACTAACACCTAAATTAGTCTGGTTCTCACAGAGAAAAACTCCCAAAAATAAAGACACAAAGATAGTAATCATGCTACACCTTATTAATGGCATCCCGATATTAGTGAGCAAACTGGTGTTTGTATGTTTTAGGTAAGAAATGCATTATATGCAAATGTGATAGTTAAACAATATTAATTGCCTTCATTTGATGCAAACATGGTAACATGTTTTTAATCATATAGCTGTATGTGCTCATTTAACACATTTTTAATGACCAAATGTAACTCCTTAACTATTAACTGACATTGTGATGACCTGAAACCTGTGGCAGGCGACTGAAGATTATATGCACATACCCACATTCAGTTATAGCCTCAAAGCCCACTATAGCAGCCTATACAAGCCATTAAAGGCCCGCTCCAGTGTTAAAAGCCCTAGCCGAAGGCGAGGTTCTTTAAAAAGGGTGCAGGACTTTAATGCCGGTATAACCAAGCTAGGAAGGGCTATAAGGCTATTAGTACATTCTGCCACTAGAGGGCAGAACTTTCAAATAAATTAAACAAAGGCCTCACTCAGGGCCCGAGGGGATTTCATTCTCCTCGGGCTCTATGAGGCTGTTGTTCACAGCAACAGCTGTGAACAAAAACATTGGAGTGTTGGTGCTCTGGGCTTCTACCTGCCATTAGAAGCCTGGAAAACCTAATTGTTTTCAATGGAGCTCCCAACATTCCAATGTTCTACTAAGATGCAGTAACCTTGTCATTTGCTGATTGTGTTGCCATGGCTGCCCATGAGGGTTCTAGAGCTGTCTGGCTGTTCATTGCACCTGGCAGCACACCAGGAGCAGGTGAGAATCATTTGAATTCCCAGTTATTTATACAACATCTCATACTCCATTACTGAATCCCTTGAAGATTTTTACTGCATTCTGATATATTACAGTCATCTTCGGAAGAAGTCCCTGTTTGAATGTTCACAGGAAATGGACAGGTAGGAATAATACATTAGTATGGTTGAAGCTTAAATTATACTTTTACATGTTTTCTAATTGAATGTGGGATATGTATACTGTGACTTTATGTGTGAGATATATTCATATTGAAGGCATTCAGTTGTACATCTTTTAAGAATTTTTCTAAGGTTAACTAGGTATCGTGATGCAGTCCTCTTTTCTTAAGGAAGTGACTCCTCGCTTGGATGCCTTTATTAAATACTGTATGTTAACGTTCATTTCTTTTGCACAAACAACCACTTCCAACACTTTTAAATATACGGACAGTCTGCCAGACCACTGCTAAGGAAAACATATTAAGAAGTATATGCCTAATATGACTTGGATTTTCTGTAGTATATCAATGAATTAACCCCTCACATAGCGCTGTTGTTCCTTGCATGATTCCCCACAATAAAAACATTTGATTCCATAGCAAACCCGCTGAAGGAAGGGAGCATGTGATTGGGTCTGCACTGATCCTCTCTGGCTTTCAATCAAACTATAACAGTATCTTCAAGTGAATATGTATCATTACTGCTGTATAATTGTCCATAAATATGAATCTTTGTGTTAGCTGTAGACTGCCTGGTCAAATTATTCTAGGTTTCAAGGAAATTGTTTATCAACAGATGGTGAAGAGAATAAACTTATAATAGCAAATTACTATGCTCCTGTTTATCCTCCATTTATTTGGTGCTTTTATCACATTTCATTCCATTCTCCAGCGTGAACCCTTAGAGTGAATCTCAACTCCATCCATCCTTGTCAAATATCTCTTGAATAGTTTTTTCCAGATTTTCTCAGTCACATCGCCTTGCTCTAATATGATTAACTAGATTTACTTAGCTGTTAGCAAACGATCCAGTTTATTTTTTCCTTTTTTTCTTGGTTGTGTTCTATTTTTGTAATTGCAGGTCGGTGTTCTTTAGTGCACAATGTGATAAACTTTTGAAAATAAAGATCACCTCAATACTCCTGCCCACCAAACCATAACGGGAGCTTGTAGTGTTTAGTTACAGGCACACAACATTTGTTGAGATGGGTGGTTCAAGTTATGAAAGTAGAGTCTCAAAATGGATTGTTCAATAGGGCAATGTTGTCCCAGTGTGATCACCAAGCACAGATTTTCCTCATTGAAGATATAAATTCAACTAAATTGTAATTAGTAGGACATAAGCAGGAATTTAGGCCATGAAGATCCAAGTGGCATCTGCTGTGGCTACAATTTCTGAATTGATTGATTCATAAAGGGAAGACACAAAAACTGTTCCTTTCTTTGAATAGTTAAATACCAGGGTCCAATAATTTAGTTGTGTTATTTCAAGGGGGATGGGAGGGCATGACAATATTTATTTTTTAGCTATTCAAGCATTCCATCCATCACTTTGAAGTTTTTTCATTTGCTGCCCAAAGTGTGCTGGGTATGCCAAGATGAGGGTCTCCGTCTCACCGTGCCACTGGAGCCACAATATACCTAGGTGAAGAGTCCAAACTAGGGCAAAACTTGTTTTAGGTTGCTTCTCCAGTTCATGGAGGACCTGCCCTTGCAGTTGGAGAAGAACTGTTGCCATGAAGAACGGGGTCAATACTGATTTGCATATGGCTGGGTCCAAACTGAGGTGGTATGGTGAGCAAAAAACAATGGCTTAAGATGCAGGCCAAGTGATTGCCAGTGGTTGAGATTAATTCAAGCATTCCATCTATCACCTTGGTGTTTTACATTTTGTTTTTAAGAAATGTTTTTAATATTTGTATTCATACAAAAGTTATTATCAAACAGGAACAATAATTATTAGCTCAGAGTTTCTTTCATATATACAGACAAGTTTTCTTCATCATATATGTTGCTTTGGTTTTCCAATTAATTTCCACTCGAAATGCAAGAGTTCTTTCCATGATACATTTGACTTCCAAAAGTGCTGTATGATCCTAAAACTGCAGATAACATGTTTCGCAGTACATATTGGGATTGAAACATTTTTACGAATATAAACTTTAAAAACAATTTTTTTAAATTAAAACCATTCCACTCATTAGACCCATATAAGCAAATTACAGAATTCAACTCTTAGATTCGGTTATATCACTACTTTGAGCTTGAGAAAGAAGATAGGATTTTATCTATTTGGAAGGGTTTGGGTGAATGCTGGGCCAGTGACACACACTTACATTAGTGTGTGTCATTATGTCCCAAGATGACCCCAATGCTGATATCTCTTAATTTTTGTCTTTGACTTCTGTTGTTATCTATATCACATTCCCTATCACACCAGAAACACATTTTCTTCTTAATATTCAAGGAACATATTTTCTAAAAGCTGAAGACAGTTATATCCAGAGCATTCAAAATGTGCTCAAATGGTTGGTCCACTGCAGTGAATAGAAAGTACTATAAACCTGTGTGGTTGAAAAGTGATTGATTTCCCAGGTGAACTTTATTTACTAGTTGAATCAGCAATAGAAAAATGTATTATCTTGGTGGTTGGAGTGTCTATAGTGTGATGCATTGTGGGAGCGATGTAGAGAACTCACAACAGCGGGTCTAGTGAGCCAAGGAGAAGTTCAACATCGCAGTATTTGTCTTCTTCTGTGAAATATTTGGGTACTACATTTGTGGCACTCTTAGAATTGGCATCTCTAGTTACCCAAGAAGGAGCAAACCGCATGATGTGAACAGTGAATATCCACACTCTGCTTTCTACCCTACTTGCAGCTCTAAGTGCATTGTTGTCTCATCTCATCAGTGTAAGAGACCAAAACTGTATCACTTTTGTTTTATTTCCCTAATAGATTAGTTGGCCAAAATATTTGACAAAGTAGCGCCGACCGACCAAGGGACAGAATAAAACAATATGTATACATTTGCAGGCTTTGGTTGTAAGTGGTGCAGAGAAGGCTGAGCAAGTCTTTCACTTCATCTATAATCTCGTGACCATTAAGCTCTTACACGCAAGCAATTGTGGATGTCCACATTCCAAGGACAAAAAAACATTTCACTATAGCACTGGGATGGCATGAGGGATGAGTGTTAGTAAATATGTTTTGCATTTTCTGTATTTATGAGGAGGTCCATTTACTGACTTTGATCCAGCATGATGGTCCTCACTTGGCATGTCACCTGATTCCTCTTTTATTTTTTTCAGGCAATTAAATCCTTTATCTTGCACACAAATGGGCTACTGATCTCATTATACATGAGTCATAATATTAGACAAAAGGAAGGCAGTAAGATGTCAAGTATGGTTTAATGCCACCATATTGGAAGGAGTAACTGCTTTTGACAGTGTGGGTATCACGTTCAATAATGAGCGTATCTGTAAAGAACAGGTGGAAAAATCTGAAATGATACATAGGTAGAAAAGCTTTAATGTGCAGAAGAAGCTGGGATGGCAAAGCAGTTGGATTCACTTCAGTCTGATGTAAGGACTCAGTAGTCTCAACAACATCCCATTGAGCAGTTGTGTGGGCTTCGTAAAATCTATATGTTGACTATGAGGAAGGGGCAGAGTTTGAAATAAAGACTACTGTAACCTTTGTAACCTTTTGTTGCCCTTCTTGTTGGTTCCTTGGTTCCAAGATATCAGTCATGAACTAACACTGAAGCTGCTACTGGCAAAGACCTGGTCCAGTCATAAGCTCTCCATTTACAGAGGGAGTGGAAGGAAGTAGTAGGACTGCCAGACACAGGCAGCCTCATTTGGTTAAGATCTATAAAAGTCTACTTCCAAATCCTGACTACAAGGATTATTGAAAAACATGAGTTACTATGTGTATCTGATGAAAAGGTGATTTAAGGAGAACTATTGAAGCCTGATTGGAACTGTATGCATGGAGAACAGAGCTGATCCTAAGCTAAACCAGCCTGTATGTAGATGTCCAATTGTGTGTGGAGAGAGTCGTGCCTTAATTTTATTCATGCATCAACCTATATGGATGCACATGACATTTAAACTGGGATTTCAACCAATGACAGAAACAACGTAAGTTGGAGACCGAGGGTGGGGTTATTCTTCTGATGCAATATCCTCTTACATGGAAAAACAGAAACCACAGGAGGATATTTTATTTTTATATGATTGTATTTATGATTCAGTTAATACTGGTCTAAACAGATCTTGAATAATGTTCAATTAGGAACCTAGTACCCTCAATTATGAGGGCCTCGGAAATTGCTTGATTTTTGTTGAACCCAAAATTATTGTTTCCCTGGGTATCATTATTTATCGGATGCAATAAATGTAACTAACTATGACATCAGCATTACAATGAGAAATATCAGCTGGTAAATTTCCATCTAGTTTGACCTGCTGAAATTGGTTGGGAGGAGTTGTTTTTTGGTTTTGCTCTGATTTTTTATCACATAATTGTCCTTTAGGGTGCATTGGACTGAATATGTAGGAAGTATAAATATTTATGTTAAGATAGGGCTCATGCTTATTGTTATGTTTACATAAAACTCTATGCGCTATTCAATTTCCAGTTTTCATTGAGACATCAGTAATTATGTATTTTTTATTTAAGATGTCACAAATGTGATAGGTGCAGTGCCCTTCAGACATCAGTAAAGTTATGGTCTCTGAAATGTAAGCCTTTTGATGCTCCAGAAGTTAAATTTTAAGTCTCATGTCCTAGGTCATTTTGTCTGTGACCCATCCATCCACTTAAGTGGTGAAACTTCTGTTTGACAAAGACATTTCAATAATTGTGTTATTTTATGAGCATTAATTGTGATTGGTGTTTTTATAAGGCCTGTTCTGTTTAATGCTTGAAGCAGAAGTTTCACAGATTAGCATAAAATACTATACTATCAAACATCATATTGCTCATAGTTCTGTCAGGTAGATATAAATTCCATTGTGCTCTATGTTCAAGGGCGAGCAATTTTGAAGTCCAGTGTTGGCTGGGTGGTGAATGGAACAAGGGCCTTTATGGAGGAGGACATTCAAAGATCATCTTCTGTATGCTCTGTTATCCTAGTAAGCTGCTCATGATTTCAGGCCTTCCATTAAAGGCGTGAGTGTGTAAGTCTGACTTAGTAGATTTCTTTACATTCTGGAATGTGTAATTTTAGCTTATTAAAGGAAGAGGCCTGCACTCGCCACTCAGCTGGGTTGGACTTCATCCCTCAGGCTTCACTCCTTCTTAAAGACCAGGCACTTGAATGGACAGCGCTTCCTCTGACCATTGTGCGGGATGCTCTTTACTGCTGCTTGTGCTGCCTATACTCGCCATTCACCTGGGATGGGAGTCCTCCTTGGAGGCAGGGTACCTGAATGGAGAGCGCTATGAAGCGTCTTCTCCTGACCGTGGCACAGGATACTCCCACTCTGCTGCCTGGGCTCGCCACTCACTTGGGGTGGGACTTCATCCCCATTGCTTCAGTCCTTTTTGGAGGCAGGGCGCCTGAATGGACAGTGGTTCTGAATGCCTTTTCCTAGGCAGCACTCGGGACGTGCCAGGCGTGTGCCCAGAAGAAGATAGCCCGGAAGAGGCTGGGCTGGGCCAACTCTCTTTGCCCCTCTTTGCTTAGTGGCACTGTTTGTTTGCTTCCTGGTTGACAGATAGGGAAAAAGTACCTCTGGCTGGAGCCTCCTCGAATACTCCTACACCCAAACTCACTTCCATTTACTGAATGCTTGAGAGGGCAATCAAGGTGGTTAGTACCGAGATAGCACTCTCCAAGAGGCGTCTCTCTCTCAATTCTCTCAACAGAGATCAGTCCTGTTTATGAACTGGTCTTTGACTCTCTGCCTGGCATTACCCCATTACAACTCTGCTTGAAATGGAGGTGTGGGGTCCTGCTGGTCAACAGTTTTTGTATAGTTTGGGGTGAGAAGTATTGCAGTTCGAGTAGGTGTCCACTCTACTATGCTGTGGAGAAACTTCACCATTTTGCCTTTTTTTGTCCTGGCTAAACCACGTAAACATTGGCTAAAACTATTGAGCAATGTCTTGTTTTTCAGGCAATAAGCGCCCGCACTTCACATTTTACGCTTTGATACAAGAGAGATGATTGTGGTTGGAATGACCATGTTTCTGCATGTTGCCAGGCTTCTCTGCAAACGTGAAATGCAGCATTGAAGTCTTTGATGTGGCTTTTGTGGCCCTAGCACTTTTAACTGTATTTTTTAAAGGCCCACCTGGTTTAATTTGGATTTTGCCTTATGATTTGTGTCCTCTCTTTATATTCAATAATCTAGGCTACGATCTAGTGTGAGCCATGATTGGCTGATTTTGCACAGTGGTTAATTGAATATTTCCATTTTTTATCTATGGTGTTTTATGGATTTTGATATTCAGAAATAAACATTTATGATAATGACATGTATGCAACAGAAATAGAACTGGATGAGCTACTCAAGCCTGAGATGGATCAACCAGGCATCCCTGCTATGACAACTGCTCCTTGGCGGGCTTTCCTGAGCGGTTGCCTCCAAGACAGAGATCTGGCCTTATGCTGGGGAGTGGGTACCGCTCCCAGAGGTCAGAACAAAGGCCTGTGGGGGACCGTGGTAACACCTCTGCCCTGCCAGGAAGACTAGTGAATGGACCATCACTGCGATGAACCTCAAAGGCTGCACCACCAACTCTAGGGTGGGCAAACTGGAGTGTCCCGTGGAAGATGGCCCATGCCATCTTGAGAAGACTTAAAACTAGTGGGTTGTGGGTAGTTTAGTAACATACACCTCCTGGATGTGGTCACCTCAGGGGCAGCCTCTAGTCCTCATACCTCGTAATACCTCCTAAATATGTGATTTAAGGGGCACCCTGACACCAGAGCCTCAGATCTCTTCTGAATCAAGAAGAGATCAAATCCATGACAAGGCAGGACTACACAAAGAGAGGCACAACAACTGCACCTGTGGTAGCCAATCTGCACACCGCTAGACTTCGACTCGCTATGGACTAGACCAGTTACAAAAGGAAGGTGAACCCCTTTGCAACCAATCCCCTTCACCAGGACTCCCTAGGACTAGAGGTACTAGTCCCCTGATGACAGCAGGACCAGACTGCACTTCCAGGAACTGTCCCCTGGGCCCCAAAGCATGGCTGCCCAAAAGTAAGTGGTTAGGCACCTTCAGAGACCTGCAACTTCAACCTTCAGTGAGCCTCAACTTCCTGCATGGTTCGTCTTGTCCTCTAGGAGACGAGTCTTCAAACCTCTGTGCTTTCCAGCACCAACGCTTGTTGGTGGTCAGTCCGACTACCACCTGGTTTCCATCTTCATTGTTCAACTAACCACCTCATTGGCTCGGTTGTTCAGTACTTGCATCCTCTCACAGCCTGCATTGGCACACATGGTAAAGTCAGCACCACAGATAATCAGGAGTACGGTCTGCACCCAAGGTGCCTGAGTTTCGCTGAGGTGTTCAGCCAGGTGATTTCTGGTCCGAGGCCAACTCTAACCTAAAGAACCAAACGGCTTCACTGAACTCAACCTGTGAGTCACCTCTTGGTCAGGCGCCCACTTCAAGAACGCGAGTAAGGCTCAGCACCAAGGACAGCCAGCACACCTCTGCATCCCGACCCCACGAGCCAGGTAAAATTGTACTAACAATTGAGGCTTGGCCTGTGGACCAGCAAGACTTTCCTCCCAGGTGGGTTCCATGGAACTCACCCCACAAGTGACCAATTTCATATTGTGTATCTCCCATTGACTGGAATGCTAGAATTTGATAGCTCTGCAAAGTACTGATTTATTTAAAGCTGTAAGACTGATAACTCCAGTTGTCCTTTGTCTGTCAACTACATGTGGTGTTTGAAATTATATAAAAATATACTTTATTTTTATGAATTGATTTTGGGTATCTCTGAAGTCGTGTCAATTACCTATTGTCCATGTTGGTGATGTGAAATACTTAACACATGTTCCCCTAAGTAGCCTGACAGCTCTTTGCTACTCTACCAGAACTGAGCTAAGGTTAACTAGTGTGAATCTGAGGTCCCCCTTTACGTATTGTTTTAGTATTACATGGTAAGTCCAGAGTTCAGGCCACCCACGAGGTAACACTGTCACACTTACTTTCAGAAGTGTTTGATTCAGGAAAGTGGTCCACAGCACCAGCCAAGGGTTCAGAGGCTCTGGTGTGCCTCTTGGGGTATGGGACGACAACTCCCATAATGCACCTCTTCAACTTATGGAGTTGCTCCAAACGTCTCCAAACTTCTGGATCTTCTTCCAGAGGTCCTCTTTGTGTCCTTGAAGTGTCCACAACTTGATCCAAAGTTCCAGAAGCTCTGAGGTGCTCCTTGGGAGGTGGAACTACAATTCCCAGAATGCACCTGATCAGAATCCTCAAAGGGCCACTGGACGCTGGGCAGCTGGCCCCTGCTTGCAGGACTTGATGCAGGGGATTCTGGGCATCTCCTTTGTACCTGTAGCAAACAGGGAGTCCCTTCTTGAAGCAGTAGAAGACAGGTAAAAAGTCATTTTAGTGGTGAAGCCCAAGTGTGCAGCTGGTGCAGTCCTCCAGAGTGCATTGTCCAGGTGCAGGTCAGGGGTCCAGAAGGGCAGTCCTTCTTCTCCTGTAGTTCATCCTTGTTGGAATCTGATAGGGATCTGAGGTGTGGGTGCAGGTCTGCCACTTGTATCCCTGCTCCTGGGTGAAAAACAAGGGGGTCCTGGTTCTCCAATCAGGTGCAGGATCCATCCCCCTGTGATGACCACTTCCTGGGAAGTGTGGCAAAAATCAATCCCAGGAAGCGACATTCCTCAAATATCCATCATGGCTGAAAGTGATTTTTGGAGGTTACATCTGGCTGAGCCCACCCACTAGTGTGGCTAAAAATCCTAAACACACCCCTCTCCTGCCCTCTCCTAATCTAATCAAGGGGGCACCTAATTGTCTGGGTTTGCAGGATGTGGGGGTGTTGCTGGGTTGCTCAAAATGTCCTTCTCTGCCTTTGAGGACCAGTTTGGCAGCCCTCCCCGTACCTGCCTCACCATCTGCTGAGGGGAGATCTCCTCCCACAGGCACATCTGTTTGTGTGAAGCCAGGACACTTCAAACCTCATCAAGGCAGCCTGGCGAAGCTGCCAGAGGCTGGCCAATCAGAGCACAGCAGCAAAACCACTGCAGGGCTGAAGTTGGCAACTTTTCAGGTAAAGTTTAAAATTCTTTACCTGAACAAGTTATATTAAATCCAACAACTGGAAGTTGTGGGATTTATTATAACAATTAATTTGATACCAAACTTCTGGAATCTGTTACGTAAGGGGACTTTTAAAATTAAAATAAAGTCTCTCCATTCTAGCCTATGGAAGCCATTCACTCCAATGAGGAAAAAACGAATTTGGCTGTTTTTACCTTACCAGGGCTTATAAAACTATTTTTATAAGGTCCCTGCTTATAGTTACATGGCACCCAGCCCCAGGAGCACATAGGGCACACCTTAGGGGTGACTTATATGTAAAAATAGGGTAGTTTAAGACTTTGGAACTACTTTTAATTCCAAAGTCGAATTTGCATATAACTTTAATTTAAAAGCAGCCAGCAAGGAAGGCCTGCCTTTTAAATGACACTGGGCACCTCAGAAGTGCACCTATGGGTGTACTACCTATGCTGGGGTCCCTAAACCTACATGCTCTACCATATACTAGGGACTTATAGGTAGGTTGACTTTGCCAATTATAATTAGCCTAATTTGCATACTGATTTTACACAGAACACAGGCCCTGGGACTGGTTAGCAGTACCCAGGGCACCTCAGAGTCAGGAAAACACCAGCAAAAAGTGGAAAATGGGGGCAAAAAGTTAGGGGGCCTCTGCAATCAGCCCTGTTCTCTCACACTTCCCCAACTGATCCACCCGACTGCCCTCCCTCAACCACCTTCACATATCAGCCAGAAGCATTCCAGAACAAAGCTGAGGTAGATAAACTTCTTTTAGGGAAGTTTCATGAAGATTCGTCAAACAGTGGCAAATGTTCTTTCTATGGAACTTATGACCTAACTATAACTACACAGGGGACACAATATTCCATAGATTACCTTGGCACAGTAAAGTTGGTTTTTACAGCACATTCCAAGTTTGCTAATTTAAGGTTCATCTCATGTTGTACAATAACACTGTGTCCTGTTTTAGGGGCTGTAAGAAAATATGTGTGATCTAAAATCACCTGCTATTTTTCTAGAAGTTTGAGGTAAAAAACATTCACCACTCCTTCCCATATCATGGCTCTGAGCAACAGCAAAGGGGTTCTTCACATAAACACCAGTCTCAGAAATGTGAAATTTATGGCTTCTTGGAAATAAAATACCATTCTTTTTACCCAGAGTGCATGTAACGTGTCTATTCAGAGGACTTCAGACACTGCATTGCTCCAAACATCAGCTGTGAAATCAAAAAGGGAAGATCATGGCCAAAAGATATATTTTGTTTTGAGTCGGATACCAAAGCTCAGGGCCCTGAGGAAAATGTTCCACTACCTGTGGCTCAACCTTCACAAGTGGTGCTACTTCATTACCAGTGTTTCCGTGCCTCCTCCACTGTCCCGAATTGCTCTGCATGGACACATACTTGACCTCTGTTCATACCAGACCCTGTTTGTTGTATCCATCTTGCAGTCTCCAAACATGCCGTTGAGTGCCTGGAACACCGTACCAATGCAATTAGGGAAGAAGCAGTGGAGTTGTGATTTTTAAACTATGCCCACAAATAGAGAAGTGAGAAAGGTAAACATCAGCACTTTTCATACTAGACGATCAATCATCAATAATCTTTGAGACCTTAAAATCTCTAGGTCTTGACGCCAAAGTTAGTGTTGTTCATTCAATCAATCAATAGTTTATTCGGTCCAAATTTGGGCCATTTAAAAGATTTAAAAAATATATACATACGTACAGAAAGATAAAAACCATAAACCAGTACACAATAAAAGGAACAATAGTAAAAAAAGTAGGGGTCCAGTAGCTGCCTGAGAAAGATTACATAAATAGGAGGGGTGAAAGAGGTGCTCAGAATAGTCTCTGGATCTTACCCTGTACATAACCCTGAACAGTAGAATAATGATAACGTAAAAGCTGTTGTGTTGTTCATTAATCCAACCACCTTAAGCTCAAAAAGGCAAAAAGGTTTGAATGTGAGTTCAGAACTCCTCTTGGTCCTGGACAACCCATGTGCAAACTCTATGACTTCCAAAACATTTGTGACTGCTTTATCATTATTTTTGGCTCCCAAAAAAACACATGTAGGTGTATGCATTCTTAAAAGTATGTCAGATAGTGCCTGGATCCACGTGTACTGCAGTTCCATTGCTCTCCTCTGTAATCATGACTTAATTATGTGGAACAACTTATTGACATCTTACCTCGATACCACAGAATGGAGTTTCTTGAATATATTAAAGGAATGAATGATCACTTTACATCAGATGATCAGCTCGACAAATACATAACAGAGCCTATGACATTGTTATTATCACAGAATGGTTTTGAATCTTCTTCATTTCTACACTTCCCTGTCCTTTTTTCAGATGTCCACCAGAAATAAACAATGTTCTTTTATCTGATACTCGAAGCTTTGGGTTTTCATGCAAATAAGAAAATCCAGAGGATGAAGACAGGCTAACATGCTATAGTGGGTGGAATTAATAGGATGCAGCTTTCCAGGGTGAAGCTCAGACTGTCTAATGAATGACTCCTTCACAGGTCGAAAAGTCATTTTGAATGTGTCAGCACTTTTTTCAAGCATTTAGCTACTTCTATACATTTATTTTAGGACACTCAGGATGAGCAGCCTGGTACTCCTTATTTAGAATACTTTTTTGAAGTTTTTATGACTGGAAATATCTTCTCTCTCCCGTTTCTATATGTTTTCTGCCTTGCATCCATGTTTTCCAACTATTTCATTCATTCCATCTCATGGAGTCCATATTCTGTCAGCGCTTCTACAGAACTCTGTCTTTTTGCTCTGCATGTTAATACAACTCGATGACGACATTGTAGTGGTATATGGGTCACAATGCCCTCAAATTCAAGGGGATTTAGAAAATAAAATATTTGTCTGGTTCAGACTAGTTGTATAAGCCATTATTGATTTTACTCTAATTTTTTAAAAAAATCAAACGTCTTAAGTTTTCTTTTGGCTATACACCTGTTAACCACTGTTGCATTCTATTGGTGTGTGATCACTTGATTACTGATCCCCTCTGCTTATCAAAGTAATAATTATTCATCTGCTCACCTCACTGTTATTAAATTAAAAGTCTGTTTTGAAGATAAGATGCCTGCCATTTGTATGCATTCTTGACATTAATTAATTTAGAGGTATCATATAGTCTTAGATATTTTAAAAAGTCTTCACTTTGAACCATTGGTCGTGGTTATAAGATTATGCAGGGTTAGTGGTTGGTCAATAGGGTAGTTCCTGTCTTGTAGGAGGGTAAAATCTGAAAGACACCTGTGCCAGAGGCTCATCTCACACAGGTCCTGATCTAATCCACGAAAGATCTTAAAACATTCGCTTGTAAAAGTAAACGACTCCCACTACATAATTCAGGCACAATATTACATCACTACACACATGAGGCCAATCTTACTGAGATAATTTCATAAGGTTTATGTGGCAACTGTGTACTCCTGCCACACAACGATCAGAAGAGGTTTCTCGAATTAACTTTACTAGTTTCATCTTCAGAAGAGAAAATCTTGGCCAAACCTTTTTCATTCTTCACACGCTCCCTGTCTGTCTGCTCCCTTCTACGCTCTACCTCTCACCCCCACATGTTAAACAGTTCATAATAGAAACTTTAAAAGGGGTATGCATGACATTACAGTTAATGATAAGGGGACTTGTATGGCAGATCATCCTTAAATGTTTATAATTCTTACAATCTTTGTTATATTTTGATATGGTGATACGTGTGAATTGCACTTACATAGTCCTCTATAGTTAAGGCATAGAAAGGCTGTCAAATTTGCTACCTGAAGCCATGGGCTTCACTAATGGAAGTCTGACTTTGATTGTCCTGTATTACTACACCCAGTATGTGTCAAACACCCAGCATACCAGAATCTCATCTTGAAAGCCATAAAAAGGCACATGCTACATATGATCAAACTATAGAAAGCCCTAAGCCTTGAAAAAGAAACCCAAAATACAACCATCCCAATCTCAAAGAAGACAACCACAAGGGGCTTTCATCTGAATGTAAGCCCATAAGTGGAGGGTCTACCCAAGCACAAACGTCAAATAGCTGTACTCATCACCTTTGATGACCCAGATTTTATTTAGCACTGAAAACAAGTTTCCCCTCCTCCTCACCATCTTTCAGCAACTTAACTCCTCATGTGCACTCACTCATTCACAAATATAGACTTCACAAAACTGATTGAGTCTTAGTCACCATTTACAAATATATATGGAATGCACAGTAGTAAATTCTAGATCCTATTGTTTATTTATAACAACGAAAAACAAACACGTATGGGTTATTGGTGTGCAAGTGGTAATATTAGACCCCCATTGGAATTTGATGGTTACTTCCTTAGAGCGTCTTTAGGGAAAAAGGCTCTTGAAGCATGGACCTTGATTCGCAAAAATGCCAGGGAGAAGTGGAAGTGGCATCATGCCCCATTTTGGGGAATAGGGTCAAGACTTATCTACATATGGCTAGGTCCAAACTCGGGTGCTGTTGTGGACAAAGAAAGATGGATTAAAGCCAGATCTTTGTGAATGGTGGTGAGTATCTGCATTGTTCAGCATTCCGTCCATCATTTGTTCTTTTTGCCTTTGTCGCCCTAAGTGGGAAAGGCATGCCCAGACGTGGGTCCCATGCTCACTGCGCCAGTTGCTTCAAGCTAGCCTGGCTGATGAGGGGTAACACACTGAAACTGGTCCAAGGATGCTTTTTTATGGTACAGGGAAGACCTGGCCTGGCAGTTCGGGCTGGACTGTTCCCATGGGGAACAGGGTCAAGACGGATTTGCATATGGCTAGGTCCAAACTTGGGTGGCATGTTGAGCAAAAGACGGATGGATTAATCCCAGATCTTTGTGACTGCGGGTGAATGTTTGCATTGTTCAGCATTCCGTCCATAATCTGTTCTTTTTGCCTTTGTCAACCTCAGTGGGAAAGGTATGACCAGAAATGGGTCCCGTGCTCACCGTACCAAGGGATTCAAGCTAGCCTTGCTGATGAGCGGTGTTACCCCGAAAATGGTTCTGGCATGCTTGTTTCTGGTCCAGGGAAGACCTGGTCTGGCCTTTCAGGCTGGCTGTTCCCATGGGGAGCAGGGTCAAGACTGATTTGCATATGGCTAGGTCCAAACCTGGGTGACGTGGTGGGAAAAAAAAAAAAAATTTGATTAAACCCAGATATTTGTGACTGGGGGTGAATGTTTGCATTTTTCAGCATTCTGCTCATCAACTGTTTGTTTTGCCATTTTGTGTTAAGGGCATCACTGGATAATATGACTTCTGACCCTGACTATTCTCAGGAAGTGATGTCACATGACCTTAACCTTGATTAAATCACAATAATTAACATTGCTGAATTTCCACAATAACTGCATGATTAACATAAGAAGATAACACAGACAAATGCATATATAAGTATTATCTATATCAGGGTGCTGACATGACAAGTCAGGGGAACATTTACCGGAATTACACTAAGACATTTCCTAGGGCATGGAGGCTGGTAGGTGGTAATCACACTCATTCCCATCACTCACACTCACTCTTTTTCACTCATCCACACTCACTTGCACGCATTCATTTTTACTCAGTCTCTTGCATTCCCTCTTTCACTTACTCACTGTTTCACACTCACTCACTAACTCATTCTCTGATCACTTTGACTTTCTCACTCACAGACTTTCACTCTTGTACCACATACAAACATGCTCATCCATACACAAAGTCTCTCATCAAACTCTCTCTAACCAGGATGCTTGCACACAACATAAATTTAAACGCTTTTTATTTTACTTAGCGGAAATGTTGGAGGAGGTCCAAATCTAGATCCTTTTGCTCCACGTTTAATTACACTATGAGTGAATGATAGGCTACTATTCGTTACTAATTTGATAAAAATTATGAGCAGAAAACAAGGAAGTTGAAGTCTAATGCTGATAATGCAATACACAGTTCTGTTCTTGGCACAGATTTTGCCACCGCTGAGGCCATGGGTTGCAAAGGCATTTCTAGGGGTCGCAAGCGGCACGCCAGGGGTCGCAGCTGCTCTGTGCTGGGTTAGTTCCTGGTGCTGTCGGGTAAAACTTACTGGAATTTGCCTCTTTCACTACTCTTCTTAGTAGGAGTTTCATGAACCCAGAACTAGTTACAGTGGGAACCACAGAAAACTCTTCTCTAGGCCTGCCTCGCACTTGCTGGAGCACTTTAAAAGATCTGGCGCTGAGATCAAAGTAGAGCCCTGACAAGTGCCACGCAGCAAGTGTTGAGCACCTAGAGCAATCGAGGAAAACTAAATATGCATGGCATTACATTCTAGTGCCATGATGCGGGAAATTGCAGGTCTGATTGGTTTCTGTTGCCATATCACTAAGCCTCACCATAGACAAAATATGTGTTAATAATATCCCACATCTGTAGATTTACTAAATCATCCGTCTTCAACTCTTTCAGTAGAGAAAATCCCCAATATTAGTGAAGACCAAGGGCACCTCCTGGGACTGAAAGTAAATCATGCCTCTGTCTAATGCGCTCTAACACTTAAATTAATATGGTTCTAACAGAAAAAACTCCCAAAAATAAAGAGACAAAGATACTAATCATGCTGCACCTTATTAATGGCATCCCGATATTATTGAGCAAACTGGTGTTTGTATGTTTTAGGTAAGAACTGCATTATATGCAAATGTGATAGTTAAACGATATTAATTGGTTTCAATTGATGCAAACATGGTAACATGTTTTTAATCATATAGCTGTATGTGCTGATATAACACATTTTGAATGACCAAATGTAACTCCTTAACTATTAACTGACATTGTGGTGACCTGAAGAAACCTGTGGCAGGCGACTGAAGATTATATGCACATAGCCACATTCAGTTATAGCCTCATAGCCCACTTGTAGCAGGCTATACCAGCCATTAAAGGCCCACTCCAGCGTTAAAAGCCCTAGCCGAAGGCGAGGTTCTTTAAAAAGGGTGCAGGACTTTAATGCCGGTATAACCAAGCTAGGAAGGGCTATAAGTCTATTAGTACATTCTGCCACTAGAGGGCAGAACTTTCTAATAAATTAAACAAAGGCCTCACTCAGGGCCCAAGGGGATTTCATTCTCCTCGGGCTCTATGAGGCTGTTGTTCACAGCAACAGCTGTGAACAAAAACTTTGGAGTGTTGGTGCTCTGGGCTCCTACCTGCCATTAGAAGCCTGGAAAACTTAATTGTTTTCAATGGAGCTCCCAACATTCCAATGTTCTACTAAGATGCAGTAACCTTGTCATTTGCTGATTGTGTTGCCATGGCTGCCCATGAGGGTTCTAGAGCTGTCTGGCTGTTCATTGCGCCTGGCAGCACACCAGGAGCAGGTGAGAATCATTTGAATTCCCAGTTATTTATACAACATCTCATACTCCATTACTGAATCCCTTGAGGAGTTTTACTTCATTCTGATACATTACAGTCATCTTCGGAAGAAGACCCTGTTTGAGTGTTCACAGGAAATGGACAGGTAGGAATAATACATTAGTATGGTTGAAGCTTAAATTATACTTTTACATGTTTTCTAATTGAATGTGGGATATGTATACTGTGACTGTATGTGGGAGATATATTCATATTGAAGGCATTTAGTTGTACATCTTTTAAGAATTTTTCTAAGGTTAACTAGGTATTGTGATGCAGTCCTCTTTTCTTAAGGAAGTGACCCCTCGCTTGGATGCCTTTATTAAATACTGTATGTTAACGTTCATTTCTTTTGCACAAACAACCACTTCCAACACTTTTAAATATACGGAGAGTCTGCCAGACCACTGCTAAGGAAAACATGTTAAGAAGTATATGCCTAATATGACTTGGATTTTCTGTAGTATATCAATGAATTAACCCCTCACATAGCGCTGTTGTTCCTTGCATGATTTCCCACAATAAAAACATTTGATTCCATAGCAAACCCGCTGAAGGAAGGGAGCATGTGATTGGGTCTGCACTGACCCTCTCTGGCTTTCAATCAAACTATAACAGCATCTTCAAGTGAATCTGTATCATTACTGCTGTATAATTGTCCATAAATATGAATCTTTGTGTTAGCTGTAGACTGCCTGGTCAAATTATTCTAGGTTTCAAGGAAATTGTTTATCAACAGATGGTGAAGAGAATAAACTTATAATAGCAAATTACTATGCTCCTGTTTATCCTCCATTTATTTGGTGCTTTTATCACATTTCATTCCATTCTCCAGCGTGAACCCTTAGAGTGAATCTCAACTCCATCCATCCTTGTCAAATATCTCTTGAATAGTTTTTTCCAGATTTTCTCAGTCACATCGCCTTGCTCTTATATGATTAACTAGATTTACTTAGCTGTTAGCAAACGATCCAGTTTATTTTTTCCTTTTTTTCTTGGTTGTGTTCTATTTTTGTAATTGCAGGTCGGTGTTCTTTAGTGCACAATGTGATAAACTTTTGAAAATAAAGATCACCTCAATACTCCTGCCCACCAAACCATAACGGGAGCTTGTAGTGTTTAGTTACAGGCACACAACATTTGTTGAGATGGGTGGTTCAAGTTATGAAAGTAGAGTCTCAAAATGGATTGTTCAATAGGGCAATGTTGTACAAGTGTGATCACCAAGCACAGATTTTCCTCATTGAAGATATAAATTCAACTAAATTGTAATTAGTAGGACATAAGCAGGAATTTAGGCCATGAAGATCCAAGTGGCATCTGCTGTGGCTACAATTTCTGAATTGATTGATTCATAAAGGGAAGACACAAAAACTGTTCCTTTCTTTGAATAGTTAAATACCAGGGTCCAATAATTTAGTTGTGTTATTTCAAGGGGGATGGGAGGGCATGACAAAATTTATTTTTAGCTATTCAAACATTCCATCCATCACTTTGAAGTTTTTTCATTTGCTGCCCAAAGTGTGCTGGGTATGCCAAGATGAGGGTCTCCGTCTCACCGTGCCACTGGAGCCACAATATACCTAGGTGAAGAGGGCAAAACTTGTTTTAGGTTGCTTCTCCAGTTCATGGAGGACCTGCCCTTGCAGTTGGAGAAGAACTGTTGCCATGAAGAACGGGGTCAATACTGATTTGCATATGGCTGGGTCCAAACTGAGGTGGCATGGTGAGCAAAAAACAATGGCTTAAGATGCAGGCCAAGTGATTGCCAGTGTTTGAGATTAATTCAAGCATTCCATCTATCACCTTGGTGTTTTACATTTTGTTTTTAAGAAATGTTTTTAATATTTGTATTCATACAAAAGTTATTATCAAACAGGAGCAATAATTATTAGCTCAGAATTTCTTGCATATATACAGACAAGTTTTCTTCATCATATACTTTGCTTTGGTTTTCCAATTAATTTCCACTCAAAATGCAAGAGTTCTTTCCATGATACATTTGACTTCCAAAAGTGCTGTATGATCTTAAAACTGCAGATAACATGTTTCGCAGTACATATTGGGATTGAAACATTTTTACGAATATAAACTTTAAAACATTTCTTTTTAAATTAAAACCATTCCACTCATTTTTAGACCCATATAAGCAAATTACAGAATTCAACTCTTAGATTTGGTTATATCACTACTTTGAGCTTGAGAAAGAAGATAGGATTTTATCTATTTGGAAGGGTTTGGGTAAATGCTGGGCCAGTGACACACACTTACATTAGTGTGTGTCATTCTGTCCCAAGATGACCCCAATGCTGATATCTCTTCATTTTTGTCTTTTACTTCGGTTGCTATCCATACCACAATCCCTATCACACCAGAAACACATTTTCTTCGTAATATTCAAGGAACATATTTTCTAAAAGCTGAAGACAGTTATATCCAGAGCATTCAAAATGTGCTCAAATAGTTGGTCCACTGCAGTGAATAGAAAGTACTATAAACCTGTGTGGTTGAAAAGTGATTGATTTCCCAGGTGAACTTTATTTACTAGTTGAAACAGCAATACAAAAATGTATATTAATACTCTTTATCTTGGTGGTTGGAGTGTCTATAGTGTGATGCATTGTGGGAGCTATGTAGAGAACTCACAACAGTGGGTCTAGTGAGCCAAGGAGAAGTTCAAAATCGCAGTATTTGTCTTCTTCTGTGAAATATTTTGGTACTAAATTTGTGGCACTCTTAGAATTGGCATCTCTAGTTACCCAAGAAGGAGCAAACTGCATGATGTGAACAGTGAATATCTACACTCTGCTTTCTACCCTACTTGCAGCTCTAAGTGCATTGTTGTCTCATCTTAGCAGTGTAAGATACCAAAACTGTATCACTTTTGTTTTATTTCCTTAATAGATTAGTTGGCCAAAATATTTGACAAAGTAGCTCCGACCGATCAAGGGACAGAATAAAACAACATGTATACATTTGCAGTCTTTGATTGTAAGTGGTGCAGAGAAGGCTGAGCAAGTCTTTCACTTCTTCTATAATCTCGTGACCATTAAGCTCTTACTCACAAGCAATTGTGGATGTCCACATTCGAAGGACAAAAAAACATTTCACTATAGCACTGGGATGGCATGAGGGATGAGTGTTAGTAAATATGTTTTGCATTTTCTGTATTTATGAGTAGGTCCATTTGCTGACTTTGATCCAGCATGATGGTCCTCACTTGGCATGTCACCTGATTCCTCTTTTATTTTTTTCAGGCAATTAAATCCTTTATCTTGCACACAAATGGGCTACTGATCTCATTATACATGAGTCATAATATTAGACAAAAGGAAGGCAGTAAGATGTCAAGTATGGTTTAATTCCACCGTATTGGAAGGAGTAACTGCTTTTGACAGTCTGGGTATCAGGTTCAATAATGAGCGCATCTGTAAAGAACAGGTTGAAAAATCTGAAATGATACATAGGTAGAAAAGCTTTAATGTGCAGAAGAAGCTGGGATGGCAAAGCAGTTGGATTCACTTCGGTCTGATGTAAGGACTCAGTAGTCTCAACAACATCCCATTGAGCAGTTGTGTGGGCTTCGTAAAATCTATATGTTGACTACCAGGAAGGGGCAGAGTTTGAAATAAAGACTACTGTAACCTTTGTAACCTTTTGTTGCCCTTCTTGTTGGTTCCTGGGTTCCAAGATATCAGTCATGAACTAACACTGAAGCTGCTACTGGCAAAGACCTGGTCCAGTCATAAGCTCTCCATTTACAGAGGGAGTGGAAGGAAGTAGTAGGACTACCAGACGCAGGCAGCCTCATTTGGTTAAGATCTATAAAAGTCTACTTCCAAATCCTGACTACAAGGATTATTGAAAAACATGAGTTACTCTGTGTATCTGATGAAAAGGTGATTTAAGGAGAACTATTGAAGCCTGATTGGAACTGTATGCATGGAGAACAGAGCTGATCCTAAGCTAAACCAGCCTGTATGTAGATGTCCAATTGTGTGTGGAGAGAGTCGTGCCTTAATTTTATTCATGCATCAACCTATCTGGATGCACATGACATTTAAACTGGGATTTCAACCAATGATAGAAACAACGTAAGTTGGACACCGAGGGTGGGGTTATTCTTCTGATGCAATATCCTCTTACATGGAAAAACAGAAACCACAGGAGGATATTTTATTTTTATATGATTGTATTTATGATTCAGTTAATACTGGCCTAAACAGATCTTAAATAATGTTCAATTAGGAACCTAGTTCCCTCAATTATGAGAGCCTCGGAAATTGCTTGATTTTTGTTGCACCCAAAATGATTGTTTCCCTGGGTATCATTATTTATCGGATGCAATAAATGTAACTAACTGTGACATCAGCATTACAATGAGAAATATCAGCTGGTAAATTTCCATCTAGTTTGACCTGCTGAAATTGGTTGAGAGGAGTTGTTTTTTGGTTTTGCTCTGATTTTTTTATCACATAATTGTCCTTTAGGGTGCATTGGACTGAATATGTAGGAAGTTGAAATATTTATGTTATGATAGGGCTCATGCTCATTGTTATGTTTACATAAAACTCTATGTGCCATTCAATTTCCAGTTTCGATTGAGACATCAGTAATTATGTATTTTTTATTTAAGATGTCACAAATGTGATAGGTGCAGTGCCTTTCAGACATCAGTAAAGTTATGGTCTCTGAAATGTAATCCTTTTGATGGTCCAGAAGTTACATTTTAAGGCTCATGACCTAGGTCATTTTTCTGTTACCCATCCATCCACTTAAGTGGTGAAACATCTGTTTGACAAAGACATTTCAATAATTGTGTTATTTTATGAGCATTAATTGTGATTGGTGTTTTTATAAGGCCCGTTCTGTTTAATGCTTGAAGCAGAAGTTTCACAGATTAGCTTAAAATACTATACTATCAAACATCATATTGCTCATAGTTCTGTCAGGTAGATATAAATTCCATTGGGCTCCATGTTCAAGGGCGAGCAATTTTGAAGTCCAGTGTTGGCTGGGTGGTGAATGGAACAAGGGACTTTATGGAGGAGGACATTCAAAGATCATCTTCTGTATGCTCTGGTATCCTAGTAAGCTGCTCATGATTTCAGGCCTGCCATTTAAGCGTGAGTGTGTAAGTCTGACTTAGTAGATTTTTTTACATTCTGGAATGTGTAATTTTAGCTTATTAAAGGAAGAGGCCTGCCCTCGCCACTCACCTGGGTTGGACTTCATCCCTCAGGCTTCACTCCTTCTTAAAGACGAGGCACTTGAATGGACAGCGCTTCTCCTGACCAATGTGCGGGATGCTCTTTACTCCTGCTTGTGCTGCCTATACCTCCCATTCACATGGGATGGGAGTCCTCCTTGGAGGCAGGGTACCTGAATGGAGAGCGCTACGAAGCGTCTTCTCCTCACCGTGTCGCAGGATACTCCCACTGTGCTGCCTGGGCTTGCCACTCACTTGGGGTGGGACTCCATCCCCATTGCTTCAGTTCGTTTTGGAGGCAGGGTGCCTGAATGGACAGCGGTTCTGAATGCCTTTTCCTAGGCCGCACTCGAGACGTGCCAGGCGTGTGCCCGGAAGAAAATAGCCCGGAAGAGGCTGGGCTGGTCCAACTCTCCATGCCCCTCTTTGCTTAGTGGCACTGTTTGTTTGCTTCCTGGTTGACAGATAGGGAAAAAGTACCTCTGGCTGGAGGCTCCTCAAATACTCCTACACCCAAGCTCACTTCCATTGACTGAATGCTTGAGAGGGCAATCAAGGTGGTTAGTACAGAGATAGCACTCTCCAAGAGGCATCACTCTCTCAATTCTCTCAACAGAGATCAGTCCTGTTTCTGAACTGGCCTTTGACTCTCTGCCTGGCATTACCCCATTACAACTCTACTTAAAATGGAGGTTTGGGGTCCTGCTGGTAAACAGTTTTTGTATAGTTTGGGGTGAGAAGTATTGCAGTTCGAATAGGTGTCCACTCTACTATGCTGTGGAGAAACTTCACCATTTTGCCTTTTTTTGTACTGGCTAAACCACGTAAGCATTGGCTAAAACTATTGAGCAATGTCTTGTTTTTCAGGCAATAAGCGCTCGCACTTCACATTTTACGCTTTGATACAAGAGAGATGATTGTGGTTGGAATGACCATGTTTCTACATGTTGCCTAGCTTCTCCGCAAACGTGAAATGCAGCATTGAAGTCTTTGATGTGGCTTTTATGGCCCTAGCACTTTTAACTGTATTTTTAAAGGCCCACCTGGTTTAATTTGTATTTTGCCTTCTGATTTGTGTCCTTTCTTTATATTCAATAATCTAGGCTACGATCTAGTGTGAGCCATGATTGGCTGATTTTGCACACTGGTTAATTGAATATTTCCATTTTTAATCTATGGTGTTTTATGGATTTTGATATTCAGAAATAAACATTTATGATAATGACATGTATGCAACAGAAATAGAACTGGATGAGCTACTCAAGCCTGAGATGGATCAACCAGGCATCCCTGCTATGACAACTGCTCCTTGGCGGGCTTTCCTGAGCGGTTGCCTCCAAGACAGAGATCTGGCCTTATGCTGGGGAGTGGGTACCGCTCCCAGAGGTCAGAACAAAGTCCTGTTGGGGACAGAGGTAACGCCTCTGCTCTGCCAGGAAGACTAGTGAATGGACCATCACTGCGATGAACCTCAAAGGCTGCACCACTGACTCTAGGGTTGGCAAACTGGAGTGTCCCGTGGAAGATGGCCCATGCCATCTTGAAAAGACTTAAAACTAGTGGGTTGTGGGTAGTTTAGTAACATACACCTGCTGGATGTGGTCACCTCAGGGGCAGCCTCTAGTCCTCATACCTCGTAATACCTCCTAAACATGTGATTTAAGGGGCCCCCTTACACCAGAGCCTCAGATCTCTTCCGAAACAAGAAGAGATCAAATCCATAACAAGGCAGGACTACACAAAGAGATGCACAACAACTGTACTTGTGGTAACCAATCTGCACACCGCTAGACTTCGACTCGCTATGGACTAGACCAGTTCCAAAAGGAAGGTGAACCCCTTTGCAACCAATCCCCTTCACCAGGACTCCCTAGGACTAGAGGTACTAGTCCCCTGATGACAGCAGGACCAGACTGCACTTCCAGGAACTGTCCCCTGGGCCCCAAAGCATGGCTGGCCAAAAGTAAGTGGTTAGGCACCCTCAGAGACCTGCAACTTCAACCTTCAGTGAGCCTCAACTTCCTGCATGGTTCGTCTGGTCCTCTAGGAGACGAGTCTTCAAACCGCTGTGCTTTCCAGCACCAACGCTTGTTGGTGGTCAGTCCGACTACCACCTGGTTTCCTCGATGCTCTATACCCCAGGATCCATCTTCATTGTTCAACTAACCACCTAATTGGCTCGGTTGTTCAGTACTTGCATCCCCTCACAGCCGGCATTGGCACACATGGTAAAGTCAGCACCACAGATAATCAGGAGTACGGTCTGCACCCAAGATACCTGAGTGTCGCCGAGGTGTTCAGCCAGGTGATTTTTGGTCCGAGGCCAACTCTAACCTAAAGAACCAAACGGCTTCACTGAACTCAACCTGTGAGTCACCTCTTGGTCAGGCGCCCACTTCAACAACGCAAGTAAGGCTCAGCACCAAGGACAGCCAGCACACCTCTGCATCCCGACCCCACGAGCCAGGTAAAATTGTACTAACAGTTGAGGCTTGGCCTGTGGAACAGCAAGACTTTCCTCCCAGGTGGGTTCCATGGAACTCACCCCACAAGTGACCAATTTCATATTGTGTATCTCCCATTGACTGGAATGCTAGAATTTGACGGCTCTGCAAAGTACTGATTTATTTAACGCTGTAAGACTGATAACTCCATTTGTCCTTTGTCTGTCAACTACGTGTGGTGTTTGAAATTATATAAAAATATACTTTATTTTTATGAATTGATTTTGGGTATCTCTGAAGTCGTGTCAATTACCTATGGTCAATGTTGGTGCTGTGAAATGCTTAACACATATTCCTCTAAGTAGCCTGACAGCTCTTTGCCACTCTACCAGAACTGAGCTAAGGTTAACTAGTGTGAATCTGAGGTCCCCCTTTACGTATTGTTTTAGTATTACATGGTAAGTCCAGAGTTCAGGCCACCCACGAGGTAACACTGTTACACTTACTTTCAGAAGTGTTTGATTCAGGAAAGTGGTCCATAGTACCAGCCAAGGGTTCAGAGGCTCTGGTGTGCCTCTTGGGGTCTGGGAAGACAACTCCCATAATGCACCTCTTCAACTTATGGAGTTGCTCCAAACGTCTCCAGACTTCTGGATCTTCTTCCAGAGGTCCTCTTTGTGTCCTTGAAGTGTCCACAACTTGATCCAAGGTTCCAGAAGCTCTGAGTTGCTCCTTGGGAGATGGGACTAAAATTCCCAGAATACACCTGAACAGAATCCTCAAAGGGCCACTGGACGCTGGTCAGCTGGGCTCTGCTTGCAGGACTTGATGCAGGGGACTCTGGGCAGTTCCTTTGTACCTGTAGCAACCAGGGAGTCCCTTCTGGAAGCAGTAGAAGACAGGTAAAGTCCTTTTAGTGGTGAAGCCCAAGTGTGTAGCTGGTGCAGTCCTCCAGAGTGCATTGTCCAGGTGCAGGTCAGGGGTCCAGCAGGGCAGTCCTTCTTCTCCTGTAGTTCTTCCTTATTGGAATCTGATAGGTATCTGAGGTGTGGGTGCAGGTCTGCCACTTTTATCCCTGCTCCTGGGTGAAAAACAGGGGGTCCTGGTTCTCCAATCAGGTGCAGGATCCATCCCCCTGTGATGACCACTTCCTGGAAAGTGTGGCAAAAATCAATCCCAGGGAGCGACATTCCTCAGAAATCCATCATGGCTGAAAGTGATTTTTGGAGGTTACATCTGGCTGAGCCCACCCACTGGTGTGGCTAAAAATCCTAAACACACCCCTCTCCTGCCGTCTCCTAATCTAATCAAGGGGGGCACCTAATTTTCTGGGTTTGCAGGATGTGGGACTGTTGCTGGGTTGCTCCAAATGTCCTTCTCTGCCTTTGAAGACCAGTTTGGCAGCCCTCCCCCTTTCTGCCTCACCATCTGCTGAGGGGAGATCTCCTCCCACAGGCACATCTGTTTGTGTGAAGCCAGGACACTTCACACCTCATCAAGGCAGCCTGACCAGGCTGCCAGAGGCTGGCCAATCAGAGCACAGCAGCAAAACCACTGCAGAGCTGAAGTTGGCAACTTTTCACGTAAAGTTTAAAACTCTTTACCTGAACAAGTTATATTAAATCCAACAACTGGAAGTTGTGGGATTTATTATAACAATTAATTTGATACCAAACTTCTGGTATCTGTTACGTAAGGGGACTTTTAAAATTAAAATAAAGTCTCCCCATTCTAGCCTATGGAAGCCATTCACTACAATGAGGGACAAACGAATTTGGCTGTTTTTACCTTACCAGGGCTTATAAAACTATTTTTTATAAGGTCCCTGCTTATAGTTACATGGCACCCAGCCCTAGGGGCACATAGGGCACACCTTAGGGGTGACTTATATGGAAAAATAAGGTAGTATAAGACTTTGGAACTACTTTTATTTCCAAAGTCGAATTTGCATATAACTTTAATTTAAAAGCAGCCAGCAAGGCAGGCCTGCCTTTTAAATGACACTGTGCACCTCAGCAGTGCACCTATGGGTGTACTACCTATGCTGGGGTCCCTAAACCTACATGCCCTACCATATACTAGGGACTTATAGGTAGGTTGACTTAGCCAATTATAATTAGCCTAATTTGCATACTGATTTTACACAGAGCACAGGCCCTGGGACTGGTTAGCAGTACCCAGGGCACCATCAGAATCAGGAAAACACCAGCAAAAAGTGGAAAATGGGGGCAAAAAGTTAGGGGGCCTCTGCAGTCAGCCCTGTTCTCACACACTTCCCCAACTGATCCACCCGACTGCCCTCCCTCAACCACCCATATCAGCCAGAAGCATTCCAGAACAAAGCTGAGGTAGATAAACCTATTTTAGGGAAGTTTCATGAAGATTCGTCAAACAGTGGCAAATGTTCTTTCTATGGAACTTATGACCTAACTATAACTACACAGGGGACACAATATTCCATAGATTACCTTGGCACAGTAAAGTTGGTTTTTGCAGCACATTCCAAGTTTGCAAATTTAAGGTTCATCTCATGTTGTACAATAACAGTGTGTCCTGTTTTAGGGGCTGTAAGAAAATATGTGTGATCTAAAATCACCTGCTATTTTTCTAGAAGTTTGAGGTAAAAAACATTCACCACTCCTTCCCATATCATGGCTCTGAGCACCAGCAAAGGGGTTCTTCACATAAACACCAGTCTCAGAAATGTGACATTTATGGCTTCTTGGAAATAAAATACCATTCTTTTTACCCAGAGTGCATGTAACGTTTCTATTCAGAGGACTGCAGACACTGCATTGCTCCAAATATCAGCTGTGAAACCAAAAAGGGAAGATCATGGCCAAAAGATATATTTTGTTTTGAGTCAGATACCAAAGCTCAGGGCCCCGAGGAAAATGTTCCACTACCTGTGGCTCAACATTCTCAAGTGGTGCTACTTCATTACCAGTGTTTCCGTGCCTCCTCCACTGTCCCGAATTGCTCTGCATGGACACATACTTGACCTCTGTTCATACCAGACCCTGTTTGCTGTATCCATCTTGCAGTCTCTAAACATGCCCTTGAGTGCCTGGAACACCGTACCAATGCAATTAGGGAAGAAGCAGTGGAGTTGTGATTTTTAAACTATGCCCACAAATAGAGAAGTGAGAAAGGTAAACATCAGCACTTTTCATACTAGAGGATCAATCATCAATATTCTTTGAGACCTTAAAATCTCTAGGTCTTGATGCCAAAGTTGGTGTTGTTTATTAATGATAAGGGGACTTGTAAGGCAGATCATCCTTAAATGTTTATATTTCTTGCAACCTTTGTTATATTTTGTTATGGTGTTACGTGTGAATTGCCCTTACATAGTCCTCTATAGTGAAGGCATAGAAAGGCTGTGTAATATGGCACCTGAAACCATGGGCTCCACTATTCCAATGTAAGTCTTAGTTTGATTGTCCAATATTACTACGCGCAACATATGTCAAACACACAACATACCAGAATCTCACCTTGAAAGTCACAACAAGGTGTACATTGCAAATAATCAAATCATAGGAAGCCCAACGCTTTGAAAAAGAAATCCAAATTATGACCATTTTAATCTCTGTCAACACAGCCATTCAGGGACTTTCATGTAAATGCAAGCCCATACATGGAGGGTCTACTCAAGCACAGATGTCACATAACTGACCTCATTACCTTTGATGACCTGGATATTGTTTTTTGGCACTGAAACCAAGTTTCCACTACCTCCTCACCGTCTTCCAACAACTTAGGGCCTGATGTAGGTATTGGCTGATGGGGTACTCAGTCACAATGGTGAAAGAAATCCCATTAGCTGAAATCTAAATCCCATTGTAAATGATGGGATTTATATTTTGGTGGACAGCATATCCATCACCATTGTAACGGAGTAAACCATCCGCCAATATCTAAATCAGGCCCTTAGTTTCTCATGTCAACTCCAATGATCACAAATATAGACTCCACAAAACTGATGGGGTCTTAGGCACCATTCACAGAAAACTATGGAATTCATAATAGTAAATTTGGTACCCCATTGTTTATCTATAACAACAAAGAACAAAGTTGCATGGATTACTGGTGAGAAGGTGGTTATATTATCTGTTCATTGAAACTCTATGGTTACTTCCTTAGAGAGTCTTTAGGGAAGAAGGTCTCTTGAAACGTGGACCCTGATTCTCAAAAATGCCACGGGGTAGCAGAAGTGACATCATGCCTCATTTTGTGCTGAATATTCCCAGCAGGTGATGTCACATGACCATAATCCTGATTGAATCGCAATACTTAACATTGCTCAATTTCCATATTAACTCCATGATTACAAACGCCTATATTAAATCTCTTCTATATTAAGGTGCTGACTGATAGTCAGTGGAACATTTATCTGAATTGTACTAAGTAACCAAAGTGAGTGAGCCTGACATTTTCTAGGTGGTGGAGGCTTAGGGGTAGTATGGGTTTCTTTCCCTGAGAAAGGTTTGAAACAAATGGGGTGGATAGTGCATTTTGAAGCACATTTTTAATTTTATAAAGAGGCATAGATTTTGAAAAGGCACTCATTAAATAGTCAAGTCATTTCATGGTATGCAAAGGTAATTATAGCAACACAAAAGGATAATGGATGGAGAGCTGAAACTTTTCAAACACACACTCCCAGTAACAGACCTGGGTAAAAGCCATTGTTCCTTTACTCACCATGCTGCCTCAGTTTGGACCCAGCCATGTGCAAATCATTTTGACCCTGCTCCCCATGAGAACAGTCCAGCCCATACAAAGGTAATTAAACATGGCAGTCACCATGAGTTTACCTCATCTGGTTTGTAAAATGTCCTACATGTGCTCCCATATGTCACATATTAACTCCATTGGTAGGGGCCAACTTTTTGACATGGCTGTATCTTTTGGTCAGCCATTACATTATATATGCTACTGACAGATTTTTGCCACAACTGCGGTCTACATACTATGGGTGACTCTTATGTCAATCGTTACCATTAGTATTTTGGACAGCATTTATGTATGCCCCTCTTACATATGCCACAGCTGTCCTCTTTTTTTTTAAAGACTACCTTCCATTGTTCCAGCATTTAACCACATGTGCCTTCTAGGCCACAAATGTACTCTAGTAAGCCTAGGCCAGCATTTTTCCATGAGTGGCCCATACCAAGATTAACCTCCTGCATGGCAGTGCCAGAATGTTGCTGTGGATACCCATATGCAAGGTTTGCCCCCAGTTTGAAAATATCAGCATTGTGCATGGGTGCCCCATAACAACAGCAGACGTACAAGCATAACAACACATTGGCACTTCCTTTCACATATTCCCACTCATCCCCATCACTCACACTCACTCTTTTCACTCACCCACACTCACTTGCAATCATTCATTTCCACCTCAATCTCTTGCACTCACTCTTTGCCTGACTCACTGATTCATACTCTCTCACTCACTCATACTCTGATCACTTTGACTTTCTCACTCAATCACTTTCACTCTTATCCCACATACATACAGACTTGCTCATGCATTCACACTCTGTCACACAAACTCTCTCGCACTACGATGTGTGCACACAACATGCATATAAACGCTTTTTATTTTACTTATATGAAATATTAGAAAAAGTCCCAATCTAGGTCCTGCTGCGCCACTTTTAATTACAGTATTAGTGAATGCTAGACTATTATTCATTATTATTGTAACAAACATTGAGCAGAAAAACAAGGAAGCTGAAGCCTAATGCTGATACTGCAAGACACACCAATGTTCTTTGCACTGATTTTGCCACCGCTGAGGCCATGGGTTGCAAAGGCATTTCCAGGGGTCACAAGAGGCAAGCCAGGGGTCGCAGCTGCTCTGTGCTGGGTTAGCTCCTAATGATGTCTGAGAACACTGGCCGGAATTTGCCTCTGTAACTACTCTTCTTAGTAAGAGTTTTATGGACCCAGAACTAGTTAGCATGGCAACTAGAGAAAACTCTTCTATGGGCCTGCTTCTCACTTGCTGGGGCCCTTTAAAAGTTCAGGCATTCTAGCTCTTGCTTTACACACAAGCAGCACTGAGATCAAAGAGGAGCCCTGTCAAGTGCCACGGATCTAGGATTAAGCACCTTGAGCAATTAAGGGAAGCTAAACATGCATGACATTGCATTCTAGTTCAGTGATGCAGGGAACTGCACTAAAATGTGTTATATTAACCTTAGATGTGTGGTACTTGGCAGGTCTGATTGGTTTCCTTTGCCATATCACTAGGCCTCACCATAGACAATACTGTGTTAATAATATCCCACATCGGTAGATTTACTACATCATCCATCTTCAACTCTTTCTCCAGATAAAACTGAGCCCTCCTATCCCTCTAGCAGTCATCAAATTGGTTGTTCAGGCTTTGAGTCTCTGCAGTTTGATGATTCGAATTTAAAGCTAAATAACTTCCTCAAATCTGCCCCAGCTTCCCTGAATCCATCCTTCCGGCTACAGCTTTCCTGGTAAAAAGAGCAAGGAAATCAGATCACACAGTTTCCTTGAGATCTCCCGCCACAAATCTCAATGGGAGGGACAGAGTGATAATTTTTTTTTTTTTTTTAAACCTTATCTTTTTCCCATCGTCGCCGCCTCATGCAGTGTTGCTCCTCTGGTCTTCTAGTAGTATTCCATCAATCACTGGGACACCATCACAGGCTCCCCAGCAATCCTGGTGCTGCTTACATGCTAAACATAGCATGAAAGCATTGTCAGGATTAGTCTGAGCTGCTCAGACATAAGTCTGTGCTGTTTCTCCAGCCACCCATGCATACAACCAGGCTGGAGAAACCTAAGTGCGCATGTGTGTTTGGCCGACCTGAGATGGCCAACCAAACACACATGCACACTTAGTGCACTTCCCACTGCTCCCCCCTCCTCGACCCACCCTGTATTTCTGGCTGAGCCAGCAAATGAAAGATAAAATGATAATTAAATATCATTTGATCTTTTATCTCATGGCTTAGTCATGGGGGTGAGGCTCCTTCGCCATTGCGAAGGAGCTACCCCTGTATATATCAGTCAGTAAGTACTCACATTAGACAAGTTGCACATTACAAGAGCAGAAATACTAGAACAAATATCACACATTTCATGAAATCCTAACTCTGTAAAAGTCTAAAACACTCAACCAAGCCTTCTCCTGTGAAGCTCCTAGGCTCTGGAAAGACGTACCAGAGAATGCCTGGTTATCAACAGCCTGTTCTTTTTTATGAAGACTTGAAAACGTACCTATTCAGGGTCTAGTTGAAAGTCTAATTCTTCTCGCCAGTTCTGTGTAATCCAAGTTTTAAGGATGTTCTATTGTAATCTCTGGTTTTCCGTAAAGTGATTTGTTGTCTGTAGGGCTATGCCCACTTTTTAAAATATATCTGTAATTCCTGGTATTATGTATTGGTATTACGTTAATATTTATCAAGGAGACTTAAAAATCTGCAATATTAGTCAAGACCGAGGACATCTCCTGTGACTGAGTATATCTTGCCTCTGTATAATGCACTCTAACACCCAAATTTGCCTGGTTCCCAGAGAAAACGCTTACAAAAATAAAGACACAAACATATGAATCACAATGTACTGTATTAATGACAAATCAGGATAAGTGAGCAAATTGGTGTGTGTATGTTTTAGGTAAGAAACATGCATTATATTAAAACGTGATATTTAAACGATATTAGTTGCCTTCATTTGATGAAAACATGTTTTTAATCAGTTAGCTCTATGTGCTCATTTAATAAATTTCTGAATGACCAAATGTAACTTCTTAAATATTAACTGAAATTGTGGCGTGAAACCTGTGGCAGGAGAGTGAAGAATATATACACACCCACAATCCATTCAGATGCAGTAAACTTGTCATTTGCTGATTGTGTTGCCATGGCTGCCCATGAGGGTTCTAGTGCTGCCTGGCTGTTCATTGCACCTGGCAGCACACCAGGAGCAGGTTGGCATGATTTGAATTCCCAGTTATTATTATAACATCTCATACTCCATTACTGAATCCCTTGAGGATTTTTACTGCATTCTGATCCATTACCGTCATCTTTGGAAGAAAAACCTATTTAAACGTTCACAGGAAATGGACAGGTAGGAATAATACATCAGTATGGTTGAAGCTTAAACTATACTTTTACATGATTTCTAATTGAATGTGGGATATGTATACTGTCTGTGACTGTATGTGGGAGATATATGCATATAGGAAGCATTTAGTTGTACTTCCTTTGAGCAGTTTTATGAGGTTATCTAGGTATGCTGATGCAGCCCTCTTTTCTTAAGGAAGTGACCCTTTGCTTGGATGCCTTTATTGCATACTGTATACCGACGTTCATTTATTATACACATACAACCACTTCCAACACCTTTAATATTCCCAGAGATTCTGCCAGACCACTGATAAGGAAAACATATTAAGAAGTATATGGTTAATCATGACTTGGTATTCAGGAGAATATCAAATAATTTACCTCTCACATAAAGCTGTCATTCTTGCATCATTCGCCACAATAAAAACATTTGATTCCATAGCAAACTTTCTGAAGGAAGGGGGCATGCGATTGGGTCTGCACTGAACCTCCATGGCTTTCAATCAAATTATAACAGCATTTTCAAGTGAATCTATATAAATTATCCATAAATATAAATACTTGTGTTATTTGTAGACTGCCTTGTGGAAAGATTCTAGGTCTGGCAAAGGAACAAAATAATTTCTGAAGGAATTTATTAATCAGCAGATTGTCAACAAGAATAAAATAGTCAATAGTCAATTACAATGCTCCTTTTTTACCCCGTTGTTTTGGAGCTTGCATCAGATTTCATTCCATTTCCCTACTTGCACCCTTGCTGCAACTTTCATCCCCATCATCCTTGTACAATGCCTCTTGAGTAAGTTTTTGAGATTTTGTTCATCAATTCCCCTTTCATCTCATTCTAAAATGATTAATTTATTCTATATTTTGTAAGCTGTTAGGAAGTGACCCTCAGCGCTAGTCAGGCAATTTGGATCTGTTCCTGAATCTAGACCGGCTCCGGTCACTTATCCACGACCTTCACTGGAGTCTGGTCAAGTGGCACCATTTCCATTCTGCTGCCATTCATGCTATGATTCTGATGTTCCATCCTCTATCCTGGATTCGGAGACACTGAAGCTGCTGGGTCTCCTGACCTCCTGCTGGTAAATCATGCCCACTGGCATATTAGTGGTAAGGATCTATAGTGGGACCTGAAGTCCCAGTTGGTACAGCATCAAAGAAATCTCTCTAACCTGATTAAGATATCAGAGGGAACTGCAAAAGACGTGCAGTGGTGGCTAATAAATAACGATTGGGTCAGCGGCAGACCCATCTCGATTCAGCACCCAGATCTCACAGTGGTGATAAATGCTTTACCCCTGGGTTGGGCAGCCATTTGGGAGAGGTGGAGATAAGAGTCTCAGCTCCACAGCAACCTGTTGGAGTTGAGACTGATTTGCTTGGCATTCAAAGCCTTGTTCCTTTCCATCAAGGGAAGACAGATTCAGGTTTTCACGACAACACCACCACCATGTGGTTCTGAAACAAATAGAGCAGGGTGGGGTCATGGACCCTGTGCCAGGAGGCTCTACACCTCTGGACTTGACTGGAACATCACGACATTTTTCTGGTTGTACAACACCTGTAGAGTTCTCTGAATGCCAGGGCGGATGAACTCAGCAGTCAATGCTTCAAGTGTCACATTTTCCTGGCTGTACAACACATGTCGGGGTCTTTGAACACCAGGGTGATGGACTCAGCAATCAATGCCTCAGAGGTCACAAATGGGGGTGTACATCTGGAGGTGGTACAAGGTCTCTTCTGTGACAAAGAAGAACTTTGGTTGTACCTATTTGCCACAGCAGAGTATGTGTAATGGCCGCACTTTTCCACACTGGTATTTCAATTTGTCTTGAGTGGTGCTCAGGACTCCTATGACTTCTCTCTAATACCATTCCTGACCCCTGATTTCTGAAGAAGGCCAGGATGGACAGGTCCCAAGTCATCCTTGTGGCTCAAAATTTGGAGAGTGTGGTACCCTGAAATCCTGAGCATGAGCGTGGGTCCTCCGATCAGGTTTCCCCTTCAAAAGGATCTCCTGTCACAGCATCAGGGCAAGGTTTACACCCGAACCTGCAGAGACTCCAACTTCGTGCATAGAGATTGAGTGGCTGCAGTTGAAAGTCTTTGATCTCCCCCGGAAGTCTCTGAAGCCAGGTGTCCCTCCACAAAGACCATATGCATCTGACAGGCTTGTGGCTTGTTACTCTGAAATATAGATTGACCCTCATTCTCCACACTTGTCCGAAGTGTTGCCATTTATTTTTTCTTTAGCCTGGCAAGGCCTTGCTCTGGGCACAGTTGAGGGGTATCTTTTGGGCCATCTCAGTTTTTTGTGGTCCAATCAACCCTCCCTAAACCTGTCACATGTTTTCAACATATTTTTCCCCCAAAACCTTTTGTTACTTTCCAGCAGGATGCTAATTTGGTTTTAACCTTCTTAATATGTTCACCCTTTGAACCTATGCATAGTTGCCCTCTAAGGCTTCTGATGACAAAGGCAGTCTTCTTGGTGGCCATCTCATTGGCTTGGTGTATAAGCAAGCTGAAGGTGTTTTCTGTTTACCCTCAGTACGCCAGTTTCTTCCCAGATAAACTTGTTCTCTTCACTCGTGCTTTTTTTCTGGCGATGGTGGTGACACTGTTCCATGTCGGCCAAAGCATCATACTTCTGACCTTCTTTGGACCCTCCCAAGGAAGTGCTGAGACTCCACTGCTTTGACCCAGAAAGTGCATTTCTGTTAAATATTGATTGCATCAAAGAACATAGGGTGGACTATCAACTCTATTTTGGGTGAAATGGACCGACGAAGGGGAAAGCAGTCAGAAATTGACCATCTCCAGATGAATGGTATTCTGCTCTAGATTCTGCTATCCAGTGGTCAAAAAGCAGCCCCTGAGGGCTTGCAGGCTCATTCCACTAGAGCCAAAGCTGCGACCACTGAATTAGGTCGCAAAGTCTCCATCCTGGACATCTGTTAGGCAGTGATGTGGGTATCCTTGCAAACATTCAACAAATACTACCGTCTTGACGGTGAGGTCTGTTGTAATGTGCATTATGCTGGTGCAGTCCTATGGGACTTTTTGGACTCAACCAGTGCGCAGACACACTTCTGGAGGAGTATGGCTTTGGTATCTATTATAAGGTAAGGAGGCTGCCGCCACAAGGCTCTACCAGGTGAACAAGTTGCTTGCCTTCAGTAACTCCTTATCTGCCACTCTCAAACTTCAGAAAAGGCACAGGGGCACCAATGGACCTCTCGGTCTTACCCTCGATCTCAAACTTATTTGGGTCCGATTCCAAAAATATTCCAGATGCAACTGAATGTACGGGTTCATCCGCACTGCTGCAGCTGACTGAGGCCTTCCGTGAGGCCATGCTGTGCCTCTTTAGCACCTTACCTAACCCCTTAACGCCTTTAAAAAAAATTCAGCAAGTGCATGTTTTCTTCCAACAAACTTGCCATGCAGTCTGCTAGCTGCCTCTTGGGCCACTAAAGCCACACACTTTGGAATACAGTGGACATTGTCTTGCCTGTTGTCCTTGAGGATTGACGAGCATCCATGATGGCCATGATGCAGGAAACTTTGTGATTCAATGTGGGCAAAACACCACCAATGCCTAGGCCAGGCAATCCGCCTCTGCGTAGCCCTCAGATGCCTCATATGGATGAGGTCTTTGGACGTGATGTCCAGTAATCTTAGATGGACACGCCCTTTCTGGCGAAAAACTGATTCAGCCATGAAACGGTTCAAAGATAGCATAGCAACAGCATTTTCCTTGGGGCCTGTTTGCCCTGATGAGACACTTTCACCAGCAATTTTAATCCTTCTGTGGCTACAGTAGGTGTTACCAATACTGCCAATGCTAGCCCACACCACCAAACCTCGGGCATTCCAGCCATTTCATGGCTGAGGCTGTGGGTCGCACTGATAGCATCCAGGGTGGCTGATGGAAGACCACCAGTCCTGTTTGAGGCACAAAGTGCAGGCCCTTTTGGCCAAATGGATAAAAGACAGGGTTCCAGCATCAGAGGTAGAAACTGGATGTTACTCTCTATATTTTCTGGTATCAAATAAAGATGGAGGCTTTAGTTCTATTTTTGACATTCACCCACTCAATGCCTATCTGCAAAAGGTCAAAGTCACAATGCTCACCCTAGCCTAAGTCATGCCTGACCTCGAACCTGGATGGTAGTGGTAGACCTTATTTCCTCACCCCTTTTCGACAGGCCTCAGGTTCTATCTACAGTTACTGGTGGGGTAGGAGCATTTTCAGTTACAGTGCTCCATTTTGGCCTCACTAGTTCTCCTCAGGTGTTCATGATATTGAAGGTGCTAGTCTCAGCACATCCTTGGAAGTTCATGGTCCCAGTCTTCCACTACCTTGGCGACTGACTGTTGAAGGTGGGCTTGCCCTAGACAGTGTTAACCACCTCTAGGTGATGCCGAACCTCCTAACATCGTTGGAGTTCTCGATCATCCTGCCTAAGTCACACTTCACTCCTTCACAGATACTCCTGTTAATCATGGACATTTTAGACATGGTTCTGTTTTGTGTCTTTCCCCCGGAGCAGAGAGTTCAGCACATAAAGGCTATGATCCTGGCTGTTGTGCACCCACTATGATCCTGACTGTTGTGCACCCCACTCACCTGCAACTTTTAGGGCCCCTGATGTAGCGAGGATTGTCCACACCATCTCTTCTGATATCAATGAATTCTGGCAGCTGTTCCCAAGGAGAAACAGGGTTTTAGGGAAGAAAGTGAGAGAGAGAAGGCATCTAGGATTCTTCTCCTGGTCATGGCGGCCCTTCAAATGGAGTGCTGCTGGTATCGTGCCCTTAGGTGTCTTGGTGTTCTGTGTAAGCAGTCTGGACTCAAACGATGTAAGAAAATTATATGTTACACTCTTATCTACAGTCGTCTGCTTCATTACATAACAGGCTAATGTTACGCCTATAAGTCACCAACAGAAACTAACCAAACAATAGCAACTTTTGATTCCAATTACTGTGTCATTGGAACATAGGATATCTCTACTTCTTTCACAAAGTTCACAATGTTCAATAAGTTTGTTAAAGTCTAAAACCATGACTATGTTTTCTAAGTTCTTCGAAACCAATTGCCACTCCTTTGTCTCTAACGGTTCAGGTTATAAGCCGTTAGTTTGTTGCTTTGGAAATCTTTAGGAAACAAATGTTTATGACCTGACAAGTCAGTTTAGTATGCTAACATGTTTGTTCTTTTGTTCTTTGTTTCTCTAGGTACTAATGTTTAGATTTTTCCTTTAATCTGCTTCTCTCCTTTTTTTCTAGGCATAAGGGCAGTGCTTTTACAAAGCATTTGGAGGAGAACTGTGGTGGTGGTGATGGATCCTTGGTGGATAGAGAGCAAGGAGCAGGATCTTTCTTTGAGTAAGTCACAGTGAGTTTGTCATGATTCTGGATTGGTGTGGATGAACTAAGGTAGTGACCACTTTTTTCAATCTGCTTATCAGCACGTTGGATGTTCGTCTCTGAGTTGAATAAAGAGATGAGCCTATAGGAGGTTCTGCAGTCAGGTGTCTTGCCTTCCTTTAATACCGAAACTGTAGTCGACATCCTCTCATCAAATGGAAGCCAACCCTGTCCATGGGCCTTTGTGTACATTTGCAACATGTGGAAAGACAATTTACTGCCCATAGTTTGGAATACCATTTGAACGTGCACTCTTTCCTGTTTGTAACTCTCCAATGTCTGCAGTTCTCTCCTTGGCCTCTGTATTGGCTTCCAGGCACAGGCAGTCCTTGGGTGCCAAATGGGGAGCTGAATGTCTTTGAAAAAATATTCTGTGTCCGCTTGTGTCCCACCGGTAGTAAATGTATAAATATGACGTTAATAGTTAGCAAATGTTTCAGCTATGTTCCTGCTGACTCTCATCGTCGTCCCATGGGGAGACTGCACTTCTGGTACCCAGCTTCGACTTCACTCCCTTTACGCACACCAGGCGACCAGCTTGCCGGTCTTGTTTCCTACATCATATAGCCAACGCTAAGAATCTAAAACGGCAGCAGGCATGCCATCCACTGCCACACTGCGGTACTCCTGTTGCTTTAGATGAAGTTGGCGAGCCTCTGCCTCATTATCGCAAGAGTGCAATTAACTTTTCTTGACAAGGATTTCAAATTTACTAATATCCACTCACTCTCTTTTCTTTTTTTATCCAGGGCACTCATGAAATTGCCTGCCCTTTCACCGCTGTCTTTTTGACCTCCCACAGAGACACCCCTCAATTGTCAGCAAACTATCCCCCTATCCTCATCCCCCAACTCTCCCTCCCTGCTGCCTTGCACCGCAGGTCTGAAACTTCCTGATTCAGCAATATGTCTGTCAGCCTATCTGCAGTGAATGGATCACCAAGAACTGATTTCAAACTGGTATTGTCTTATGACTAACACAAATCCTCCTTTAAAGCCTCAAGCTGTGCTTTTATGTGTCAGTTTTGGATTTTTCAGTTGCTCTAGGCCTCTCTTTGCCCATCATCACTCCTTACTATGCCAGTAGCCAGAGCACTGTGGCTCACCCAGTTGTATTCCTTGATCCTTCTGGATTGTCCAAATCAGTTTCAACTCTGTCTCTCCCATTGTTGCCTTCTCTCTTATTTCTGGGACACACCACTTCCTGCAGTGTGTTCTTTTTTCTCCCCAGTGCTACATGCTGGCTGTCAGCCAGTCGCCACCCCTTGATCCAAAGCCACACCTCCCCAGGGGAGCAGAAGTGCCATGTCTTTCCCTCTGCAATCACCCATAGTTTGGCAGGGAACATCAACGAATACTCCTTTTTAAAGTAAGATGCTCTTCAGTACATGTAATGTTAGGATAGTGTCTTTGTAAGAAATTGGATTATAATTTGGGGTGGGTGACTACCCAACTCAAGGAGTAATCACAACCCTTCTCAAGATGAATCACGGAAAGTCACTAAATTAACCTGAGCTTAACCCCCTGGTAGCTATGACACAGAGCAGCCAGGCTTAGCTAAGGGGAATGTGTAAAGTATTTATGCAGTGCCAAAAGACCAATAAAGTTGGAATAGAAAACAATAAAAAATCCTAAACAGGATTAGAAAAAAAGAATAAAATGTAATAAACAATAGCACCAAAATGGCACAAATCCGATGAGAGGAACCCAAGATATAAATATTGAAGTACAAATAGTGCCAAAAAGCACAAAGCGCCACTGATAGTCAATGGTCCCGGAAAACCAGGACCTAGGAGCAATTTGAAGGAGCACAGATCAGGAATACCGACCAGATTTGTCTTGATCACAGATGTTACCTTCTAACCTAGGGCTTGATTGAAAACTCCGTTACAACGGCGATGGACATCCCGTCCGCCGAAATCTAAATCCTATTATATCCTTACTGTTGTGACGGAGTAACCTATCCATCAAGTTCTAAATCAGACCCTTAGTACTTTAAGTCTCAATCCATCACAGCAGTCTAAAATCCACAGGATCTCAGGGGAGGCAGTTAGAGACTCACAGAGTGTCAGGCAGAGTACAATAGCAAGATACAGTCCAGGTCGGGTTGCCACTGTTCAGCTAGGCAGTTGCAGGAAAGCCCTCTTGTAGCTTATTGTATCCCTGTAGGTTCAAAAGAAGGTCTATCTTCTGACACTTCTTTAGCCTGGGTGGGTGAACATTTGCCACATTAGAGCTGGTGCTGTGCTGATCAGAGACAGCTGCCCATTTCTCTATCCACCAGAGCATCCGTTGCAACTAAGTACAGCACACACTTACAAAGTGAGAACCAAGTACTTTCATTGTGTATGACCACCTGCTGCTAAGACCTGCTGCTAAGACCACTAGTTTAAGGCCTGTGGTAATGCAAAGGGCAAGTGAGAGTGGAAGCTGTTCTTTCTTGCAAAGGATGCTGAGACCATAGATGCATCATTCCCATACGCCTAAAGAAAGACTTGGGAGGATGTAGTTAGCTTATAAAAGGACAACTCATAGTTTAAAATTAAAATCCGAACTAAACTAGGCAAATCTAATGAACGGCAAAAATTAGAGTAGTGCAAAAATGCTGCTAAAAGTACAACAGTGTGCCACAAACATATACACTGTTTTTATTTGAGTTCCCACAAGCGAGACTCATTTCATTTTTGACAACTTTTAATGCCTGTTGTCCAAAACTTGTGCCTTCATCCGGCTAAAACATATATTAAAAAATGAGGTTAAAAAATGAGGTTCAACAACAAATACATGGTCCAACAAATCCAGTTTATAGTGCAGGTCTGCGATTTGTATTTGCTTTAAATCACTGTTCTCACTATTATGAAGTGTTATTTCTCAATTTTCTGATGGAGGAAAGATGGAAAGCAGAGTTTAAACATATGACCTGCAGAATGCAGAAAATGCTCAGAGCAGGCGTTAAAATGACACACCCATTTTAATCAATGGGCCTCCCTGTTCTTTGGTGCACTAGCGTCAAAAATGTTGACGCTAGTGCAGCACAGCGCCACAAAAGCATCAGAAATTCAGACTTTATTGTCCGGCCGCCATGGTGCAACACAAGTAAATGTGGCGCAACCATGGTGTTGTTAGGTGGGGCAGGAACGATGCAAGTAAAGTGGCACATCGGGACCAATGCGCCACTTTCTTGTAAATATGCCCCTAGGTGCATAAGTATGTTCCTAGGAGTCAATATAGGAGTAAGTGCTGTGTTTGTGTTAGTGTGAAGTTCTTTTTTAGTTCCACTTTTCATGAGTGTGTTAATATGATTGAGTCCAGCTGATGGCTGGGTTTGTGATTATGTGCTTGTTGGAAAGCGAAACAGTGCATTAGTGCATTGCTTGGAGTAAGTGCATGTTTGAGGGCTATGCATGAGTTAGTGCGCGCGTCTTCTGAGTGTGTGAGTGCAAGAGTTCATGGTACTAGTCAGTGCATAAAAGGGTCTCAAAGGTGAGTTGGTGTGAGTGTGTGCTTGGTAAGACCATGAGTGTGTGCTATTTTCAATTCAATATTTCGTGCCTATGAGTTTTTTTTAGTTCGAGTGAATGCATGAATCGTGTTGATAGGGGACTCTGTGTGTGCTTGATTTAAAACTGAGAGTGCTGTTGTGACTTTATGAGTGAGAGGCTTACCTGAGTTATTGTAAGTGTGTACAGTGTTTGAGGGAGTGAGAGAAGTGTCAAACGTGAATTGGTGAGAGTGGGTGCTTGGTGAAACAGTGATTGAAACGTAGGTTGTGCTGCTGCAATGTCATGGGTGAGTTGCTTTTAGTGAGTGTACAGTCAATGAATGTATGTGTTGAATTGGAGAGCTCCTCTGCATGGATTATTAGTGACAATGTTGTGAATATATGCGTATGTGAATGAATAAATGACAGATGGTCTTGAGTGAGGAGCTCAGTGTATCGAACGAATTAGACAAGGGCTTTATTGATTTGTGGAATATTTGCGTCTACTAACTCAGGTCCTGTAACTTCGCTTCTAGCTGAACTTGAAGTTTTCAAATGTTCTCTGTGTGATGGAATAACTTTGATTGAAGGGGCCAACATTCTTCTTGTAAGAACTTAATATAATTGTGTGAGACAACTGCACCAAACACACAAAAGGTAATGATAGGGTGTTTTTCAAAAAGGCTACCTGTTGGTAAACACCTGGGGTAGCATACTTTTGCCCACCATGACATCTCAGGTTAGAGCCAGCCATATGCAAATCCGCCTTGTCCTTGCTCCATTTGGAAAAGTCCAGCCCGAACATCCAAGCCACATCCTCTCTGAACCAGAACACAAGCAACCTAAGACCAGTTTTGCCCTGATTGGGGTCTTCAGTCTGGTGTAGCTTGTTGCAGTTCCACAGTGTGCAAGGCATCCATGTTTGGCATACGGTTGGGCACTCAGGACTTTACGTCAAACAAACAAAAGGTGATGGGAGGATACTTGCAATAAGGTAGTGTTCCAACCCACTGTTCTTTTGCCTACCATGCCACCTCGCATTAGACCCAACCATATTTATATCAGACTTGACCCTGACCCAATAGCAACAGTCCAACCTGAACTGCCTAGCCAGATCCTCTCTGTACAGGAAAATAGGAAACTCAAGATAGGTTTTGCCCTCACTGGGGCTCTTCAATCTAGTGTAGCTTGGTTCTAGTGGCACAGTGAGCAAGGGACCCACTTCTGGGCATACCCTTGGCTTGCAATAAGTCTAACCATTGACAATCACTCATGGATTTGTATGTTTGATGAGACAACTGCATCCCAGAATAGACGCAAAGTGCATCTTACCTCTAAAAACTCTTTAATGAAGTGACCTGTAGCAAAAGTACTCTCTCCCTAAGGGAGATCTCCTTTGTAAGTTTCTTGGACCAACAAAACACCATGTGAAGACTGTCCCTCCATGCCCCACCACATGCCTGGTACTGCATCTGCTAAAAAATCCAGTCTTTAATAACCATCTGTTGGGATGCTGTTGGGATGCTGGAAAGGAAATAAATCTGTCACTCCCATGCTATCCTATTGATTGCCATTTAGCAGCATTTCGTCACAACCACTCCCGAGATATATTCTGGAGGACTACCCTGGTCACTGAGGTAAATGGTTTGAACAAATGGGGTTGGATTTTTTGGGAATGCTTTGCAAAATGTAAAGGGCATTTGGAAGAACTATAATTTTATTTTGACTATTGCCACTCTATCCATGTCGGACAGCGTCAGCAGTGCTCAGTGGAGGAGGTCACTCTTCATTATCTGCAGTGTGGGGTAATTGGCTAGCCCATAGCTGTTATTTGTTGTTTCTGATAGACATCCCATTGTACCTAAAGGCTTCCAGAAGAAACCACAGAGAGGGTGACATCCAGCCACTTCTTCTAACATGGTATAGACTAGCATTTTACCAGTTTTTCTGCACACCTGTGTGAAATCCAAACTGGTTCAGGATCTGCTTGACTCATTACCCAGATTTGTCCATTTGGCTGAGACAAAGAAGAAGGTTGTCCACTTAAAGAGAACTGGTCTTCTAGATCAGGTGCTCAGCAGAAACCCATAATATCCTCACTCTCTTGGTGTGATTCTGAGAGGGACTCTATTGTGAGCACAAAAGTAGTTGAGATAGTGGACATACGTTTAGTATGCATCAGTGAACTGGGAAAACATCCAAAAGTGTGGTCTTCACCGTTATTTTAGCCCTAAGTGTGGTTTATATCAAATAAGTGCATATTAGGAAAACCAGTTGAAGAATGTGAATAAATTATTTTTGTAGTTCAGAAGTAGGAGCATGAGCAAAGTATTATTTAAATCAGCTAATGCTGATGCATTGTTAAGGCATCTTATGTTGTGTGAATCTACGTGGCATAAAATCACTGTAGTTGAGGTGTACCAGGGGACACATCACACTCATTAGTCGATTTGCCAACATTTTGATGAAGATTTTTGACTCTATATTAATGGAAGAAATAGACCTATATGAATCACAGCAATTCACTGGGTGCCTAATTTTGTGATAGTCATGATAGTCATAGCATCCACCCTAGTTTACATGTTAGGATCTATGCCTCTTTTGAGGCTGAATATATTGTGGATAAATGTGAATCCAGGAGACCTTGCGAAAGCTTTAAAAAAACACCACAAACCCATTTGGCCCTGATGTTTTCCCTGACTTAAACAGCCCCAGCGCTTCTGACATCTCTTCCATTGTGTGCGTATTATTAAGGTGGCCTATTACCTCAGCTAAGAGACATTTCACAGAAAGTATAGGGATAAAGAGAACCAGGGCTTCCCCCTGAAGGGTCTGACTTGGGCCATATAGATCTTGATAGAAGATTGCAAGCTATGTACCAATTTCTGCCTGTTACAATAGTATATTGTATTCCACATCCCTAACATTTGTGATGTGATTTTGCTCTTCACTGTAAGGAAATAGAGTAAATTCTCTGTTTTATTTCCTTGGTTATAAGTAATGCTTTGTGAGTTCTTATTGGACTAATCAATTAGGAGTTTTTGGTTGTTCAATTTTGAGTTCTCCGAATCCACCAGAACTGTGCGGTAGCATCGCTACATCGATAGCTTTCCTCCAGGCCTTGAATCGCTAACTCAGCTGTGTTTCATTTTGCCTGTCTCGCTTGATTTTAGCACAGTATCTTAAGACTTGACCTCTTGTTACCATTTTAGCCTCTTTAGTGTGGAGGACAAGACATTCACTTCCTGTGCAACAACCTTCTCAGTGTGAAGGACATAAATGTCTCAACCCCCTACTGAAGCCTGATTTACTGTTTTCTTTTTAAATCTCTAACAGCGATGGAAGAGCTTCCCTTGCAAAACAAGATTTTTCTTTAAGCTGTGAGGTGCAGCGCACCATGCACACTGATGTCACTGATAATGAAAGTGACGTCTGGCTGCTTTCAGTGCTTTTACAAAGACTCCAGCTGCTTTCACTGAGTTTGGTGCTTGGAGGCATACCTCAGCCCTCTGATCACTGATCACCACAGAAGAAAGACAGATGGAAAGGGGAGAATATTCTCTTTCCAATGTGTCCTCTCCCTAGTGGTCCTTTCCTTGTAAATTACAGCTGGGGATCTGTACCTAAGCAGGGATCCACCAAACAGCTACCAATGATGATGCCTGGGGGGATCATGGTTTAAGTCTCCCTCCGAAGACAACTCAGAAAGCCCACTAGATCAGGGTACTTTAAAAAAAACATAAGAGTGCAGAGGGGCTGGCTTTTCCAGGCCACAGGCCTTACCCACAACCCTTAAAAGCCCTACTAGTTTTTTGCCCTCTGGGATTGCAGGCAGAAAGACCACTAGATGCCAATGTTTAGTTTAAAAAAAGTATGGAGTGGGGGCTGACCCATCCTGAAAAGACCTCAATAATCTTTACCCACAATCTTCACTAGGGGCAGAAAGACCACTAGGCATGAGAGATTTTAGATTTAGAAACAAAATAAATGTAGTAGGGGCCATCAGTCTTTTTGTCTCCAGGGAGTACATTGTGGTTTATCAAAAAAACTGCTATCCACTGCTTGGGGGCAGGGACATAGAAAGCTCACTAGACACTAAAGTGTTTTATCTAATTAAAAATGGGGTGGTTCCTGGCCTATCCTGGCAGAAAACCCACTGCATGCAAATGATATACCTTCTTTCAATAAAATGGGGCAGGGACAGACATGTTTTTTTTCATTGGGCCATAGCCCCATCACTAAAACTCAACAGTCTTTCTCCCCTGCAATGGCCCTTAGCCTGAATATTGCATGGTGTATTTTTAAGATATAAGTCAAGATGGGGTTAACCACCATTCTACTCCCCCTCCATCCCCTCCAGCTTATCCCCCTCCAGGTGGCAGAAAAACTGGTGCCCAGGGAAAGGGCTGCAGTGCAGTTCCGGGACAGGCATGCACAGAACTCCATTCAATTTCTCTCTTTTTTCCAGATGGTCTATGGCCCAAATGGCTTTTCTGACCACCCCCTCCCTTTGGGATGGCAGACTGGTGGTAAATGCACAATCTTCTCATCTGGGGATCTAAAAGCCCATCAGAGCAAAGGGGGAAACTGAGAAGAGAAATGGGTTGAGGTGCTAAACCTTTGTAGCATCAGACCAAACACTGTGGCACCAGACTGTATTTTCCCCCATTGGAAGACAGAATAGTCGGTTCACCATATTTATACCTACCCATGTGTCAAAACTACCTACAAAGAAATTCTAATTTTCTCGCACTTGACATGGTAGATGGCTGCATGATTTGAGCACTGGTTCAGCCAGCAATCAGGTATTCCCACCAACCCTGGGGATTAATGAAGCCTAAAGACCATGGAGAATCCAAGGTGTGTGGTTTTTATGGATTCCATCATAGATTCTTAGCCAGAAATACCTGCAAACGTCAAAGCATGGGTGAAAAAAACTATTTTACTCATATTTACGCAAAGCAAAAATTCCAGCATATAACCAAAGTCTTACCGCCTTGCATTCCTACACTTCCATGATTGAAACGCTGCCCCCCTTATGTGGTTGGGCCTTACACATGTCATAGAAATGGACAGTGACCAGGTGAGGACTATATTGACACTACACCAACTTGACAAGGTGCAAGTTAGGACCAATTCATTTTTTATCCGGAAAAGTGTAGAAATGCTAGGTTCAATGAATTTAGTAAATCCCTGCACATTGTGGAATTTATCCTCACAGAAATGTGAGGAAATTCTGTGAGTTTGGCCAAGATTTCAGTTTTGCAGGACATTTTGGGGTAAGAAAATGTAGTGGCATCCACACAGGTCACAACACCCTGGACTCCACTGAGTATCAAGTTTTTAGAAAATATCTAGGGTCTGTCGTTTTCCCCTGTATGTCAGCCCAGCCTGGGCCTAATAGCACAGTTGTTCACATTAACAGAATAAGTGAAATTTAATGCAGAAATGTTGGTGCTTTTTTTTTGTGTTTTGATGTTTTCCTGGTGCAGGTGATAGGCCCACCACGCAAGCGAGGTTCCATTTTTATGAGGAGGAGTATGGAACACAGATTAGTAGAACATTTTTTAGTTAATTGAATTTCTCTCCTTTTTCTGACTCCCAGTATTAGGCTAATGTGCAAGAAAGAGCACAATTTGCAAGATGCCCTTGGAACCACATAATAATATGGGTTACCCAAAATCAGACTTGAGCAAATAACCATTATTACTAAATTCATGATCTTAGTCAGGTTTACAAAAATGCATCCTTTTCCTTCATGCCTATTTTTCTTTCATTACATTTACCATATAAATTCATGGATGATCGTTATCCAATGTAAAATCATGTTAAATTGCAGCTCAGTTGATGGTTGTGGATACAGAGTAATTTTGGACAATCAACATGCACTATATATCTCTGTGACCAAAATAGTCTGATAATAAAAACAATATCACTTATTTTTATTTTATCTTACTCATTTTATTAATGATGTTAACCAACCATGTCCCTGCCTTAGTTAGGTAGTAGTTTTGAACCAGCACCACATACACAGTGGTATAATGCTCCAAAATGTTTGTTTTTTAAACCAGCCTTTGAGATCTGTCTATTGAGGATAATAGTTCTAGAAATCCCTCACGCTGGGGAACACTTTTAACCTCTGCCCGTGTGTGGACACCAAGTGAGGAGAAATTATTTTTGAATGACACTCTACAGAGGACACAGCTAGGGGATCAATAAACAGTATGCAGCACCCTTTTTCCTACCGACCACGGCGATGACTGGTTATTTTGCAGGATGCCTCTTCCCAATTGTTTTGCCACTCTTGTCAGCCCAAGTTGTAATCCTTCTGTAATGAAGTTGGAATGCCTAAAGTTCTTGCAACAGGTAATAACTTTTTTTCAGTATTCACAACATTAGCAGAGAATAGACATATGTGATCTATTGCACATAACAAAGATGTTTATGGATTGACTTTAGATTTCCATTTCTGTAATCTAAAACCATGGCACTAATCTAGATTTGTCAATGTTTGACCTATGCACCAAATCTATTGAAAACCTTTCAAGTCCTAGGTTCTGTGAGTAACAGTGTTGGCAAGTGTGCTGGATAGAGTAGTGTGTCACTTGTACAGGTTTCGGGGAAATATCTAGTTATAAAGGTACCTACACGTATGGCCCAGGAACTAAAAACGGGCCTTGAGAAAGAGGGATGCTTAATACAGTGTTTCCCTAAAACATGGGTCATTTCCAAGGCAATTTTGGCCGATTCCAATTGTTATATTTGCTGTGCTTCAAAGACAGAGGTCCAATGTCACGCTATGTCTTCTGACAAATAGCAGCTTATGATTTTAACACGAGGATTGGAGTCTACAAGCTCCTCTCTCTTTGCACTCAGAGAAAGAAAAGTAAAGTGAATTATGTGACATCTTCTGGGATACAGAGAGTGTGAACGGAAAAGCTGTTGGATGTAACTTCTCACAGAACAAAATGTAAATACCATTGAATGAAATGTACACATTTAGCAGTTAGGAATGCAAACATGAAGCACATTTTTTTAATTCTAAAGTGTGATGGAAGCAACTGTTTTCATATGATCAAGATGAATCAGTACACTTTATTTGGTGATGCACAAATGATAACTATTCACTGAAACTTGATTTCAAAACATTATCGTTTGTGTTCAGTATAGTTTTACCAGTAAAACTGTATGTCTGTGCAAATTTAGTGGCCATTTCAATACAAAATGGGCTCATGGCTTTTAGAGGTAGGTTGGTCGCAAAAGGTTGTTTTTCTAAAAAGTGGATCATGGTTTTAAAAAAACGTTTGGTTAACACTGCCTTAATAGGTAAGAATTGACATGGAATTGTCACTGTCTACATGCAACATCCTTGTGGGTACAGAAAGTGTAACGCAACAGCTATCTTATCAAAGAGAAAGGGCTGTTCTGGGGGCCATGAGAATTGCACACATTGTGGCACAATGTTCACCTTAATTACATAAAAGATTCACTTTCTATACCTTCTGCATCTTATAGAGCTGACTTATCTGTGGATTCAAAGTCAGAAGACACACCTCCAACAGAGAGTATTGAAGGAGAAGACCCATTGTTAACCATGATACAAATATATGTAAGTGTATTATATTTTCCATGACATTTCTTTGCACTTGCATATCTGCAGAATGTTTGGGAAAGGGAGGAAAGCACTACTTTCAACTTTCATCAGTCCTGTGAGAGATAGGCATGGGCTGAGGAGTGATCAGTAGAATGCGGGGTGATAGGAAAGTTTTAAGTGTATAAAGAATGGCAGGTAAACTGTTTTCATGTTTCAGAATTGTTTGTATGACAATGTACACATACAAGTGCATTAACTGTTCTTACAACCTATGATTATGGTTCCTTTTAGCCAACCAGCAGAAAGGTTTCCATTAAGGGTATGGGTAAGAAATTGGGTTACCGTTTGAAGGGTTGAAGTCACAAGCAAATCTTGAATGGACCTTTGCTCACCCTCTGGTAACTTGGCACAGAGCAGTCACGCTTAAATTAAAGGCAATGATTAAAGTATTTGCTTAAGACTTCAAATAGACTTCAAAAAGTAATAAAGTTAGAACACCACACAGGAAAAGTCCCACACTAATTTAAAAAATAGAGCAAAATGTAATATATAAATCAAGACCAAAACAGCAAACATCCAAACAGTGGGACTGTTTAGATGTTTGTATGGAATTTTAAAGATTTAAGTAAAAAATAGTACCAAAAAGCCCAAAGCACCACTTGCAGCTATCTGATCAAGTGAGACTAGGAGAAAGTCATAAGTTCTGCACGACCGCAATGGAGTGCAGGACGGATAAAGGGACCAGTTTAGTCCCACTGAAAGTTACCTTCTCAGTCTACCGCATAGTGTTCTGGTCAGAAGGAGCAGGGAATCATCACAGATGGTCGTGAGTGCAGCATGAAGAGCAGGCTGGGCATCAAGGATGGTTTTTTCTGTAACATGAAGATCCTGTTACAGTTGGGCCAAAGCTTTGTGATGGCACTCCTTTGAGCGGTCAATGCTGCAGCATGAAGAGTCCAATTGACAGACCTTCCCATTGGCAGGCAGTGCACAAGGTTTTGGCACCACCAGGCTTATTTACGCACATGAATAGCCCAAAAACGTCAATTCAGCTCCACTGAGGCCATACTATGAGTCCAGGACCTGAGAGACACCAGTTGCTCCAGTTGGATCTTGGTGCTGGTTCTGGTGGTTGAAAGCCTGTTATATGTCTGTGGCTCTGGACGTGAGGCCAGAATACTAGCTCTTGGTATCACTCTGAGAGTCTAGGGTTCAAGTGCGGGTCCAAATGCCTCTCACTCAGGCAGCAGGGCAACAGGGCAGCAATCCAGCAAGACAGCAGTATAGCAAGGCAGTAGTCCAGGAGAGCAGTAGTCCAGCACAAAAGCTGTTCTTTCAACAGCACTGCAGTTCATCCTCTTGGCAGACTCTCCACAGGTCCAGAAGTGTACTAAATAGGTGTCTGATGTCCAGTATTTAACCCTGGTGTCACCTTTGAAGTGGGAGAAGCTTCTAGCGGTTTCTCTTTGAAGTGCACAAGCTTCTTGCCTCCCCTTCCTTGGCTCCAAACTAACTACCGGGGGTATGCAGTCCTTTGTGTGGAGGCAGGACACAACCTGTTTAGGTATGGGTAGGTCTGTGCTCAACACCACACTCCTATCTTGCCAGTGATGGCCCATCCAGGGACACCTAAGCTTCTTATTGTGCTTGGCTGTCGAGGAGGAATGCACAAAGCCCAACTGTCAGCTGCACCAGTCATGTGACCCAGAGACAGGCTGCATTCACTAAATGGCTAAGGCAGGAAAATGCCAACTTTGTAAAAATGGCATTTTCAAAATTTGAATTTAAAATCCAACTTTACCATAAGAGAGGATAAGTCATCACAATTCCAAAGATACCAAACATGAACAGCTTACCTGTTCCCATTTCGAACCTACGGCTTATTAAACGTAATAAGTTAAGTCCAATACTATCCTATGGCAGAGGTAGGCCTTACAGGAGTGAAAAACAAATGTCTTTCAATACCAGCACTTGTAAAACTTAAAAGTAAATGTCCAACTTGTCCAACCTTTTAAATAAACTGCACCCTGCCCTCTGGGTTGTCCAGGGACTATGCTAGGGGTGACTTGTCTGTATTAAAAAGGAAGGTTTGGGTGTAGCAAAAGGTTTATTTGACCAGGTTGAAATGGCAGTTTAAAACTGCACACACAGGCAGCAATAGCAGGCCTGAGACATGTTTAAAGGGCCCATTAGGTAGGTGGCACAATCAGTGCTGCAGGCCTACTAGTCGTAATTAATTCACAGGCCCTGAGTACATGTAGTACCCTTCTACTGGGGAGTTAAAAGTAAATTAAATATGCCAAGATGGGATAAGCCAATTCTGCCATGTTGAAAGAAGAGAGCATAAGCACTTCAACACTGGTTAGCAGTGGTAAAATGCACAGAGTGCTAAGGCCAACAAAATGTATTTGACAAACTATAGGATGAGAAAGACATAAAGTCTGGGTATTACCCTGCAGAACAGTCCATGTTCAACAGTATGAATTATTATTCAGTTTTGAATAGTGCTTTTTAATGCTTTTTCCAATGCAAATGATGTGTTGGACAAAAACAAGAAAAAAGGCTATTTGCTGTTTTGTTCCTTAATCAGGTATAAAATAAAAAAAATCAAGAGTATTAACTGATGTTCCACCACATTTAGGCAATTTTTTCCAGTTAGCAAGAGGTGAGGTCAGGACACTGTGGCCCTTAATTTAGGGCCTCGTTTTCATAGTGCTTCTCTTGTGTCTGCACTAACTTTTAACCTTTCATAGTATGGTGCGCTGTGAAATTGTGAAAGGTTAGAATTATTCGAAGTATGACGTGAAGATAAACAAAGAGAATGGCTGTTAGATTTGTTAAGTTTGCTTGTCTGACCACCATGTTGTGGATAATTGTGAGCAGTGTGCCTCATAAAATGCCAGTTAGAAGAAGTATTATGGGCCAAATGTACTAAGATTTGGATGCAAGAAACGGGTCCAAACTGTGACCAGTACCTTTGCGACCAGTAACATTTTTTTTACAATGGACCTATGTGCTAGTTTATCATAATTCACCCTATCTCATGCATATTAATGAGGTTACTTACAAATTGTGACTTACTCAGTTTGAAAGTCATTACAGGGATAGTGGTCTGATGAGGTCAGCCGACCATCATATCTGTGATTGCTTTTTAATAAAGTAAACATTTTTTTAATGACACCCTGTTTTCCTTAAAATGTCCTTTACTATCTTGAAATTATATTTCAAACAATACGCTAAACAAGTCATAACTCTCACTAACCATAACACCCAACAAAAACCAGCTACCACAAACTACAATTATTTCTTAATAAATATTATAAAAATTGTAGCAGTTCATAACACAAAAGTAAATAAAATAATATACAAGACTGATAAATTAAAATAAAGTACCATAAAAACTATTAAAACCCTGCCTAAAAAAAATTGCATTCCATTAAAAACATTCAAAATTACACATCGCATAGAAATAAAGTACATTACATTTTCACTTACCTATAACTAAAAAGCTATTTAAACAATAACATAACCCATTCCGTGATAAATAAACATGATAAACTAGCTGTTTCGTAGCTGATGTCCATGTTCCTCCTTACCGTCTTTAACAGAAGAAAAAAAGCAAAAGGACTTCATTTCCCATCATCCATCTGCACAGGAAGTGAGATTGCTACTTTTCAAATCAACACAGGAAGTAACATCACTACTTTAATGGCAAAACGATCTTCAAAAAAAGCCAAGCAGAGGACATTATTTCCTATTTTCCATTCGCAGATTGCCCACCACTCCCCATTCTTTCCCTTCCCAGGACCTACTTAAAGGTGGGGGTATCAGGGATACGCAGCAGACACATGCAGCAGGCATGCCACTGGTATGCTGAAGGCACATCAAAGGCAAGCCCATCTACTCCTGTCCATGCCTGGAGCTACCCAGCTACATTTCTCCATGCTCTCAACCTTAGCTGCTGTTCACTGCACTATTTCCAAACTGCACCACACAACATATAGGAAGCATTCACATCTGCCTTATGCAAGTTTTCATTTGCTGTCCCACACCCTACACCCACTACTCTAACACAATAGCACCCAACACACTACTCAAACAAAAAAAAGCCACCTATTCATGTTCTCGTACACCACTGACCCAACATGCCACATTTGCATGCATGACCCTCAACACCTGCTCGATCACTCAGCATACATGGAGATGTGGGATCTACCTCATAACCACCTTCCAGATCTGCATTCCCTCATGGAAACATGGCTAAACCCATCCTATGCACTGGACATCACTACAAGCCATCCTTGCTGGCTACAAGATTGCCTAGCAAGACCTTCAGTTTAAGCCTGAATGTGGACTTACCATCATATTCAAAGACACCATCTTCTGCACCACCTACACGGACACCCCAACCAGCTACATGGAACACCTCCCTTCCAACATATGCATCACAGCCTTCTCCTTGAGTAGAACCATCACAGAGAGACCACAAGCACCCCTCACCAATTTCACCAGTAATATCGCAGACTTTTTTGCATCCCTCACCTTCAGTACCTTCATCCTAGTCGGAGACCTTAATTTTCACCTATAAGACTGCACTCTATGGCAAATCTGTGGCCCATCTACAGAACCTCAGAAACTTTGGCCTCACCAGCACATTACCAAACCCACCTACTCTGCTGACCATTTATTGGGCCCAATTTCCTCTTCAATCAGCAACATCACAGTCAATAAGCCATCTGACCCTTGCCCCCACCACTCCTTCACCAAAGGACTCCTACTGATCATTAAAGCATTAACACCCATCCTCAATGCTTCCTTTGACTCAGCCACATTCTTGTCCACTCGTAAATACGTCATTGCCACACCCCTGCTCAAGGAACCATCCAGCAACCCAGCCATGGTCTCCAACTACTGACCCATCTCCCGCCTTCCATACCTGGCCAAGGTCCTAGAGAAACTGATGTCTCACAGACCATCGCAACAACCAGTATCTCAGGTAATCAAAATGGTATTAGTATATGTATTCTCAAAATGGGAAAAACAAATTAATCAATTATACAAATTCATATATAACCATGGCTTCTTGCACGAATCCATTTTCCTAAAAATGTATTTTCTCTCAAAGTGCAATAAATCATCTTGAGTACTCTAAAATAACGTAATCAATATAGAAATCTAACATCTGCTGAAACGGGGAAGAGTCAAGATTACACAAATCAAAAGCCAAGTGACAAATTCATGTATCAGAAGGACGACTACTAGGTAATCTAGCAGAGGAAATGAACAGTCAACATCATATCTACTATGGCATTGTCCTATTCTGTCTAAGTTATGGAACACAAATTAATACTCCAATTGGGAGGATTAATGTGCTATCTTAAATTACCAATAGTAATGCTCAAAATAAAAAGTCAAATAATGTGTACAAAGCAAGGAAAGAAGACTGTTTACTTAACATCTAATCTTCAAAGATCAATTCAGTAAATTCATCAAAAAAATGGTTCCCTTTCGGCAAATGGTTCCCCCCACAATCCATTATAGCGCAACACTGAAAACAGTGTGCATAATCATGCTTCATCTGTCAACATCAGGCCACTGGATCATATATTTGTGTGTGTGTGGGTGGGCATGTGTGTGGCCACTCATGTATTATTCTTTTTGGTGGCCCCATGCCCTACCGGGACACCCTTCTTTATAAAAATAAATTGGGGATCGGGTGCCCTAAGCATTTCTATCCCCAGGGATCCCATCCTCTGGGGCCTTTCTTTTTATTTAGGGGGAGGGCTTGTGCGACCCCCTTCCCTATGCCACTTTGGGCCCTGGGAACTCATCCTTCTATTTTATAGATAAAGGGGAGGGAGGCGCACAACCCTCCCTCCCTGAGCCTCCATGGGCCCTGGGGACCCCATCCCCTGGGACCTGTCTTATAAAGAAAGGAGAGGAGGTTGTGTGGGCCTCCAACACAAGCCTCCTTGGGCCCTGGTGACCCCATCCCTCTGGGTCACTGGGGTACCCACAAATTACTAGCTGGGGGCCAAGAGGGGAGCCTCTGGGCTCCTAGTGCCACAGCTGGGTCCCTGCATTCTGTGGGAGCAAGTATTGCTCTCACCTGTACGGCGCAGCTGTGTCTGCTTGCTCCGTCCGAGTGGGAGCAAAGTGAGTTTTCCTGCCTGCAAGAGCGTAAGCAGGGAAACGGAAGTCTGCTCCCACCCGGTGGGAGTACTTTTAAATTTCCCACCGGGTGGACACAGACCTCTGTTTCGGAAAGGGAAACTGATGTATACAGAGGCTGGGCTCCCTGGAAACCAGAATATGTAATCCGACCTAGGGAATAGGGTACCTGGGATCTTAACAAGCTCCCCAAATAATTGACAATCAGCCCCCGGGGATAGGGTCCTGAGGGCCTATTAAGGTGCTAGGAAGTAGGCCCGTGCTGTCCCCCTAAATAATTGACATTCAACCCCCAAATGATTGACTGTCAGCCACAGGGGATGGGGTTCCCAGGGCCTATTAAGGCTAGGAGGAGGGCCCACGCTATCTCCCCTAATAATTGACATTCAGCCCAAGGAATGGAGTCCTCGAGGCTTAATAAGGCTCATGGAGGGGGGGCAGAGCCCACTCCCCTTGATTTACAAAAAGACCACTGGAATAGAGTCCCCACAGCCGCCTCAATGTTCAGGGAGGGGGCAACAAGCTACAAACCCAAAAGAGGTTTTTGCACCCCGTCCCCCCCCAGGCCCTGCCCCACCACCCATGGGGGACTTAAGCACATAGTGGGAGTCTGCACTTTCTAAAAAAAATTGCAGCAGATTTGCATATCCTCAGCTAATTTATGGAAAATGTTTAAAAAATGTTTTTGGCTCCAGTCAGGGTCCCTTTGAGATCCTCCACCAGGCCTAGGAGGTCTGTGTTATACCTATTCTGCTCCCTTATGTTTTTTTAAACCTTTTTTCTAGGACTCTGGACTGAGTCCTGAGCCCTAAGATGGCTGCCACCACAACTTTGTTGATGTGGTGGCAGCCAATCAGATCTCTCCATGAGATCTGTCGGCCCTGTGGATCCTCTGCTGCATGATATACAAAGGTTTTGAGCATTTGGCGTTCATAAACTACTGAACGGATTTGCACCGAATCACAAAAAGCACTCTTTCTGGACCATGATCTGTCTTTCTGCCAAATGTGGTGTAAGTCCACTCAGCAGTTAGGGCTATAGCTATGTCTAAAGTTCCTGTGGAAAAATTAAGGGGGAAAAAGTGTTTGGCAGAAGCTAGATCTAAATGTCATGGGGCCCCTGGGATGGAGTTACTGGGCCCACTATTGGCTCGGTGTGGTTGGCTACCTGCGGGTGTGGTTGATCACAGGGCCTATTGCCAACTCCCCCAAATGCTGTGCAGAGCATGGGGTTGGGTGTCTGCAGGGTTGTTTGCCACAGGGCAACCACCCTGCAGAATACATTTTCTCCATAGAGTTAATACTGTTGACAGTACCACCTTTTCTAATCATATCAACTTTATTTGCCAATGTAGGCTTGGTGACTCTCATGGGTCCAATACTGATAAATGCTGTCTCTGATTTTGCATTCCTTTTGGAACAGATGTTCAGTATTTTTACTAACTTGGGTTTCTCTGAACAATTGTAAACTGATAGAAAACTGTATACAATGAGGATTTTCCATATATCTGTGGTTTATTTTTAACATGAACTGCACTATTTGTGAAGTGTATGGTATAGAGTGAATGTGGCCAATAACCTATACTTTCTATACCTGAGGGAGTTACATATGTGATGGCCTTAACAATGGGTCATGCTCTTCTGAGTTATTTTGTACTTATTTTCAGAGCTCTAATGTTATACCCGTTTATAGTTCAATGTGTATGATGTGATTTGCGATGTTATCAATGCGGTCATAAATAATATCATAGAACATGTCATGAGTGATGTGATATGTGAGGTCATAACCAATGCATGGTAGGGGCGCAGGTTATAGTTAGCAGAGCTAACTATAACTGGTGAATTCATGTGGTTTTATATAAATATTAATATATTGAATCTTCACTAAACTTTCCAAACAAAATAATGTTCTTCCCCGGAAGTTTCATGGTGCTCTGTAAAGGAGAGGATGAGAAAAAGTGAGAGGGGGTCTAGAAACTTGTTTTCCCCATTTATTTATTTATCCATAGGAGCTTTAGACACAGCTTCAGCCCTAACGCCTCAATGGATTTACATCAAACTTGGCAGAAAGCTAGATCTTGGTCCAGAAAGGGTTCTTTTTCAGTGCAGTTTAGTTTAATAGTTTTTGAGCAATTAAGGCTTCAAAACCTTGTATATTTCACGCAATGGAGAATCCATGGGGCGACTAATCTCATGCTAAGAGTACACTGGCTGCAGCCACATCAACAATGATGTGGCTGCAGCCACCGTAGGACTCGGTAGTACGCCCAGAGTCCTAAAACCAGGCTAAGAAAACATAAGTATGCAGGATAGAGATAACTTGACCCCCTAGACTTGCTGGTAGGGTCCCAGAGGGACACCGCTTGGGGAAGTGTGGCTCAATGGTTAAAGCGGCAGACCCTGAAGCAGAAATCTGGCTCAAGACCAGGGTTCAAGTCCCGCTTCGGCAGGTCTTGGGCTCAATTCCCCTTGACAAGATAATTCTCGCCTCGGTGCCTAATCTAATTCATGGGTCCCACTCTGCAACTCTGGGCAATAGCTTGCTTAATCTCCACAACGGCCCCAACAGCGCTTGGATGCCTGGCTTCACCCTGGGGGTGCTCAGGAGTGGGCGCCTCCCAGGGAAAAGCCAGGAGGGGTTCCATAGCAGTATGAGTAGTGCGCTATACAAGTGCTAATTTACATTTACATTACATTTACAAAAATTGTTTTCAAATTTTAAGAGGATCTGCAAATCTGATGCACTTTTTTTTTAAAGCGCAGGCTCCCACACAACTTTTAACTACGCCCCCACTAGGATGGGCCAGAGACCAGAAGGTGGTGTGAAACATTGCTGCCTCTGGGGTCCGTGGGACCACTTCCCACCAGTTCCAGCATGTAAAATAAACAGGAATGGAGCGTACTGCCCATTTCCCATGCCTTGAAAGGTCCCACGTACCCCAACTCCTGGGGCAGAATTCCATTACAAATGGAAACAGGCAGCAGTCCCTTTTGCAAGGCTTAATAGTCCCCAGGGATCCCATCACCCGGGGCCAAATTCAATACAAAAGGGAAGGTGGGCTGCATTTCCCCCTCCCCGAGATTTGATAGGCCCCAGGGATCCCATCCCCAATGACAAACTTAGCTTTAAAGGCTATAAAGGGAAAGGGGCATAATGGTCCCTTCCCTGAGCCTGTACAGGCCCCAGGGACCCCATTCTTCAGGGACCAATCATTTACTGTGTCCCAGGAAACCTACCAGTGTGACACAGTATTTTCTCTGTCTGCAACAGCAAAGGCAGTGAAATATATGTCTGTTCTCACCCCGCAGGAGCATTTTTAAAGCTTGCACTGGCTGGGAGCAGACATGCCTTCCCTGCTCACAAGAACACATACAGAGAAGGCGTGTGTGCTCTCACTTGCAGGGAGCTTTGAAAATGCTCCCACCAGGTAGGAGTAGACTTTTGTTTCCCTGCCCGCACTCTTGAGGGCAGGAAAACACACATTGCTCCTGTCCAGCAGAAGCAAACAAAAACAGCTGCTCCCACCTGGTGGAGGCAATGCCGGCTCCGCAGCACCGAGAATGGGTGCATGCAGGTAGCCGGCTGGGACCGGGTGGCCCTGGGGCAATCCCCCAACTTATTGGTAAGTGGCTGCCCTGGGTGGGCACCAACCGAGAAGGACCACAGGCCCCAGGGGATAGGGTCCCCGGGGCCACTACAAGCTTGTGCGCCTCTCCCTCCCCTTCAAGTTAAGTATGGGGATAGGGTCCTCAGGGCTATTAAGGAGAGGAGTGAGGGGCTGTGTGCTCCCCTTCCCTAAAAATATACGTTTTGGCCCCAAAAATTAGGTCCGCCTGGCCACAATTAAGTTGAGGAATGGCCCATGGAGCCCCATCTCCTTAGTAAAAAAAGGCCCCAAGGGATGAGGTCCTGGAAGCCCAAGTGGCTTGGGGATGGTGGCGGGCACATGCCCCCTCCCCTTCACAAATATCTTTTGACTGCAGAGGATAGGGCCCCTGTGGCCACTATAGGTGCAGGGAGGGGGTACACGACATTGGTATTACAGGAGTACTATGTTGCACATTCTTACATGCATGTACAAAAGGGTGCTTTCAAGTTTAAGTGTGTGTTTCTTGAAATCAAGAGGTAGCCAGAAGTGTTTTCCAGTAGTAAGGTACCAATGTGGACTAAGGGCATCTTGGCAGACCAAAGTGGTAAAAGTAGACTTTGGCCATGGATCTAGGCTAGAACAATCATTCATATAATTCCATCCATTCTACATTTGGGAGGTCGTCCACTGCCACATGTCTGGAGGGTGATGACTGACTGGTTCTTGGTCTCTCTCGGGGTGAGGTAAGGTGAATGGAGGAACCCACCAGGTACATCAAGGGTAGGACGCATACACTCTCAACCCTTCCCAATCCTTTTGTAGCTTCTCGACCTGGATGTCTGTCTTGCTACCTCCCACAACATTTGGAATGGGGCCAAATCACAGCTTCCTGGGCAGGGTACTCCTGTCAAGCTTTTCACATGAAGGGCTTTTCAGTCAGCTGGAATGGATAACAATCTTTCTGGGGATCAGGTCTTTCCACCTGGTGGGCAGTGCCCAGCTCCTCAATAGACTGGTAGGCCTTTCTTCTGTTCATATTTAAGTGGTTTGTCATGCTTTTCCAGAATTCTGCTGGAGGGATGAAAAGCTCTAACAAATATTTTACCCCCAGTCTTCCAGTAGTCTCTTTTCCTTGGTGGGTAGTCAATGATGCTGAACAAATTACTGGCTAAGGGGTCCAGCACCTATACTCTTTCAGTGGTTTGGCAGGCTGCCAGGATCAGCCAGAGGGTTTGCCATATTTAATGGTTGTAGGGTTCTCTGATCTTAAGGAAGTATTCTATGGCTGTTGCTTATTATATATTTACAGCACTCCTGCCCAGTGGCCAATAGGCCAGGGTCCTTTTCAGAGCAAATCTTAATTAGTGATGGAGGATTCCATAATTCTCATTCATAATTTAATACAGGCCTTTGTTGGAACTATAAATATATATTTATATAATAAATGCATAAAATACAGAAGGCTGTTCTTTTCTAAAGGTTTGTGATCATGCCGTTGCCTGGCTTATTCAGTGTTCTTGAACTGAGGGAAGATCTCCCTGATGGACATTAAAATGCTTAGCTCGAGCCAGCACTTGGGAAAGTAATGCAAACAGAACTCACAGGATAAATTAGAAACTGTAGCTCACAGGAACCACACTTATTATGTAGGAATCATACCCTGAGTACAGATAACTACTATAGCAATTCCTTACTCAAATGTCTTGGTTGTCAAGCATTTACAAATATGCTTAATAAGCAAGACTTCTGAGTAAAGAATTGCTGTAGTAGTTATCTATGCTACAGAGAGTGATTCCTCACGTATGTTAGGTGGCAGGGGATGACCTATCGTCAGTGTATATGTGGGATTTGGCAATCATTTGGGATTTTAATGGGGTTAGAGCAAAAAAACTGTCCTAGGACCTTGCAGGTAGGTGCTATTTCTTGTTTTGTTGCCACTGTCCTGAAACATTATGCATTAATTTAATGCTTTTCTGTCAAGGCCAAAACGTTTTGAAAATCCTGCCAAGTTTCTTGTAACAATCACTCAAAATGAAAACTGGATTTTGGAAACTGACATACAGTAATGCTTCCTTGTCAATATCATGTTCTTCTCTTTGGTACATTGAGCTGCAGGTGTACTATTTTGTCTAATTTCCCTGTGGTTTTATTTTTGCAAACAGCTTGATGTACATGGAAAGATGGTTGTTGCAAGTAACACCCTCCAAGAACAGGTAAGGTTTGTTTCTGTACATTTATACCTTTTTCCTGATTACAACAGGAATCTATGTGGAATGTGTTTCTCCCCAAAGAGGAACCTCAGCCTCAAAACTTTAAAAGCTGGAGAAAGGGAACTTTTGGGTGTTAAATGTAGTATGATGCAGTAAAGTGGTCAGTCTGTGCTTGCATCCCCACTGCCTTGTGGCCAATGCCATTTTGCCGTCTGCTGGATTATGACCCCGCCTACCGCCATGGTTTCCGTGGCGTTCGTAACGCCACGAAAACCATGGCGGTAGGCCTTATCAGTGACAGGGAATTCTGCCGAACACCGCCAGGCCGTATTATTGGTCATAATACGGCTGGTGGCAGCCTCCTGGCCATTCTTGTGGTGGAAATAGGGCTGTGTTCATAATATGGCGGACGCCTGGTAGCCGCAGCAACGGTCTTTTGGCAGGGCCTAAATGTAGAAAAACATGTTAACACCATCATGTTTCACTCCTTCAAAAGAGAGCCCTGATGTAAAATATCAGCAGTGTCCGGCAAAGGGTAGAAAGTGCAACAGTGAAAACATAACTGAGTCACCTTGAGTGTGTAGGACAGGGTTACCATTCTTCTCAAAAACTGAGGGTTTTGTCTGGATGAGATGGCCTACAAATAGGAAAACAGGGATCAGCAGAACTAAAGCTGTCCTTCAGTAATCACAATGATGCAACTAGAGTATTTGGTGGAGGCACTGAGACAACCAAGGAACCGCCACCTTTATGAAATCTTGAAAACCATTCCTCTTAAAGAAATTGAAATGGAATGTCATCAGGTGCTATTGATCAAAAAAAGTTGAAAATTACTGAGAATAGAGGAATATAATTATTTGAAAACTGTTCATGCAACATCTACAATATACTTCTTTCTAAAAACCCTTACATTTCTTAAAAGTACACCAGGAAGGCCAACTGTGAGCTCCATGGGGCATTATGTATCTCTCCCTCACAGACTATGTTGCGACTTTACCGTTGTATATTAAAAATACTTCAGGTTTCCTATTGGTCAGCTATTCCCAAGACTGGAGGTGTGTGTTCATACTGGTATCTAGTGGCTGTTATAAGAACTGCAGTTTCTTGAAATAATCTGCGAACCTTCATTGCTGAATAAATAATGCATTCAACAGCAAATAGTTTGGGAACAACTCATATAGGGACATATTTACAAGAAAGTGGCGCATCAGCATTGATGCACCACTTTTCTTCACCCCCCCCAACGATATCATGGGTGCGCCATATTTACAATACGGTACACCATGGCACACAATACCACAATAGCTTCAAAAACGTTGGTGCTATTATTGCGCTTTACTGCACTAGCGCCCAAAGTTTCGACCCTAGCAAAGCATAGGGAGGCCCATAGGAAATTATGGCCCTCATTACAACCCTGGCAGTGGGTGTTAAAGCAGCGGTAATACCGCCAACAGGCCGGGAGAAAAAAAATTGAATCACGACCATGGCAGAAACCGCCAACATAGACAGCCACTTTAACACTCCGACTGCTATGGCGGTAGAAACAAACACCGCAGTGGTAATCCCCAACAGACAGGCGGAATACAAGGTTCCACCCACTGTATTACCACACGCCTATCCGCCACCTTTTCCGAGGCAGTACCAACAACATCAAAAGCATGGCAGAAACAGGAAACCACTCACCTTTCGGCACTCTACGAACAACCAGGACGCCATGGAAGCCGAACTTCAGGTCCTGCCCATGCTGGTCTACCTCCTCTTGTATCAGGAGAAGGAAAGACGCCGGCGACGACCACAGTGAGTACTGCACCTAGCACACAGGGGACGGGGGAGGGAAAAGAGAGTGACACCCACACACACAACACGCAACACACCCACCCTCCACCCTCACCCACAACCCCATATACACAAATACATACAGCAACATTACATATACACCCTATCACCCCCTGAAAGAACGCAAGGACAAAAGGAAATGATTGTAACGAGTGTAATCGATTAAATATCAGATAGGCCAAATTCAAAAATCAGTATATACAAATATGTACACCAACTACACAAGTCTGGATATTAATTAAATCATTGTCCGTGGATCAGTGTCCCAAAATGCATGGGCGAAGCCCACACAAGATACCTGACTCGAAACGGAGAGAACACTGCAGGGGCATCAGATGAAATATAAACAGGCACCTCAGGGGGTGGGGGAGGAGGAGCACCTCAGCCAGATGAACGGACGACGTCACTGCTCCACGAGGGGCCTCCATGCCCACTGACTGGTCCTGGGGAGTGCAAAGCCACAGTCTCTCAAGTCTCTCCAGTGGGTGGTTTGCCCACTGCTCTATCCTGGGGAGTGCAAAGCCACAGTCTCTCAAGTGGATAACAGTCTCAACTGGTTCTGGAGGGGCATTGTGCTCAGAGTGCTTCATACTGCCAAGGACTGAGGTAGTGGATGTGATTCTCCACTGGTTCTGGAGGGGGCATTATGCCCAGAGTGCTTCATCCTGACAAGGACTGAGGTAGTGGATGTGAATCTCCATTGGTTCTGGAGGGGGCATTGTGCCCAGAGTGCTTCATCCTGCCAAGGACTGAGGTAGTGGATGTGATTCTCCACTGGTTCTGGAGAGGACTGAGGTAGTGGATGTGATTCTCCACTGGTTCTGTAGGGGGCATTGTGCCCAGAGTGCTTCATCCTGCCAAGGATTCAGGTAGTCGATGTGAATCTCCACTGGTTCTGGAGGGGGCATTGTGCCCAGAGTGCTTCACATGCAGTATGGCAGGTCCCATTCCCTCCCCTGGGTGTGTGTGCCACGAGATTGCCAGGGAAAAGGTAGCATGATACTCCATGGAGGCAGAGACACACTCCACCCTGTTGCGACTGCCACCTGCAGATACAAACAGTGCTGTGAGTCATGCCTCATGTACGCTGGGCAGGGTCCAGGACATCTCCTGCAGCGTCGGATGGCTGCCCACTGGGGATGATTGCCATGTCAGCTGTGGTGACACTGTCTTAGCACGTCGCGGGGCTGGTGACGGTGCTTGCGGCGGTGTCTGTGGCGGAGGTGCTGGCCGTGGTGCATGTGTCTGCACCTGTTGAGGGACACAGCAGGACGTCTCCTGCAGCCTCGGATGGCTGCCCACTGGGGATGATGCTGGGGACTGTTGCTAAGGCAGCAGACGTGCAGGTTGTGGTGCTGGTGGCCGTGCTGGTGCAAGTGGCGGTGTCCACCGCCGTACAGGTTGATGTTGTGGTTGACAGAAGGGGTGACTCTGGTCCCTCATCCGGAGCCACCATGCCCTGTCCTGACCTGCTCTTCGTTTTGTGTCACTTCCCCACCTTTGATGTCAGTGCTGGTGCCTTGCCACTGTCCCCTTTTGGCTTGGAGGAGCCCTTGCTTGCTGGTAGATGCACCTTCTCCCTCCGACATGTGGATACCTTCTTCACCTTGGCAGGTGGTGGAATGGCCTGGTCCTTGGCCTCGCTATGTGGCACACTTGCAGCCTTGAAGGGTGGCGCCCGCAATGAGACCGGACTTGCTGAGACCACTGTGCTGGAGGATTTGGTGGCTGAGGTGCTGGGCTGGGACATGGACAGCCTGGCCCTAGCGGAAGGACGGGGGAGTAGGTGTAGGGAAGAGGTCAATGATAGCCAGGAAAAGTTTCTTAGACACACTGGGACGGGAAGATGGAGGGGGCTTGGGAGTGGAGGAAGAGGTAGTGGTTGTAGGAGGTGTACGTTTGCTGAATTTGGGTGAAGGTGCATGGGCCGGAGGCTGTTGTGAGGTGGATGGCTGTTGGGTGGGTGTGTGCCTGCGTTTGTGTAGTTTGGAGGAGGGCTCACAGACACACTGGGAGAGGACACAGGGGATGTGTGAATGGTAGTGGGGGTGGTGAGTGCACATGAGTGGTGTGTGGTGATGGGCGTGCTGATGATGGAGGTAGTGGATGATGGTGTAGTGCATGCAGGTGTGACTGGAGACGAGACAGGGTGGGAGGAGGAGGACGTGGAGGAGGGGAGTACTGTTGAGGCAGTGGATGTTGGTGTGTCTGCATGGGGATGGTGCTTGTGTGAGTGCCGGTGGGATGTGTGGTGCTTATGTTTACCATGTCCACTCTTGTGTGTTGATGAGTGTGCATGCTGGTCTGATGGTGTGCTTGGGATAGGCTGAGGTACAGGTGATTGGGTCTGGGTGGAGGAAGTTGGAGGGGGGAGGCTGGACACAGGGACAATGGCTACCATCAGTGCTGAGGCCAGAGCCTGAAATGCTCTCTGTTGGGCCACCTGGCCAGAATGAATGTCCTCCACGTATGCATTTGTTTGCTGCAAATGTCTCTCAACACCCTGGATGGCATTCCAAATGGTAGATTGCCCAACAGTGAGGGATCTCAGGAGGTCAATAGCCTCCTCACTGAGGGCAGCAGGGCTGACTGGGCCAGGGGCTGAGGTGCCTGGGACGAAGGATATGCCCACCCTCCTGGGTAAGCGGGCACGGGAAACTCGATGAGGGTCTGCTGGGAGGACGGGGCTGGTAAGGGAGGTGGCGGCTGTACCTGTTGATGCGGTGGGCACAGAGGTGCCCGCCACCGCAAGGGAGTTCCCATCAGAGGAGGAGTCGCTGTTGCTGGTGTCTGCTCCTGTCCCCGTCGTGGAGCTCCCCTCGCCCTCTGTCCCACTGGTGCCTTCTGACTCTGTTACTGCACTCTCCAGGGCCATGTGGGATGCAGCTCCCTCCTGCTCCGGTGCCACTGCTCCTCCACCAGATGATGCTAATGCACGCAAGGACAGGGTGACCTAACAAAAGGGGGGGGAGACAGAGGGGACACATGGGCAATGCATGCAACACCACTACCGTTGGCGGACACAACACACAGGGAGCAGCCCTATGCACTAAGCCATGCACTGACAGGGCAGGGGAAAAGCACATGCCCATAGGCGACTCTGTCGAGAACCATTTTATGCACAGCTGGAAGCCATAGGAGCCTGACTATGTGTAGAGGGCAAATACCACCTTTGGGGTTGGACAGGGAATGAGGCTGAAAATCATTGGATCTACCTTTCAGGTCTGCCCTGGCCTAGGGGAACCCACAGCCCACCTCCCCCACCCAGACACCTTGTAATGCGCGCAGACTCAGCTGAATGGGAGTGTACTTACCCCCTTGTGGCTGCTGTGATGCCCTCAAGCTCCCATCCAACTCCGGATATGCCACCGCCAGGATCCGGTACATGAGGGGGGGTCATGGTGCGACGGGCACCCCTTCCGCGTTGGGAGCCCATACCCAGCTGGGCCTCTGCCGTTTTCTGGCTCCAGCGGCACAGGTCCTCCCATCTTTTCCGGCAGTGGGTGCTCCGTCTATTGTAGACCCCCAGGGTCCGCACTCCCTTGGCAATGGCACGCTAAATCCCCTCTTTCTGGTGGGCGCTGACCTAGATGAAAAGTGAAGTTATAATGGATGTAACTCTCCCGTACAGTTCTTCTCACACATTGCCCACAAACCTCCCACCATGGCCCAGACATACATACACACACCATCCTCACATGCTGGCCTGCCCCCCGTCTCTTCCATCCACAACACTCCATACAATCATGTGCCATCCACCATGCACACAGTTGACTCACCTGTTTGTCTGGAGGACCGTACAGTTGCGTGTACTGGGGGAGGACCCCATCCACCAGTTTCTCCAACTCTTCCGCAGTGAAGGCAGGGGCCCTTTCCCCAGACACTGTAGCCATTGTCGCTTCCAGACACAGGTCACAGCAGCACTTGCAGTGTAGGTCCTTTCCTGTTGAAGGTCAGGTATCAAGTGAGGAAACTGATAGAAAATGGTGGTCACGTCCGCGGCGGTGTGTACCGTCACTGCCGACATACATCGTCATTGGCTCCTGGAACCCATAGGGCCCAATGATAACCAATGCTGAATTGCGCTGCGGTCTTCGACCGCCTACCGCGACGGTGTACAAAGCCAGCGCAGTTACCTGATTTCCCGTTGTCCCACCTCACAGGTCAGGCAGGTGCCATTTCAGGGGGCGACATGGCAGGCCAAATAACTGCATCACACCTATTTAGGCCATGAATACAGACAGACAAAGGCACATGGAGAAAGTTTTACGTTTGAGCTAAACAGCCTTGTGAAACCTATGTGTTGTATGACCCTCTGCTCACAATATCCTCCATAAGGCACGTCTCTGGGGAGGGTGATGAGATGGTGGCATCCTCTGGTGTACAGACCCCTGGTGGACCTGTCGACAATGGAAGACAGACACATCATTATCACTTACAGACTTGATCGTGCAACAATCCAGGAACTGTGTGCCCAGTTGGAGCCTTACCTGATGTCCGATATCCGCCATCCCACAGGAATACCCGCTCTAGTGCAGGTCCTGTCAGTACTCCATTTCCTGGCCAGTGGGTCTTTTCAAACAACAGTAGCCATGGCATCAGGGATGTCACAGCCAATGTTCTCTAACGTGTTGTCCAGAGTGTTTTCTGCCATGCTGAAACACATGCGCAGCTACATCGTGTTCCCTTAGGTGGAGGATTTGCCCACAGTGAAAAGGGACTTCTATGCCCTGGGACATATCCCCAGCATCATTGGTGCCATTGATGGTACACATGTGGCATTTGTCCCCCCCCGCAGGAATGAACAGGTGTACAGAAACCAGAAAAACTACCTTTCAATGAATGTGCAGATGGTGTATTTGGCAGACCAGTACATCTCCCATGTGAATGCCAAGTATCCTGGCTCAGTGCATGACGCTTACATTTTGAGGAATAGCAGCATCCCTTATGTGATGGGGCAACTCCAGAGGCACCGTGTGTGGCTAATAGGTGAGCCTAAAGTCCCCATACAGTTTCATTTGCTGTCTCAGTATGGGAGATTCACTAATGTTTAGAGGATGTCTAACAGTTGTCCCTCGATATTTGCAGGTGACTCTGGTTACAACAACCTGTCATGGCTACTGACCCCAGTGAGGAATCCCAGGACAAGAGCAGAGGAACGCTACAATGAGGCACATGGGCAAACTAGGAGGATAATAGAGTGCACCTCCGGCCTCCTGAAAGACAGATTCTGGTGCCTCCATCTGACAGGTGGATCCCTATACTACTCACCGAAGAAGGTGTGCCAGATCATTGTGGCCTGCTGTATATTGCACAACCTGGCTTTGCGACGCCATGTGCCTTTGCTGCAGGGGGATGGGCCTGATGGTGGTCTTGTGGCAGCTGTGGAGCCTATGGACAGTGAAGAAGAGGCGGCAGAAGAAGAAGATGTAGACAACCAAAACAACATCATCATGCAATACTTCCAGTGAGACACAGGTAAGAGGATGGCAATGCTTCACACATATCAAACTATTATAGAACCTAGCATAAGTCTGCCTTTTTACCTCTGTGTATGGACCCTGACTTGTCACTTTGGCTTTCCATTTCACAGACCTGGGTCCCAATTTGTGCCCTCTGCTATGTTTACTCCTGGCCTACAGCTATGTAACATTGGAATGTGAACAAGTACATTGACATTGCTATATTTCAGAGATGTTGCAATTACACATTTGTGAAAGCACAGACTGACTCCAGATTGTTTGGTGATTCAAGGGTGTTTCTTTCTGTGCTCATAAGTGGAGGGGGGGTGAAATGGGCTGGGGTGATGGTGGAGGAATGTCCATGGCAGAGTCCAGTCTCTTGGTCTCACAGGTGCATTGTCCACTGGGGCATAGGAAGGGGAACAATGGAAGTTTAAGGTAGACAGGGTGACAAAGTGGGACAGAAGGGTGACATTCAGGAAGGTCTTATTTCCTGGTGGGGGTCTTGGCAGTGTTCTCTGTCTTGTTTCTGGATCTGAGGGATCATTTGTGGGTGGTTCTCCTTCTGAATGGGGCGGGGTGCTGGTGGCCTGTTGCTCCTGTGGTGGTGCCTCCTGTCCACTAGTGCCGGCGGAGGTAGAGGGCTGTTCATCATCCAGGCTAGTGTCATGGGCCCGTTTGTGTGCCACTGTGTCCCTCATGGTGTTGACAAGGTCTGCCAGCACCCCTGCAATGGTGAACAGGTTGTTGTTAATGGACTTCAAGTCCTCCCTGATCCCCAGATAGTGTTCCTCCTGCAGCCGCTGGGTCTCCTGAAACTTGGCCAGTACCGTGCCCATGGTCTCCTGGGAATGGTGGAATGCTCCCATGATGTTGGAGAGTGCCTCGTGGTGTGTCGGTTCCCTGGGCCTGTCCTCCCCCGTCGCACAGCAGTCCTCCAAGCTTCCCTGTTAGTCAGTACCTTTGTCCCCTGAACCCTGTGCCCACTATCACTGACCCCAGGTCCCTGATTTTCTTGACTTGGTGGCTTTGCCTGGGTTCCCTGTAGTGGTGGACACACTGCTGATTGACATGTCCTGGGGACAGAGGGATGGGCCCGCTGGGTGGGTGCTGCGCTGGTATTTCCTGAGGTGGGGAGGGTCTGTGGTGGCTTGTGACAGTGGCAGGGGAACCGACTGTCCAGAGGTCCCTGATGGGCCGGGCTGGTCATCTTGATCCAGGCGTGCTGAGCTGCTGTCATCACTGTGGGCCTCTTCTGTGGGGGGACTGGATATGTCTGGCACCTCCTGTCCGGTGACGTTGGGTATGGGTCCTGTTGGGGTGTAAATGCATAGTTTTAGTATCTGTGTGCCATCTTGTGCATTGGGTGAGGTACCCTCTATTCCTGTGCTTGCATCATTGTGTTTGCCCTTTTGTGATAGTTGGTTTGGGGTCTGTGTGGGTATCTGTACTGGACATGCTTTGGTGACGGTGGTCCATGCATAGGTGTTGCATGCAGGGCCTTGGTATTGAGATGTATGGGTTGTGATAGTGGTAGATGTGTGAGATGATGGAGTGATGGGAGTGAGGGTAAGGTTGGGGGCATGTGATGTCATGCAGGTGGGGCGGGGGGATATGGTAATAAAGATATGACTTACCAGAGTCCAGTCCTCCTGCTACTCTTGTAGTATTGCCAAGACTTGCTCCTCCCATGTTGTTAGTTGTGGGGGAGGAGGTGGAGGTCCACCGCCTGTCCTCTGTACAGCAATCTGGTATCTGGATACCACTGAACGCACCTTCCCCTCTTCCTGATGTCATTCCATGTTCTTGGATGCTGTCCCACTGCGTTGACCCTGTGTACCATTCTCCGCCATAGCTCCATCTTCCTTGCATTGGAGGTGTGCTGCACCTGTGATCCGAAAAGCTGCGGCTCTACCCGGATGATTTCCTCCACAATGACCGTGAGCTCCTCCCCTGAAAACCTGGGGTGTCTTTGAGGTGCCATGATGTGGTGTGGGTGATGTGTGAGGTGCTGTCTGTTATGATGTGTGGGGGGATGTGTTGGTGTGTGTTGTTTGAGGAGCGTGGATGTTGTATGGGTGAGGGTGTTGTGTGCCTGTGGATGCTGGTGTTGTGTTTGCTAATCTCTCTCTCTGGGCTTCTTCCAAAAAAATAGTTGTAACAGTTTGTGGGTAATGTGGGTGGGTGTTTTATAGTGTTGTGGGTGTGGTGTGTGTATGTGTATCAGGTGTGTGTATTTCGAATTGTCCAATGTGTTTGTGTTTTGTAAGTGTGTGTGTATTTTGAGCGCGGCAGTGTGTACCGCCAATGGATTACCACAGTTGAAAGACCACCGCGTTGATTCGTGGGTCGTGATAGTGTGGGCGTATTCTTGTTGGTGTGACGGTGTAGGTTTTGGTATCGCCAGTTTATCACTGACCTTTGGTGTGGTCGGACTTGTGTGGGTGTCTGTATTGTGGTGGATTCCGAGATGTAGGTCGTAATACCTGTAGCGGAATTCCGCCGCCGCAACAGTATGTTGGTGGTCTTCAGCACGGCCAAAAGTGGGATTTACCGCCAGGGTTGTAATGAGGGCCTATGTGTGGGTCATTTTAATGCCTGCCCTAATCAGACGTTAAAAATAACCCCAAAGATGGGACAGTGAAATCTAGTTAATTTCACTGTGCCATCTTTTTGGGCTTCCCTGTGTGGGAAAGCTCCCCTTGCATACATTATGCCTGGCGCAGGCATAATGTGACACAAGGGTTTACAAAGTGGCGCATACATTGTGCCTCTTTGTAAATATGGTGCTGGGAAATTGCCTCCTTAATTCCACATTAGCTTTAAAAAAATGACATGTGACACAAGGGGGTGGTAAATATGCCCCATAGTATACATTTTCGGTCTGTGGAATTGCAGACTGGTGTCAGTTGCACATTTTTTTGTGTTCTTTTGATCCTTGGAGAAAACTGTTGTTTTTCCTGGAAAATCCCTTCCTCTACCACAGAGGTTACTAACATTTTGACTTCTGTGGACCCTCACTTTATTATCAGTAGAACTTGGGGACCCCCACTGAATCATTATTGGAAACTGGGGATCCTCTACTGAGCCATTATTGAAAGCTGGGGACCTAATCTCTTAACATTAATTAATTTTCTAAGTAGTCACAGACCCCCTGAGGAGGCTTTGTGGACCCCCAGGGTCCCTGGACCACAGGTTGGGAACCACTGCTCTACCCCTTCCAATGCTTGACAGACATATACTCTGGCTCTATTGCAGAGTAAATCCCTAATTATTTCCAAGTAGGAACATGGTTGGTTAGGAGTTTGTGAATATCCACAAACATGTGGGCATTCACAAACATTGAGAGCAAAACTCACCCTGTTCTGCATCTGGTTTACTACAAGAAATTTCTCTGCATTTGTGGCCGAAAACTCCTCAGTAGTAGAACAGGAATTACACTATGGTTTCCTGAGAGATGTATGAAGCCGTTTTCGTGTACACTAGATCTAGGGCAGAACATTGTTTGGCCAAAACTGATTACCAAGAAAAAACTGGACATTGCTGTTGAATCTCCTGTGAATCTTTGTCAGCAGTGATAACAGTCAACAGTTCTAAGGTATTCTTTAGTTTGGAAACATTTTTAAACAGTTATGATTTCACTTCTCCAGCCAATAATACATATATGTATTACGGTATAGTTATTCTTGGCAAGCACGTATTTCCAATTCATATTTGTTTTTCAGGTCTGGCCTAAGTTGAAGGCGCCTTGTTAGAAGTAAATGAACGGGTGGTTCCTAAAAAACAAGAGGGGTCCGGAGTTTCTAGATAAAGTTCCACTGGACAGTGAGGGATCCAGACAGCTAAAAATAGCTAGAGGTACCCCAGGCGATCGATCACCTTTATTATTGGGATCCTCTGATATAGCTAAACCCAATACTGAAAGGGAATACAAGCACAATGGCCTGATCCATTCACATGCTAACATGTTTCTGCCCTTGTAAGTGGCCTATTCAGGTCTTGGGCTTTCCTCAGAGCCAAGGGTACCCTAATAGAGTGGCCTATTCACTGTCAGTGGTAACAATATAGAATCAATAATAATAAGGCAAGGCTTACCTTGTCAACAATGAATTATTCCTAGAAGAGTGTAGGATAGTCAAAGTTAAAAGGATTGACACCGCCAAAAATTCACATATGTATAGATCTATTGTTTTAAAGTGGGAAAGTTGACACTGCACTGCACACAACACAAAGGCACACTCGTATGGTAAATGACATACATGCAATAGGAAATCCGTTTTCTGCCCTAATTTAGGAGATACCATCTTCCCAGTGTAGGAGGCGGGCCTGGTTTGAGGGAACACAAACCATATACTAAGAAAGATGAATGCGAATGTCGGTTTCCCACCTAGGCAAGTGTAGTGTATAGAGGGACACTGGAAGTATTAGAAAACACTGAAGGTAAGTAATAGAACCCACCCCAGAGCCCAGGAAAGCAGGAGTAAATCACAGTAACTTTCCTAGAACACACAAGAACACGAGAAAGAAGATAATGCAAGAACCAGAAGAGACTGCAAGACACCAACAGTGGATTCCTGGACCTGAAGACCTGTGGAAGAAGGGGACCAAGTCCAAGAAGCACAGAAGAGTCCAGGGAGAAGAGGAGCCCCTGCTAACCCGGATGAAGGTGCAAAAGAGGAACCACTGATGAGGAACAACAGTCAGTACTGCACCCAAGAAGAAGGATGCGGGTACTTGGTTGGTGCAGATGATGTCCTATGCTGGATGGAAGATTGCAGTCTGGTTTGTATCACTGGATTCCGCAAACAAGCCTTGGCACACACAAAGCTTGCGGTTAGCAGAAAATGGCATTGCCCAGGACCAGGAGGTACCTGGTGGACTCTACCCAGGAGGGGGAGTCACAGGTGGCTCTCAGCAACTCAGAGAGCCCTCAGAAGCCTAGGCAGCATGCAGAGGAGTCCCACAGCATGGGGACAAAGAAGGTGCAGAAGGAGGTGCATGCAGCAATACAACAAAGGCTACCACGCCGCCTGAGAACCACTCAGGGACCTGTGCGTCACAGGATAGAGTCCTGGGGACCGGATCTGCACGGTGCATGAAGAACTTCATGGAAGGATGCCATCAAGCCTTGGCAACTGCAAAACACGGGGGTACTGTTTTGCATGGGGAGGCAAGCACTTACCTCCACCAAAGTTGGACAGTAGGACGTCAGGACCACTTCAGTCCACCACCTGAGATGCAGGGTCCACGCATCTCATCAGGAGAGGGGACTCACGCCCCGTCGTTGATGCAGAGAGGTGCCTGCTGAAGCAGGGAAATGACTCCTTCACTCCAAGGGAGATTCCTTTGTTCTTCTGGTGCAGGCTGAAGACAAGCTGCCCTCTGAGGATGCACGACCGGGAAACAGCTGCAGTTGCTGGCAGAAACTGAAGATACAATGTTGCAGAAGTCATCTTTGCTTCTTTGTTTTAGTTTGTAGAGTTCCTGGAGGGTCCAGATGCAATTTCTTCAGTGAGAAAGTGAAGTAAAGGATGCAGAGAATTCCTGCTGGAGTCTTGCAATCCGAATCTGAAGAACCACACAAGAGAGAGACCCTAAATAGCCCTGAAAGGGGGATTGGTCAGCTAAACAGGTAAGCACCTATCAGGGGAGGGCTCTGATGTCACCTGCTGGCACTGGCCACTCAGTTGCTCCCAGAGTTCCCTACCAACTTGGAATCCAAGATGGCAAAACCCAGGGACCCTCTGGAGTAGTCACTCCCCTTTCCTTTGTCCAGTTTCGCCCCAGAGCAAGGACTGGGGGGTCCCTGAACCAATGTAGATTAGATTATGCAAGGAGGGCACCAAAGGTGCCCTTCAAAGCATTTCCAGTGGCTTGGGGAGGCTACCCCTCCCAAGCCTGTAACGTCTTTTTCCAAAGGGAGAGGGTGTAACACCACTCTCCCAAAGGAATCCTTTGTTCTGCCTTTCTGGGCTGGAGCTGGTCAAGCAACAGGAGGGAAGCAATCTGTCTGAGAGGTGGAAGCAGCTGGGGCTGCCTAGAAAACCTAAGAAGGCTGGAAGTGGCAATACTGGGGGTCCTCTAAGGAGCCCCCAGAGGGCATGGAATCATACAACCAATGCTTACAAAAGCAGTGGGGTATGATTCCAACATGTTTGATACCAAACATGCCTATGTTAGGAGTTACCATTATGAAGCTAGGCATAGGTAGTGACCTATGTGCAGTGCACGCATAAAATGGCGTCTTTGCACTCATGAAGTCCAGGAAAATGGCCCTGGAGGTCATGGAGGCACCTCTGCTAGTGCAGGGGTGCCCTCACACACAGGCACTCTGCACCCTGCCCTCAGGACTGGGGGGCCTGCTATTGGGGTGACTTATAAGTGACATGGTGCTGTGTAAATGGCAGGAAAAGGATGCATGCACCTTTTCACGCAGGATGTAGAAGCCTTTGCATGGGTTTCCTATGGGTGGCAAAAGATATACTGCAGCCAATAGGGATCCCCTGGAACCCCAATGCCCTAAGTACCTAGGTACCATATACTAGGGACTTATAAGGGGATACCAGTATGCCAATTTTGGGTGAAATAATGGGTTACCAGTCTGCAACAACAAAATGTAGAGGAGAGAGAGCATAATCACTGGGGTCCTGGTTAGCAGGATCCCAGTGAACACAGTCAAGCACGTTGACATCAGGCAGAAAATGGTGGTAACTATGGGAAAAAGAGGGTACTTTTCTACACCCGGTCTAGGAGGAGACAATGTCATCTGTAGTCACACACTAGTCCTTGACTTCAAGCAGGATCAGGCCTTCCTGACTTTCTGTCATGTTCAGTGACTTATAACTTGATCTTGTGATCCTGGATGGCCTTCAGATAAATTTTCTGCACAATATTGAATCGTGTGGAGGGCCCAGTCACCAAAGATGAACATAGTACAGGTCCACGATAGACATCTGCAGTGGCAATCCTTACAAGGTTAAACCCTGTCATTTTTGGAGAGGACATGCTTCTTGCATACTGGGAGAAGCTTTTGGAAAAAGAGTCTGTCAAACCTGAAAGAACTTAAGGGAGTGAGTTTTGGATCCTCGTCAGTAGGTATGAAAGAAAAGTACTGATGTCAGTGAATGAAGATGTCGCCATTTAGGGACTCAAAGTCACTTTCGGACCATGACAAACGCAACGCAGATCTGAAGGATGTCATCTACTGATGCACAAGGGAATTGCTGATTCAGTCTTGTACCTATGGGTAATCACAAGGTGAGTAATCTGTGACTAGATAGAGTATTCAGCAGAAACAGCATTACAGAAGGTAATTAACTCATTCACCACAACATAGTACTTCCAAACCTATTCTTTGAAACAGAAAGGCTATATCACACCCTAGATATGAAAAGGGTTTTGCAGCAATTTTACATTTGAGCTAGTGGTGGCAGGTGGGAACCAAATGCACTCTTTTTGACATACAGTACTTATCTTTACTCAACAAACTTTGATGCAGAACGAGGAACACAAAAGGGGCAGAGGAGGAAGAGAAAATACAATAAAACAATGTCAAAAGGAAAACTCAGGAATGAAAATAGTGAGATTTAGGGGCAATTAAAGAGGTAACAGGTAGAATCAAGACTACCCAGCCTTGGACTTCAACACCTCAACCTTGGATAGCCCCACATGTGGGCTTCTGAGCAAAACCTTCGCCCCAAGCACTGTTCTCCTATATTATCTGTGGAAAACAAACAATCTAAACAAATGTTCCTCGCAGGGTATTGCCTGTCCCTAGTGGGGCACTAACATTCAAGTACAAAGACCCCTGGATTATATCATTTTATAGTAACCTGGGACCGAAAAACAAATCGGTCCCTATCTTGAAAACTTGAGTTTCATTCCAAAAGTAGAAAGTTGGCTGATGAAAAACATATTGGAAAATCTATTTTCCTGAGAATGTCGGGGCAGCTACCTGGAGGTCAGTACATATATTTGGCAGGGACTGGTGCCGAGATTTAAACGAACTTCCAAGTGGGATATGCTTCTTTTTGAGCTGTCATTTAAATATTTACTGCCCACCTTTTTCCCATGCTCTTGGTTTTGCCTTCTCCACTACAGGAGACGTGAAGCATGTGCTATTCTGTTCCATTTTCATGAGCCCTCCCAGAATAACCAATAAAACATACATTCAACCGCTATCCCACAGAGTCCAAATAGTACATCCATTTTTGCCACACTTGGTGATATTTGTAGGAGCAACCCCAGAGTTTGTGTATTAAGAGTTGAAGGGCCTGACATGTGTCACATCCTTGCTTCTGTCCTGCAGGAATAGATGTCATTATTTTCCTCTAATTCATTTTTGCCAATACCAGTCCATGAATCAGTAGTGCTAACTCATATTGGGTAAAGCCATCTGTAAGAAATTGGAGTATTGGGAGTGGAGGTAATTACCCGCTTCATGCTATAATCACAATCCTTGTTAGGGTTGAATACATCTGAGCTCCACCCTCTGGTAGCTATGACACATAGCAGATAGGCTTCACTTGGAAGCTATGTATAAATTATTCATGCAGTACCAAAACATTACAAATGCCATAACATACAATAGAAACCCCAAACCAATTTAGAAAAATAGAGAATATTTTAAGGAATTAAATGACACAAAAATGATTAGCAAATCTGAATATGACATGAATATGAAAATGATATGGAAAATTATTTGAATTTAAAAATGTTTAAGTAAGAATAGCACCAAAAATCACAAGGTGCCAACGAGAGTCAATGGTCACAGGCAAAATTTGAGGCTGACAGTTTGGAATGTGGGTCAGATTCAGCAACCCCTTTCGTCCTGCTTAAAAATGTTACCTTCTGACTTTGGGGTATGTCTAGAAAGATTTTGAGCAATGTTTATGTAAAAAAAATAGGACACAAATAGATGCAAAATCTTTTTTTGTAAATTTGCTTTTCAGCGCAAAAGTTGTTTTGCACTGGAAAATTACTTGAACGTAGCTCAAAGCAGCTCCTGGTGCGGCTTTGCATTATTTGGCACCAAGGGGCTTTTCTGGGGTGTTCCTTGGGCATTCCCATACAACCACCCAATTATTTTGATGGAAAACCCTAGCTACTAAAAAAAAGTAAATAGGGTGTTGCATGAAAAAATAATGCTCTTTTGAAATAAGCGTTATCAAGGTGAAATGCTTTAATTTCTCCTTTCTTTTCCAACTTTGCATATGTGCTGCGCTGTACATCACATATAAAAAGTAGGAAAAGAGTTAAAGTTAGCCGAAGCATAGTATTTTGCACTAGAAGGGTATCCATTGAATACAAAATCTGTGCTAGATGCACGCAGAGACCTTTGCACTTTAGTGCAATGGTGGGTGCGTGGAGCTCTGTAATCTGGGGCCAGATGTACGAAAAAAGCAATTTGCGAGTTGCAAATTGCGAGTCCCTGCGACTCGCAATTTGCAACTCGCAAATTGCTATGCAGTACGGTGTCTCAGACACCGACTGCAACTCGCAATGGGGTCGCAATGACCCACATCATGAATATTCATGAGGTGGGTCGCAAATTGCGGCCCCATTGCGAGTATAGGCACTCGCTAACATGGAGGCCTGCTGACGTCAGCAGGCCTCCATGTTAGCGACCTGCTTGTCAATAAAGCAGGTTTTTTTTTTTTTAAAGTGTAGCTCGTTTTCCCTAAGGGAAAACGAGCTGCACTTTAAAAAAATCCGAAACCTTTAGTTTCGGTTTTTCAGGGCAGGGAGTGGTCCCTTGGACCACTCCCTGCCCTGAAAAATTAATATCTGGTCCAGTCACAAAGGGGAAGGGGTCCCATGGGGACCCCTTCCCGTTTGCGACTGGGTTACCATCCACTTCAAGTGGATGGTAACTGCGAGTCCATTTGCGGCCGCTTTCGCGGCCGCAAATGGAATTGCATACCAGTGCGAGTCGCTAATAGGAAGGGAACACCCCTTCCTATTAGCGAGTCTGAAATGCATTTTGCGAGTCGGATCCGACTCGCAAAATGCATTTCTGCATAGCAAACCCACGTTTGCGAGTCGCAAACGGCGATTTTCGCCGTTTGCGACTCGCAAACTGGTTGCTACATCTGGCCCCTGGTTCTGAGCAAGTGCTGGGGAAACAAGGAGAGTGCCATACCTCTGTAGATGTGGTTGTGTTCTCCTCTTTCCTTCTCTAGCAACTCAGCCCAACATTGTTGACGGGCACTCTGACTTATGTGAGAATTTAGTAAATAGACCCATTAGTACTTCAACTCCCCAAATACCACAGCAGTACTCATTTAAAGCCACCCAGGACCTCACAGGAGGCACTTGGAAACTCACCTGGTGCAGGCAGTGGCTAACAGATGGGTCCAGTCCAGGTCCAGTTGCCACTGGTCACATGGGCAGCTGCAGAAAAGGCCCCCTCTAGCTTATTGTATTCCTGTAGCTTGCACAGGAACTCAATCTAATGTCCCTTGTAGTCCACTTCTTTGTCCTGGGTACAAGTGGGAGCTTATCTTCTCAGGTCACATAAAGCAGGTCCAGCCCTCCTCTGTTCTTCCTCAGTTCAGCACTGTTCTGCAGTGGATGCCTGGAGATCAAACATTTATACACGGACCCAGATAGTTGGCAGGACTGATTCCTGGGCATGCCCTAATCTATGGGGTAAAATGTCCCAGAGCCAACCCTACCCACTTTGTGCATTTTCAAAAAGGCAAAAATCTTTGATCTTACTAAACTTGGGCTCTAAGAGTCCTTCAGCAACCAGGCAGTGGATCTGAAACAATTGTCTTGGCATTCTGTGCTCTCCTGTTCTGTGCCCCAAATTGTATGTGTGAACCCAGCAGACCTGTCAAGCAGGATTTGACAGTGTAGTTCAAAAGGAGTACTCACCGTCCCCACTCTGCTTATTCTATGGGGTTCAGGACAATCATCTTAGCCCATTCAGGTCAGCCTGTTGTATTCTAGGTGAATTACTGCTTGAGAGCAGGTTGAGGATTATGAAGGTAAAGGGTAATTTAAAAAAAGTTAATTTTCTTTAGTATTTTTTGAAAATCCGACATCATCATTGAATTGGATTTTTAATATCTATTTAAAAAAAGTGATGTACTCATTTTTCTAGCTCTCTCAAAATACATCATTAGCCTTTAATATTGCTTCCCAGTGATTCTTTATAGGCCAGCCACGATTCCTAATGTGAAAGTAGCTTTTGGGTGCTTGTTGCTGTAAAGACCAGTCTTTCTGCCGGCCCTTCCCCCAAAGGCAGACCACGGGTTTGGCCCCAAATTACACATGGGGGGCAGAAAGCCCACTAGACACAAGGGATTTCAAAATGCTACCAAGCTAAAAAGATGGGGCAACCTACTCTGGAATAAAGCTGTACCCCACCCCAGAAGGCCAATGGTGTATTTCTGCCCCTCTTAGGAAAGTAGATAAGCGAATTGTCCGAAATGGCGAGGTTGCCTTAAAGCTGCCCTTTGGGATTTTGCATATGCTTCAAAAGAATGGGTGTGGGTATTGCACTCTGGCATTGGGCCATACCCCCAAACCAAAAAGGGCAAACCAGTATTTAGGCCTCTCAAGGTGGCAAAAAGTGGCATTGCTCCTAATTTGCCTCCCACCAAAGGTTGGGGTAAAAGCACACTGTACGGCAGTAATATATTTGTTTTGTAAAACAATGGAGTGTGTCTGGCCCATCCTGCCATCTGGCCTCAACATAGCCATTCCCATCCAAATGGCAGACAAGAGAACATTTGTTTTGGGTGTTGTTTTTACATATGGGCCAGGAGAGTGGGGCTAAATAATGATATTGCCCAACTTACCATGCTTAATGGCTGCTATTTTGGGGCTTGGGTAGGCCGCCACCTGGTGAAACCAACCAGATCCAAAAATGTTTGAAAACAAGACATCGAGTAGAGCTCAGGGTGGTATGTCTTGCATGGATCCCCTGGTGTTTTCATACTGTGCTTACATCAAATTCTGCCTAATGTCATATACTTTCCTTGCATTACTGTGATGAAAACGTCCAGAATACACAGTGATCCACAAAGTTCCTACTGGCCAGCATTCTCACACTTGTTACTATAATAACACTACCTTTCTTGTATGAGTGGGCCTATTGTCCTTGACCGTAAAGGCCCACAGAGTAATGTGGAGCCATCAACATTTCATGTAAAAAAAAAAACTGCCCTGATTTAGTAATTCGGTTGTTTCCTTGCTCCCTCACTTGCTGAACCTGACTCTCCTCCTGATGAATTTCTGTTGGAATTCTGATTTACTTCAGCCTTTTGAAGTCTTTATATACCCTGGAGGCTTTTTACATCTTCGGCTGTTTCCTCCTGAGAAGGTGGCAGCTTCTCAATGGCCCTCCCCTACCACATGTTACAGTATTGTGGCTTCTAAATATAGTTGCCCACCTCTGGATAGCTAAAGACCTGGACCCAGATTTGTGGGTAAGCATTCAGCCCAGAAAAGGGTGCCCCTTCATCCCTCCACCCCTCTGTAGCCATTCTTCAATTCTTCCACCCCTACAGCTCTTCAGTATGTCTGGTGTCTTTGCTGCAGTCCTTCTATGTGCCCTTTGTGATCTTGTCCCTCTACAGCCCCTGTGTGCTTCTGCCTCCACTGTAGGTACTCTGTGCACCCTGCTTTTTGCATCCACTCTGTACATTCTCACCGCTGCATCACCTCTGCCATCACCTTCCTGCACACAAGGTGTCATCTTTGGCCAGACACTGTACACATTCCTCCTACACCTTCTGTGCACATGAGTCCTGTACAGCTGTTTCAATTGTTTTAGTAAACCGAAGGGCCACATACCTGATTGTGCATGTTAATTGGCTCTGCAAATTTGGGACCAAGTGCAGGTGTGACTTTGGCCCTGTTAATCCTAAACCTTGGTCTTTGCTGATGTCCTGTATGATATTTTCAACAATATTATCTGGGATATTTTCTGTCACTGTAATTGGTGTCATTTGATAAATATTCAGGAGTGGCATGTGCAACATATGACAGGAAAGAGTTATACTTTGTGTAGTTTGTCATAATTGCGGTAGTTCAGTGTTTTTGATGTTGACTTGTAACTACAAAATCACTTTAAAACATTTTTATTCATAGAAGTGAGTTTAGTTATTTTTAAATAAGGAAATGTTGATTAAATAGAAGCATAGGTAACTATCATCTGTCTTCAAAGTGACCTGGGATCCTGCGATAGAGTTATTCAGTGTTCTTCAATCAGTCATTTTGTTGTCCAACCCTTTTTGGAGAACTAGAATTACATACTTTCCTTTCCTGAGAAAACCGTACAGCATATACAGCTTAATTCTTGAGGACGGAACAGAAATAGCTGACCTGCGAGCTATGTATTGCTCTTCATTTCAACAAAAGACACACTCTACAGAAAAATTGGCATTTGACTTGGAACACCGAATTGTGCGGATGCATATGTTTATCTAGCAAATGCGCCTACTTTAAAAACACTTGGTTAATTTGTCAGTAAAGCATTTTGTATCATATTGTATTTGAGAGCATTTGATGATGTTGAATGATTAGAGGGGGTGACCCAAATTATATTGCCTGTTGTGAATCAGTTTAGATGTGAATGAGCTTTGTAGATAAAAGAACTATGGTATACAGAGTTACCACTTTGTTGCAAAATATTTTATCATTGCAATGCATTTCTGTAGAGGTTAAGCGTGCTGTAAATCCTATGAATTTTATTCCAAAATGGATTAAATGTTAGAAACCCATACGCAGCAATGGCACTGTGCCAGTGTCCTATATTTTTTGTTTTGCATACACCGTTAATGAATGTACTATTTTGACTGATTTTCTGTGGTTTGTTTTTACACACAGAAAAAAGAAAACAACATCTTCAAAGAAAAAAACACTACTTTGAAACAAAAAGTAAGTTTTGTTTCTATACTTTTTACTGATTCTGATGTTTTTGTTCCATTCAACATCAATTTATTTATAGATGATTTACTCCAAAAGCTGACAGCCCAGCACACTCAAGACTTCTGAATCACCGAAAAGAAGAATATTAAGATGGTTTATCTTAAAGCATGTGGGATTTCCACACACAGACATTTTTTATGCCAGCTATTTGCAGTGCAGAATCCACCAAAATCACAACCTCTAACTTCTATATCTTTCTACATATCTCTGCTCTAAACCTGTCACATTTAACGTCTATCCAGAATACATCATTACATCTATTAACCACATAGTAGGTCAGATTCTGTTCATTTCCCAATGCTAAATTGACCTGAAGTCTTGTACTTCTATGCACCCTGTGAAAAGGAAGCTATTCAATATAATATATCACTGATATCAACAAGCATTCTCAAAAATACAGAGTGACTTATATTATTGCCTCCATTTCACTCATCTACCTCAAGGCACTATGTGAAAGGTGATCCACTTGCTTCTGATAACTAATAGAAATGAGAGAAAGAAACTGTAGTGTTATGGTTAGTTCACACTTTCCATGGAAGAGGGTTTTTGGTTTGCTAATAACTTTGATTACGTTTAACTAAACTTTCCAAAAAACAAGTTCATCCACCTCAGCTCCTTCCTGGTGTTCATCCAACTCAGCTCCTTCCTGGAAACATTTGAGATGATCTGTCAAGCAGGGACTGGGGAAAAAAGGGGTCTCAAAATGGTTTTTCCCCATGCATCTTCCACGGGAAATTTTGGACAGTGCTACAACCAAAATGGCTGAAGAGAATGACACCATATTTTGCTGAGATGTAGATATGTACCCAGAAAAAGTGCTTTTTGTGATTTGGTGTAAGTCTGTTTGGTAGTTGTTTGAGAAACTAAGGCTCAAATGTATACATACATGTAATATAAATGGCCACTTCAAATGAGACTAGTCAATTCTGATTGGCTGATCACAACCTAAACAATATTTTGTGGCAGCCATTACAGGACTCAGCCACAAAGGTCCCTGTGCCCTAAGAATGATTTTTAAAACTATACAAGGGAGCAGGATGAGCACACCGACCCCAAAAGGCACGGTGGTGTCCCAAAGGAACTCCCCTTGATTGGCTGACCGCTACATTAACAATGTTTTGTCTTGATGTAGGGTTATTTTAATGTAACAATAGATGTAATTTACATATAATGAAATTAAGTCATTCTGTTGAGAAACTGTGTTGACTTTAACATTGGATAATGTAGGCCTCAATTTTAAAATGGTTATTGCTGTCTGGAACCAACATTTCAGCACAGAGTCATCTTTCTGTCTTTTTCTCACATTGCACTTAGACTTAGCACACATGAGTAATTTGTAAGCAAGTAGATGGTTAATTTTTGTCTTGTAGATTAGATGGGTGCCCCATGATGTAACTTTAGTCCCTGTGTGTCACAGGAAGGGGGCAGCAATTTTATGTTCACGCCCTTAGTTGAGTACGCGTTCACAAGCGGTTTCACAGGGTAGCAATCAGGTTGTGCATCACTGCCCCCCAGACTCTGTTGGCACTCTATCGTTGGCCTGTTCAGTGCATGTTTCCAAAAAAGATCCCAGGTTGTGAAGATCAGTGAATTTGCAGACGTTGCCACTCATAGTGGCATGGTCTAAAGAGACCATAGCATATATCCTTCTGCTTTAGCAGAGGGTGTAAGACCAAGAACCGTTTCCTGAGGAGATTAGTTACCCAAAAGAAATCTGCCATAAAACAGATCCAGGGGCCATTGCACTGAAAAAGATATGTGTTTGCGAGAAAGACGAAGGATAGTTTGGACTTGCTGTGGCATAAGAGACAGGCAATGATAGGCATGGGGGTGTCTCTAGCAGCATCTTGGCGTATTGACAGCCTGTGCTCTCTTTGGAATTCCAGTGGGTGACTGAAAGTGCTGTGGAAGAATTCTGGCAGCCACTTGTCCAGGAATGATTTATTGTCCAGTCCTGTGTCCTTCTCCACGATACCATACCAGCTGATATCATCACATAGCCTGTGATCCTTCAGCTCTACTACCTTGCATTAGAGATTCCAAATATCTGCACCATGGCCAGCATCATGTTGACTCTTTGCTCCACATCAATCAGTCTTCCATCAGCAGGCTGAAATGTGTGACTTGAAAGCAGTGAAGTTTGTCCTAAGGTTTTTCAGTTCTTTTCTGGTTTTCAAAGTCGCAGGTTCCATCTTGGTAATGAAGATCTTAATGTCTCGGAGTTCGACAAATTTGTTTCCAGTGCACCCATCGCCATGTCTGGGGCGTGAGGTGGAGGTGGAGGCTATTGAAATGCCTGCAAAGGCCTCAGAGAAAATGAGTTGATGCAATGCTTTATTACCTGACATGAAAAGAATTGAATAATGATAGGATCCAAAATCATTGCATGGGTTAACTGGTAACACACCTACTGAGTCATAGGAACAGCCATTTAGAGCAATGTAGAAAAGTAGGATCACAGCAGGGAGCGTCAGAAGTCATATGAGCTGTATAACAGGAGAATAGATGCTGGGATAATCCCAAGGACACACTGCAGATAGAACTGCAAGCCATCCAAGATGGTGCCAGCCAGTGTAGTTATTGATGTTATCAGCGTGTTTCAAACTCAATCCAACATGGCTGCCTTGCTGAAACACATAATGGAGGTTGAGGGACCCTTCCAGCGACATTACGCAGGTGGGAGGTGGACACAATGGTGGAGATAAGCGCTGCCACCCTTTAGGATTCCTGCACTACTTCACGCTGCTGTGACAGGCGTTCATTCCGGTGTAAAGGGCCGAGCGTGCACTGCACAATTGGGTGGTTTCCTGGCAGCACCAGCACTGACAAGCTCTGCGCGCAAGCAGAGGACCCAGAAGGTGATGGTAGGACAGGGCCTTTCCCAGGGCCACCACGCCTAAGTGTTGTTGGTCAGGGGGCCTTGGCGTCTCTGCCTTCTATAGTGCTCTGCTGCCTTTGATGGTGTTCCCCTGTGACACTGGAGTGTCTCATCATCATCCCCACCAAAGAGCCAGGGGCAGTAGATGAAGAAAATGCTCAGACAATGCAGGAATGGACCAGGTTCTGCAGAGCTTTGTCACCAAGCTATCATCTTGCTCAGGGCTTGGCTCCACCCTCACTTTGCATTCTTATTATGAAACGAAAAGCCTGACAACAATGTCGAGATACATTGCATACATTATACAAATTAATCAAACTAACAATGTTACTAATACATTTAAATGCAGAATAATTAGAAAAGAAAAACAGTTTATGGAATTCCTCAAATAACATACCGGGCTATTTCGTCAAAAATGGGAAGAGGAGAAAGAGGTTGAGGTAGAAAGGGAACAGGAGAGGTTCGAAATGTAAAGGTAAGTCTTCATAAAGCAAAAAAGGGCAAATACATATGGTGTGTGAGAAGAGACAGAATGAAACAGCAGAAGTAGAATCGTGGAGTAAGCGTAAAGAAAGTTATGTGGATGTAATATGATTTGATTGATCAATATGGGAGGTTATTGTGTTTGTGGTGGGACAGCCTATGTTACTCTTCCCTGCCATTAGGTAAGCAGCTGTTGTTTATACTTAGTGTTTCACATGGATAAATAGGGTGAGAAGAATTATAAAATAGTGAGGAGATCATCAATAATATCAATATCCCAATGTCTAACTGCGTTGAGATATTATTCTAAATGTTATGGTTTTTGTAGTTGATTTGAATGCATTTCAGTGTGTTGTCGGTCCTCTCAATTTCAGTAATAGTCCTGTCTTTGGATTCCACAGATGGGTGTCATGTACTTTCAATGGCTGTGTTAACATTTCATGATTCAACTATAAGTGATTTAATAATGTTGTCTAATTTTACTCACAAGTGACAATGTTGTAAACTTGACATTTCTGCAACAGTACTCATATTTCCTTTTTGCTATAGATCGTAAAAAAAGAAGCGAATAACAAGAAGGTCAAACAAAAGGTGAGCCGGTGTGCACTCTTTTCTTATGAACATGTAATTGTGAAGTAGATGTATAAAAAGACTCTATTTTGGATTACAAATAACGTTTGTGCAGTTGTGGTTCTCATACTTGCCTTTCTATTATGAGATATGGTTTGGGTGTCAAAATAAAGTGGAGTTGTAGCATGAAGCACTGTGAGGCCTAGTTGGCTCATGGCAACTACTACATTTGCATGAAGCTTTTCCCTAGGATGTGCTCCTATTCAGCTTCACATTCTGTTGAATGTCCCCAACCAAAACGACAAGTGCATTGGGTGTACATAGTCCTTTTAACATAAAGGTTCTCTTTTGTATAGAGTGTGGATGTGCTCCTCTCCTTCTCCTGTAATTGATACACACACTCAGTTGTTGCTAGCCTTGATCAAGATAGTGATGGAAACTACTTCTCCAGGACTTTTATTGAAACTCCAAACATAACACTGAGTAATATATTCAAATGACTGGACTCAAATACACTGAATTAAATTACAAATCCTTCGTGGAAGGAGGTGAGTAAGGTTGTAGCATATATAGTAGTCTTATTACCCTTGCTGCAGTCTGCTGAACTTGCTTCTGAGGTGTCGTTCACCTAGAAAAACCTTGTCCCTACTTGGATGTCTCAGTCGTTTTACAATATTCCACCCTTCACTTGACTAGTTCTCATTTATCTGCATATCAATATATAAAGCTTATACATCAATATGTAATTGTCACACAAATCTACTTGAAAGTTTCTTTTGCTTCTGACATTTGGTGCCATCCTGACATGGATGTCCAGCACCTACCTGAAGCTGAACAAAACCAAGAAAGAATTCATGTTATTATGGGAGAATGGACTAGCTAACTTCCTGCTAGAGTTTATTGGGGACTGTGTCTCTTTCTGTTCACAGTGGATCAGCTGTGTTTATCAGACTCCAGCTGGGAAGAGAGTGTGCCCTTGGAAGGAAAACACACTATTAGCTGCCATTGGATACTCTTATTGCTGGATTGACTCTTGGCATAAGAGTGGATGTTCCTCCAGTCTGATGGGAGCACTTGTGATAACCTGGTGCAAAGGCCTGTCCTGCCCATTGGTCAATTTTAGGGGTTTATATTGGATATTGACCACGGACTGTTAGCCTGTATCGCAAAATCAAGTGGTGATTTTCCAAAAACTAAGATGCAACAGGTCTATAACTGCAAAATAAAAATACTTAAACTCAGACAACATGTTTACATTCCATATCTACTGTTAAACCTTGAGATGTAGATATTGAGTAGTTTGTTTCAGACCTGAATCACCTGATGTTATAACAAACCAGTTGTTCGGACGGACGTAAGACTGCCACTCCAGTCTTCTGCCCACTGGCCCTATTACGAGTTTCCTGCTGGGCCTTAAAATTGACGCCGGCTCACAATTGAGCCGGCGGCAATGTGGCTGTGCATGGGGTGTGAAAGCCCCTATCACGATTTCACTGCCCGTAATTCAGGCAGTGAAATGCATGATGTGGCTGCCCATGGGGGCCTCCGCACTGCCCATGCCAAGTGCATGGGCAGTGCAGGGGTCCCCATGAGGTACCTGACACCCACTCGTAATCTGGAGGGCAGTGCTGCTTGCAGTGCTGCCCTAGCGGATTAAGACCGCTGGCACCGCCTGGCAGTCGGCCCTGCAGTGGTGCCAGCGGTCAGGTGATCGTCCGACAGGGGAGGGGTGGGGTGGGGGAGTGTTGAGTGTTGTGTGCATGAATGGGTGTGTGTGTGTGTGAATAGAGAGGGGTGGGGGTGTTCTGTATGTTTGTGTGCATGTCTGTGCAAGTGTCTGTGTGCTTGTTTTAATGCGTGTATTGAGGGAGTGGGGGGGTGTCGTGGCCGTGTGTGTATGTGTGTATAAATGAGTGTGCATGGATGTGTGCATGTATGTATGTAAGTATGGCGTGATGGTGTGTGCATGTGTGGATCGGGGGGTGAGTATGGGGACTGGGGGGGTCTTGCTGCTTGGGGTGCTTGTGATGGGGTTGGGGACCCTCCTATATGGGGGAGGGGTTGGTGAGTCCTGTTGTGGTGTCAGGAATATGAATTCCTGACACCACACGGAATCCCTGGCGTGAAGGATACTCTTAATACCGCGGGTGGTGTTAGGTGGACTGCCGGGCCGAAGGTGGTCAACCTTCGGACAGGCTGTCCAACCTCCCTGGCGGTACAGGCAGTGAACTGGCTGTGATGCAGCCGGTTCACCGCTGCAATCATAATTTGGCGGTCCTGCCTCGCCAGGCTGTCGGCGGTTTGACAGTAGTCCCATGCTCTCTTTGAGCACATGCTTTGAGGCTTCAGGTCGAAGAACATGTACAGGCCAATTAATTATGAGTGCCAGGCCTAGGTCTCTGCACAGCTTGGGGCTTGCGCCAACTAAAAAGTCCAGATGTCAGTTTCACATGCATTAGGACATTCAGGGAACGGGTACATGTCAGTTTATCATGCAGGGAACATCCCCATCCCACAGTCCATTCACATATTCATCAGCCCCATTCATCACCCATGTTTGATTTCTACTTCTGTTAATGATATATGGAGCTTCACCAGTGTACTTGAATGGCTGTGTGTTATGTCCAGCAGTGAGATCAGGCCACATAGGTAGGGACATAACTTTTCAGTTACCTAGCCATATACTTCAGAACAAATAGATTCATCCATCCATTCACTGATAAATGTTTCCATGCACCCAGTCGCTCTTCCATCTATGAACTCACTCCTCCATACATGCTCCAAGTCCCTCCCCCATTTATGCATCAAAACACTCACTCATCCATCCATGAATCACAGCATTGATCCTATCACATCCATAAATTCACAATCCACACAACCACAAATACAATAAGACAACAGATAAAATAGCACTTTTACTAATCACAAAACCAAACATGTTACTTTTGTACCGGCTTGGTATATTTGTATTGAACCCATTTGCAGGAGCTATCCATCAGGGGCAGGAGATCAAAAGAATTGAGACAGAAGCAGAGGTACTGAAAGTCATTGTTAACAGGCAATAATGTAATGCTACTCTCGGATCAAGTGAAAAATATGTTTCAGTACCTTTTGAGAGTGACAAGAGTTTTGTCTGAATTATCCTCCAAAAAAATTAGACTACAGCAAATGCAAAATACTTCCCATAACTGGAACGATCTTCTTTTTGTCACGTAACCCCTTCCATTATGCCAAAACTATTGTTACTGACCATTCACTGAATTGTTTCAAAATATTTTTTCTGATGGCATCAATAGGGGATTGTGTATCACCCTTGATAAGGTGTGTGTATGAATAGGTTAGCCAGTGGGTCTAAGCCAGTTCTAAACCATTAAGCAAGACAATATGTGTACTTGTTTCAGAAAGGATTTTCTTTACGTATTATTGTGTGGTTTTTGTGATTTGTGCGATTTTTGTGGTTAGTTTGATTGCAACTCATTATGTTTCCCTTCCCCGTGGCAGCTAAATTGATATAATGTTAGTTAACACTATATAGGTTATGTTAATCAAGGAAACAGGTTGTATGATATTGATTTGTAACTTAGTGCAATCTGGTCTTTCCTTGCCCAAGTGAGAATGTTGCAAACGTGAGATCTCTTCATAAATAATTACCTTTTCTCCTTGGTCTCTGTATATGCAGCTGAACGAACTAAGAGCAGAAAATGAAAAAATTAAAGCAGAGGTGAGTCTGTATGTATTATTGTATGTAGAAAATGCAACTGACAGGTTAAGAGGGTCTTACATATATTAACAAGCCTTATTCAAAAGCATGATAGAGTATGATGCAGGGTGGGTTGTGAAAAATGTTAGCTTTTTTTATTAAGCTAGTTTTCCAGTAGGTCTTCCTATGAAACCTCATATGCTGCTGAATATTGCATGACAATTGGAGAAACCTCAATGATTTAAATACTATGTTTGTCTTCTGTAGGGTGCCATAGTGCCTGGTTCCTTGGCATAATGCTATATACAAAGAACTGGCTCCCACTGGGTATTTTCGGTTCCATTTTACAGAAAGATTGATGGTTCATTCCAAGGACTGGGGTCCTGTTCTGGAATATTCATGGTTTTCAGACCTTGCGTCAGAAAGAGGAACTCAGTGAAGTTGGTGAAAAATATGTAATTTGGTTATCTCAGGAGTCTTGGTTGAGGGAATGCCTATCCATGTGGAGAAGTGTGGCACAATGGTTAGAGCGGCAGACCCAGAAGCAGAAATCTGGCTCAAGACCAGGGTTCAAGTCCTGCTTCGGCAGGTCTTGGGCTCAATTCCCTTGGACCAGATAATTCTCACCTCAGTGCCTAATCTAATTAATGGGTCCCACTCTGCAACTCTGGGCAATAGCTTGCTTAATCTCCACAATGGCCCCAACAGCGCTTGGATGCCTGGCTTCACCCTGGGGGTGCCCAGGAGGGGCACCTCACAGGGAAAAGCCAGGAGGGGTTCCATAGTGGTATGAGTACAGCGCCTTGAGACCCTAACGGGTGAGTAGTGCGCTATACAAGTGCAAAGTTTACATTTTCCATAGATTGGTTTGCTTTCTTATCTAAAATCCCTCACTACTAATAGGGATGCATTCTAGAGTGGGCTACTAACCCTACCTTCAACCAACAACATTGTCTTTTTCACTCAGCTTGAAATTAAATGTTCCTGGGCTTTAAATCTGTGATAGATATCCCTTTGAACAAGGGATAAACTAGTTCTAGGGTGTTAATTAAAATTGATATCCACGCTATGAGAGTGATTTTTTTTTATCTGCATGACTAGGTATACTGTTAAGTCTTCTGAGAAGGGGTGCGTCATTAAAGATTGTCAATTAATGAAAGTGGACAATCACCTGAAGCTTCTAAAAGGAATACCTCCACTATATCTTCAGAAGAATTGCATTATTTGCGCTCTTGTTGTAGAAAGATACCAAAGTTAAATAAGACATTCTTTTATAGAAAAAAGTGGATGATGGAGGTAATATAGGAGGGAGATCCACAGAGATTCTGATCCCTTGTTAATCAAATAACTTGTGCTAATCCAAAATCCTTGGTCTGCAATGGATCAATTTCCTTGCTACTCTCTAGGGCTACAACAGCAATGTGGTACAAGAAGGGACTACGTTTTAAGAGTCTGAACTTCTACCTTTGACAAATCAGGACATCATTTCTGAAATAATAAAAAACATAAAATTATCACATGAAGCTAGCCATAACAATTTACCAACCAAAAAACAACTGCAAACTTAAGTAAGCTTTGCTAATGTTTTTACGCCCCTTTTTCCAGTGGGCCACCTCATCATAGTTAATTCTGTACTCACAGAAGGGTACAATTAGAAAGCTAATTTTCTAAAGGGATATTGTGGAGCCTTGGATAACAATAGGCTTATATCTCTTTTAGACACTATCCGAAACGTGTATTCAAAAATTGTGCTGAAATAAATTTAGGAAGGCCATAAAGAGAATTGTGCCTAGGGAGCAGGTATTCTTGCAACCAAACCACTGAACCTTAGATCATTGTTTTGCAATATGGATGATTGCTCGGAGGCAGCTCAGAGTTTGTTACTGTTTCAGGGACCTCAGGTCTTTGGATCTTTGATATGGTGCAGCATCTGGCTTTTTGGAGCAAATCAGATAATTGGGGCATTCATCAGGGACTGCTTTGTATTTTGCACAGCCCTTTTCAGGGCACCAGGGTCCAATATTCATGGTTTTCAGACCTTGCGTCAGAAAGAGGAACTCAGTGAAGTTGGTGAAAAATATGTAATTTGGTTATCTCAGGAGTCTTGGTTGAGGGAATGCCTATCCATGTGGAGAAGTGTGGCACAATGGTTAGAGCGGCAGACCCAGAAGCAGAAATCTGGCTCAAGACCAGGGTTCAAGTCCTGCTTCGGCAGGTCTTGGGCTCAATTCCCTTGGACCAGATAATTCTCGCCTCAGTGCCTAATCTAATTAATGGGTCCCACTCTGCAACTCTGGGCAATAGCTTGGGAAATAACTCTTAAAGGGTAGCTGTCCTGCTGTATGTTTATCAGTAATGGTCCAAAATCAGGATGTGTTCTGACACCCTCTCTTTTTGCCCTGCACTTAGCATACCTACCACAAGCTTTTAATTTAAAATTCTTCCAAGATGGGTTTAAAAAAAATAGCATGTTTGTTATTTGCAGATTACCAAATAATGATAGATTTTCTTCAATGATTTAGAAAAATCACCTGGCAGCTTCTTTCCGTTACAGTACTTGTTGTCAATTGTTCTGGTGCCTTAATTTGTCCTTAGTGTATACCACTCTTTGGGCTGAATTCTTAAGCAACCCAACTCTGGGAAGACATATTACTGCATGCCAAGAGCCATGCTGGCCAAGCCCTGTCCATAAGATGAACCTTGATCAGCAGGTCTTGGGCCCCTGAGCAATGGTGGGAAATAGGTCTTATATTTAGCATGTTGCCTTGTGTGACCTGCAGTAGTAATTGGATGTGAAGTGTAGGGACCTAAACCAACCCCTGTGTGCAAATGTACTATACTTTTCTAAATTGGCTTCAGGTTTTTCTTGTGCTGTATTTTGACTTTATTATCTGAGGCAGGGGTTCCTCTTTCATGTAGGGTACTGGGTAACACGACCTTTCCTAAAATGGAGGCAGAGGTCTGCAAGGTTGGAGTCGAAAAACCACACTCATGGGGGCCACAGGAGGGGTACCAGCCCCCAGACTTAAAGTGGGCATCTGAAGCAGTCATGGGACGCCACAGACAGCACTCAACCATGCTCAAGGCTTTTTTATATCCAGGGAAGCCTGGGCACGTGCTCATCTTCGAAGGGGAGGTCATGCACACCAGTGATATACCTCTGCATCAGGACCAGTGAGTACTGCAATGGGAGATCAGAGTTTGACTTTTGGGGAAATTAAGTGATCAGAGCCTTCTGCAGCAACCTAGCCACACCTTCGGAGGGATTCGGGTTGATTGACATTTAAGATGTCATCAGGCGCAGTCTTGGGAGAACTCGAAGTTGCTAGTTTTGTTTGAAATGCTGATAATTACAGCGCTCAGAAAAGCATAGCCCTGGGAGTAACCCCAGGCTGCAAGGTCTGTCAAAGTGTACTGCAATTAACAATATATCTCAAAATTACCAGTGCTTTTTATTGTTCTGGGCGCTGAGTGAATCACAACCAAGACTCTGAAGCACTTTTGCAATGTTTACCAACTTCCAGGCACAGCGGAGGTTGGAGGAAGGCAGCGCTGCCCTTTTGCCGCGCTTGCAGTTAGACAGTACAGCACCCCTTCATGCTTCCACTTTAGGAATTGGCCTCAGTGATTCAAGAATTATCTGGCACTTGAATCCCCACCCCATAGCCCCAAGCTTCCACAGCAGTGAAAATAAGTAGCTCTGAAGCCAGTCCAGTTGAGATTGCTCAAGTCTTCGAATCCCAACTAGGCCACACAAGAGTGGGCAGCCAAGTACCTGGCAGCAAGTGCAGGACTCCTTGCCTGCACCCGAGCTGTCCACCACACATCACAGCTGGTGGCAGCTAGGACTTCACCCCTTCGTCACAATAGTCCTTTACCTAAGGTGCAGTCCCAAGCCAAGCTGGAGTGATTAACACCACACTGCCAGGACTAAATGGAGTAGGTATTATTATATACCATGATACACAAAGAATGAATGATGGTGATATAACTATCGGGGTTACTATATTTACACAGGATAGGACCCCTTTAAGGTAGACTACAAACAATTTGATCCTGAAGAATTGCCATTGATCTTTTCAGATAATTCTGGGCAAGAAACATGTTGACCTGGAAGGGTAATACAGGGGTCCATTATTCCCTATACATTCCCTCTTTATGTTTTTAACCCTTAATTGGTACCCTTCCAAATAAGATAGTTGTAGGGATTCCTAGTCAATTTTAATTACAGTTTGTACACACCAAATCTACATATATTCCCATGAATTCACCGGTATTCCTAGTTTCAATTGGAAAAAGATCTCTGGCAAAGAGCCCCTTCTAAGGGCCCACTGGACATTGCAGCACTGGCCCAATGAGAAGCTTGTCCAATGATGAACCATGCCACCTCGTGAGTGAGGGCTCTTGCTACAAAAAATGTAATGCCCACATGGCCAATGATAGGTTAGATTATACAATAATAATTAACCTGATTTGACATAGGAACACCACATTGTTTGGTTTGACCAGACCGAGGACTGAAAGCGGGCCACACCACCGCATGCTTCCGTCAGCAGACTAATCCACTGAGCGTGCACATTTAGACACAAAAAAGGAGAGCCCTACACCTTGCAAGCCCCAGCCCTCGCTTGTCTGTCAGGTCCTACAAGGGGAGAAGTCGTCTCCACACCCTGACTTCATGCAAGCCTACTGCAGCCACAAGCATCTGTGTCAACCACCATGAGAGGCAAGGTCCAGGACCTGTGCCTGGCTTCTGTCTGGGAGGCTGCCAAGGTTTGGGCTTAAGCTGTCATTCATACTTTTCTGCCATTAATGATCCTTCCATATGACCATCTATAGAAACCTTCTTAAGGCTCTTTTTTTCCTCTAGATAGTCAAATTTGGTAATCTTCCTGGCACTCTGGCAGGGTTGTTGCCAACCCCAGCAGGGAGCAATCTGAGGAACCCAATAAATCATTCATTCAGTAGTAGCGATGAGTGGTGTGTACAAAGGGTAGGGACTTAATCAACACAAGCTTGTGATCCAAACTTTATAGGAAATCCTCATTCATGGGAAATTATTACAATCCCTATCATGAACATGATTTAGCAGGTTAATCAGAACTGTCTGTTAAAGGGCAGACACATGCTGATGTGTTCAGTGTAGCATGTGAATTGACCTGAAATTACTCAAGCATAATGTTTGAATGCAACTTACCTCTATACGAAATTGAACGCTGACTACTGTGGATCACCTAATTAGTTAGCACAGAGGAGACTCATTTGCTATCATAGTAAACCAGACAAATCGCTCCCCCAGCTAAGAACAGCTATGCACCACCATGTCCTTTTACAAAAATTCAAACATATTTTTCTATTAAGGTACAAAGACTCAAACAAAAATATTGGAAAATAACTATAAGATAATGGAGATTAAAGAATGGTATGGCCAGCCCAGCTTCACCCATTGTATTGTATTGCCCGTCTTGACTTGTAATAACCCCAAATAAAATAGTTCATCACTGAGTCAAGACAAGACAAAAAATGTTTTGGGGAGACTCAGAGGAATTGACCGAAACAACTTAAAAAATCTGGGAAGATATTCATTTTAATCAGATTGTATCTTTTTGCCTAAGTAATTGGAAGTCGATGCCAATATCTGATGTCAATGATACTTTGCTTAAGCATGGCTTCATAATTAGGTGAAATAATCTGCTCAATATCTGCACATAAACCAACTCCTTTTTTTTTTTTAAATATATCTTTATTAACTTTCACTGCATTACATCTGCAACATTATTGGTGACATCAACAGGTTTCCATTCAGTACATATAATTGATCTTTGAACATACAACATGTTCCTGCATTCTCTAGTGCTCCCACCGCATTTCTTTTTATCCTAGACGTGTTTAGTATCCTTAAAGATGCAATATGCCTAGGTTGTTTCAGTGGCTTAGGAGTATACCCCTGTCCTGTGGTCGCTTTTAACCTGGAGTACCCATGTGTATGTATAGCAGACTTCTCTAAACTACTTATTATTTTAAATTGATGGCACTATTTCAAACAGGCTACATTCACAGCCGTGGTGGGTGTTACTCATTGCTTCCTTGTTCTTTTATTTTTTCCCCTCTTTCATTCAACTGAGGCCGAGCCAGTACCGTCTTCTGATTATTGTCCCTGACTCCTCAAACTGAAATAGATGTGCTTTGGGGGTGAGTACATCCATGTCCTGTATCATGGGGTTCAGCCTTCCTGTCACCTTCACCACCCGATCCAGATGGTCCTGGTCTCCCTCTCTCCACTCCTTCTCTCATGGGTTCTCCAGCCTGTCCCACTGGCTCGTGCCCTGCCCTACTAGTCACTCTGGGTTTCCCCTGCCACCCCCCCTTCCTTAGTCTGACTATCCCACCTTAGGAGTATTTCTTCCCATACCAGAGCGATGGGGGTTTGGCGCATGCCCCTTGCCTCCTCACTTTTCAGCACTTGCAGTTCTGCTCGGGCCCATTTTGACACGTCCCGCCTCCATACACTCGCTGATGGGCAACTGGGGGATTTCCAGCCCATCATAATTCTTCTCCTATAGAGAAAAAGTGCCAGGTCTAGAAAGCGGCCCTTCATTTTCCCTAGAGGGGTACCCACCCTCAAACCCAGTAAGCATGCCGCTGGGGACAGCCCAATCTCTGCCCCCATCAGTCGTGTCAGGTCGGCCAGCACCGCAGCCCAGCCCCTCTGGAGCTCTGGGCAGTTCCACACCATATGATCGAAGTCTGCACTTATGTCACCACACCTAGGGCATGTCTTGGGGGTTCCCCCATAAATTTGTGTCAATCTGTGTGGGGTGAGGTATGTTCTATGCATATAGTTGTACTGTATATACCTCAGCCGGGTGTTTCTGGATACCGTGCGAGGATATGCTAGTGCCCTGCCCCACTCCGCGTCTGTTAATTCCCTACTCACTGTCTTTTCCCACTGTTCTCTTTGGGGCTGCAATGCATCCAGTGATTCCTCTTTTTGGGACCTGTAGATCCTAGCAATTAAGTGAGATTCCCCACCAGATGTTAGTAGTAAGTGTAGTACTCTGTGGGTGGGAGGCTCTGCATTAATCGTACCCCAGTGTTCTCTAAGGGTATGTGTTAGTTTCCTATACTGGAGAAACTGTCCCCTTGGGACTCCCATTTCTGTTAAATCCAAAAAAGACCTCAGCACCCCCTCTCGGAATAGCGAAAATGCTGCCGCTACTCTCGTCATCATACTGTCCGCCTGCTTGGTCCCTTTCATATTCACCATCCGCGCATTGATTCGTTCCATTCCAATCTCTCCTTGAGCAGTGCATCTATCCAATTGTTCCTTTTCCTCCCATCCACGCCGCAATCCACTGCAATTGTGATGCTAAATAATAAAACTCAAAGTCAGGGACTCCCAGGCCCCCCAGATGTGTCGGCCTACAAAGAGTCGAAAATGCTGTACGTCTACGGCCTTCGTCCCATATAAGCTCTCTGATCAGCATTTTAAGTTCGCAAAACCACGCCGAAGTGACCAATGACGGCAGATTCGCGAAATAGTAAAGTAACCGGGGCAGGACTATAATTTTGGACAGTGCAACTCTGGCCTTTATGGTTAGCCTCATGGAGCGCCAGAACTTTACTGAGGCACGTAGGGAGCGGAGTGCCCTCCCAAGATTGCCATCACGGAGGTCTCCCACCTCATGGAACACCTGTATTCCCAGGTACTTAAATGTCCTCGGCACCCAGCCTACGTCCTCGCGGCACGAATCGGGCTGGTCGCATCCCGCTAGCATGGGGAAAACATATGTTTTGCCTCTATTGAGACGCAGTCCCGATAAGGACCCAAAATGCTCCAGGGCATCCAGAGCCCATGGGAGTCCAGTCTCTCCGTCTCTGAGGTAGATAAGTATATCATCTGCATAAAGGGAAACAATGTGCTCCGATTGTCCCCATTGTATCCCTTTACCCTTGCCATCCCTTCGTAGTTGGGCTGCCAGCGGCTCGATGGCCAGTGCGAATAATAGTGGCGATAGAGGGCAACCCTGCCTAATGCCCCTGTGAATTGGGTAGGTGTCGGATACCGTCTTGCCTGTCCTCACCCTAGCCAGGGGGGACGCATATAGTAAGTCCACCCATTTTACCAAACCCTCTCCCAACCCAATCTTTCTCATCACTGTCCTCAGGTAGTCCCACCTAACTGAGTCGAAGGCTTTTTCGAAGTCCACGGCAAGTAGTACCCCAGTCAAAGGTTTCGCTTCCCTGGGCATATGTAGGATGGCAAATAGTCGTCTCAAGTTAAGGGATGTGCTCCGGTGCGGGACAAACCCATTCTGATCCTCGTGTATCAGCTTGGGCATGTGGCCAAGCAGCCGATTGGCCAAGATTTTGCTAAGTATTTTAAAATCATTGTTCAACATTGACAAGGGGCGAAAGGTAGCAACAGATGTCTCTCTAGCTTTGGATTTGGGCAGTGGGACCACCAATGCTTCCCTCAGTGTGGCCGGTAGCACACCCCAGCTCAGTGCCTCGGAATACACCTCCACCAGTCTGGGGGCCAGTAAGGTTTCGTATTTCTTATAGGAATCCATAGGCAAGCCGTCCGTCCCCGGTGTCTTCCCGGGCGCTAATTGCGATATGGCATTCCTTATCTCATCTACTGTCACTGCTGCCCCCAGCTCCTCCTGTTCCTCATTTGTCAGCGTTGACAATGGGAGTTACTGCAGATATGCCCCAAGAGCAGGATCGTCAAGCTTCCCGGGTTTCCTATATAAATGAGCATAGTACTCCTTGAAGGCATCATTTATAGCGTTCGGACTGTGTCTTCCCTCTCCATCCATGGTTATCACCTCGGTGATAGGCTCTCCTTCCCCTCTGGGTCTTACCAGCCACGCCAGCATTCTGCCTGATCTCCCCTCCTCAGAATGTAATGAGGCCATATAGTTTTGCACACTATGGCATCTAAGTTGTTCTTCAACCTGGGAGTGGTCTTTCCGTGCCTGGGCATACTTTTCCCTTTCCTGCTCGTCTGTACCCTGTCTCCGTTCCCACTCATGTATTTCCTTCTCGAGTTTGGTCAGTTCCCGTTCTAGCGTTCGTCTCACCCCCGTCGTCTGTCCCATGCAGTATCCCCTGGTTGTCACTTTAAGGGTCTCCCATTCAACAGATCTAGAGTCAGTGGATCCCTCATTAATTTTAATATGGTCAGCTAGGAAGAGACGAAGGTCATCCCTGTACACCTGGTCCTCTAAGGCTCCAGGGGCCAATCGCCACATCGGGATGGGGGGCCTAACCTCCTTCATTCTCCAAGTCAGTAGTAGAGGATTATGGTCAGAGAGCGTGCGTCCCAGGTATTCAGAGTGGACCAACCCCTGCATCAGTGTTGCTGTACAAACCACCCTGTCAATTCTGGTGTGCACCCTGTGGAGTCCTGAGTAGTAGGAATAATCTTTTTCGGCAGGGTGTTGCTCACGCCATATGTTCAATAATTCCCATGCATCTAGCCATTCTCTAAGCTTTTGGGCTACTCTGCTTGTCATTGCCCCAGATAGTGGCAGGGTGGAGCGGTCCAGTTCTATATCTAACACGCTGTTAAAGTCTCCCCCTATCAAGAGGCCTCCCCCGCTGACTCGTGAGTTGACCTGACAGCCGTGTCATAAAAGGGATCTGGTCCTGGTTGGGGGCATAAATGCAACTCAGGGTAATCGGCACACCTTGTAACCTTCCTTCTAAAACCACATATCTGCCTTCTTGGTCAATATTGGTGGATTCTACTGCAAAGGGAACCCCAGCACATACCCATATCAGCGCCCCCCTAGCGTATGCAAAATATACCGTGGCGTACACCTGACCCCTCCATCTTCGCCTTATCTTTTCTGCTTCCCCTTTTGCTAGGTGGGTCTCTTGTAGTAACGCCCCTTGAATACCCCTCCTTTTTAGGTAGGACAGAATTTTGTGTCTTTTGTTTGGTGCTCCCATCCCCCGCACATTCCATGTTAGCAGATAATACTCTGCCATATCGGAAAAACCTTTGTAACATTTTCTTCTTAGCCCGCCCCAATGGCCTGAGACCTTTTGCGTCTAACTGTATGTCTAATCCTATCAACCCACCTACTGCAGAGCGCCATCAAAACTAACAATCTTGAACCCCAACTCCCCTTCCCCAGGGCACCCCCTAAACAGAAGGCTGCCCAAAATATTGTGCAACTGTGCAACTCAGTCCAACAGTCAACTCTAGTTCTCGCCATACTGTCGGAATGGACGAGACTCTGGTGGGGGGGACCATGTCCGGAGGGGCCACCAGATCGCTGTCCACCTCCACCTCAGGGCTGCGCTGCTTTTTCGTTTACCCAAGCTCATCCGCTGTCTGTGGGGTCACCCTTGGTGCCTGCACCGAGCAGCTCGACCCGTCCACCGAAGACATCACCGTGCCATCCGACTCTCCGCCTGAGTCCCTGGGGGGCGACTCCTCTCTGCTCATGGAGGCAGCAGCCTGTAGTGCCGCTTTTTTCCCCATTTCCTTTTGCGACTGGGTTGGTGCCAAGCGGGGTCGGTTCCTGGTTCGCCGTCTTCCCGAGCCCCGGCGCACTCCACCGCACCCCAGTCAGCGGGTGTCATATTGTCCATTGTTTTGCCTTTATGGCGGTTCTTGGGGGACATCCGGCACCCGGGGAGGACCACCTCCCAGATCTGGGTGATAGGCCGACTTTACTTCGGTCTCCTACACTATTCCTCCCTTCCAGCTCTACTCAGGTTGGACCGAGCCCTTCGTTCTGGGATCTCGCTGGTTTCCGTTTGGTCTCTCCCTTCGCTCTCCGCCTCCAGGCGACCTCCCGCGCTAGCTCATCGTACCAGGCCTGCCGGGATCCCACAGGCGGTCGTGCCTCTCTACTCATCACCGTTCGAGGCCAGAAGGCCCCTCGGCCCAGGTTCCACCGCCGCCCGCCGGGGGTCCTCTCTCTCTGTTTATTATTTATTTATTTATTTATTCAAGGGCCCCCTTCAGGGAGCTGATCTTTGGGGGCACTGGTGTGTTCCAGTGGGGCCCCGCCGGAGTCCAAGGGTCCTCCAGTGCCAGGAGAGTCACTTGCAGCACTCACCCTACTCCGGGGTGCCGATTTCGGGCCTCCGCCTTCTCCTCCTGTTCGTCGGTGCAGCTCCGTGAGGTTCTTATGTGTCCAGAGGGTCAGATTCCGTGTCCTCTCTGCCCCAACACCGGGCGCAGGTACCAATCGTCCGGCGATCAGGGCCCACTGGCCCCGCCCGCCTCCTCGCTGCTGTGTTTCTTTGGGGATCGCTCTTCGGGTCCAAGCCGGGTCCCGCTTCGCGTCTCCGTAGCACACCCTCAGTACACCTTCGACCCAGTGAGCGCCCTCTAGTCCGGCGCGTCCCCTGCTAAGTCGCTCCGCTCCCGGTCTCTCCTGTTCCTCGTGTGCCACCGGGTCTCTCTTCGCTGGCCGCGTGCTCACACTCGGGTCCCCGGCTGCTCAGGGCCCGCCGAGCAGACAGCTCCGAAGTTCCCCCACCTTCACCGGAGCCTCTCAGCCTCGCCCCGTTCGGGCCCCATGGTTTTGCAGTGTCCTCCACAGCTCTCCCGCTCCGCGATTGCGGTTTGCCCCAGGGCTGGGTGTAGGTTTAACAGGATTATTTGCAGGCCCCTCCAGAGCTCCTAACTTATGCGTGCGCCATCTTCGATCGCGCGGCCACACCCCCACATAAACCAACTCCAAGAAAGTTTGTTGCATTATGAACCTGATAGTCACCAGCTCTAAACTTATTTTTGTTTCATCGAATTTGTAACCTGACATGGCACCAAACTTTTTGGCTTCTGTCTCTGTTATAATAATTGCAGCCATAGCATTGGTTGAATACACCACTGTCTCATCAACATATGTGGACAGTTTAAATTCAGTATCAATAACTGAGACTAGGGATATTAACAGGATGCATAGAATGTTGTGTATAAATGGTTCCAGGTATAGAGCAAATAGTTATGAGGAAATGGGAAATCCCTGTTCTCTACCCAGCCTTATACTAATATATTCTGAGATTTGTCCCATAATGTAAATATTGGCTATTGTGTTTTTTATACAACACTTTAAGAGTGCAGGATGATCCTAATGATAAATCCAATCTTTGTCACAACTGCCCATAAAAACACCATGAAACATGATCAAATGCCTTTTCTGCATCCAATAGTATAATATCATACTATCCTGTTTAAATAGAGCTTTAGTGGCATCAAATAGGGCAATAGCATTCATTATATGAATGAATGTGTCCCAGACCCGTGCAAAATTGTGTTGCTATGTGCCACTGACTGGTCTATAGCCTTTGCCAGTACCTGTATTTTTCAGTTCATTTTAGCATCTGAATTTATGGGTGAAATGGAGTTGTATGATTTGCACTGACCAGCCAGCTTCTCTTTCCTTAGAAATACCACAATGTGATTATTACCCGAAGATCTATGTTTTCCAATGCCAACCTCAATAAGTGGAATGACTTTAAAAAATACAGGAGCACGTTGGTTTCAATTTTCAATAGCGAAAGCATTCTCACTCGTGGCCTTCCAACTGGGGAGAAGTTCAATAGCTTGAATAACCTCCTCTACTGTGATACCTGTTTCAATTATTCATTTTGTGGTCAGCATTAGGGTGAACCAACTATATTTGTCATAAAAAACGCTCTACCTCTTCATCAGAACTAATCAAGCCTTCGGCATATAATCCTTGATAGATTGGTGAAATTGATGCAAAATGTAAGCGTGCATATGGTGCCATGTGTATTCACAATACATTGATTACTTCTTTCCTTAATTTTATAAGCGAGTATTTTCCAAATACATTGCCCATGTTCAAATTCTTTGCCTTTATGCACCAGGTATGCAACAGCCAGTTCCCCTCTTAGTCATGGACGCATAGCCAACCTTGGCAAAAATAGTTCCCTCTCATCCTGCTTTTGATCTTTAACTTCTTCTGCATGTGTGATTTCTAGTGACCTAATGGCAGTGTTTACAGTTTCGTTCTCTATATATTCTGTTTTTCCTATATCTGGAATAATGTTTCAAAACAGTTTTCACAGTGAGCTTCATGGTATCCACATATCCACATATACAAAAAAAGGACCAATATTAATCAGAAAAAAATAATTTATATGTTTTTTCACAGAAGTCCAAAAATTTACATCCATGATAATGACGTATCAAAAGTCATTTTTTTTTTAGCTACGTCATTCTTATTGCTAATCGGACAGTCAGTGTGTTATGATTAGATGTTATCATCAACCAGTTTTGATGTGGATGGAATGCATGGTTGTTTGCCTGAATGTTACTGCCAACTCTGGTGGCGTTTACCTTCAAGAGATTGTGGAGAGAGTTGCAGGGTATTAACAGAAATCTTCTTTCAGGAAACAGAGATTTCCTGCGATGGAACCCATGTGTCATTAATGAGGGGTTCAAGGTCTAGCTTGCAGTGAAGCCATCTGCATAACTGGATAGGACGCCTGGGTGAAGTGGCGGTAGAGAAAAATGAAGTAGCTTATGTACAGCATGCATAGGTTTAATGGGAGGCAACGTGGGGGAATATTTGGGGGATGGAGTGTAAAGTAGAACTCAGCCATCAGAGCAGTGAAGCAGGAATGTAGGCTAGTAATTGCTCTCAAAATGGCAAATCAAATCATAATTGGGTGACAGTCCAGCCGGTAAGTTAAACTTCTGGTAGAGCCCTTAAATGCCATGATAGAGTTGTATTAAGCCGGGGGGGGATTCAACCAAGTCTTGATTTACACACCACCGTAGTATTATAAGCTCTATAGTAAGCATTTAAACAGAGGGTGATAAGTATATTAAATATAATGCCGGTATAATGTCATTTTGTGCTAATAATTATACCTAATCATAATATGTTTTCTTTTCCAGATTTCAGCATTGCAGACGGGTAAGATTGTGTTAACTATGTTATTTAAATGTTTCATATTGTCAACTTTATTTTCACCTAGTGTAAGCCCACCAGTGACCAGAGTGTAGGGTGGTCAAATTCCCCCATGTCTCACAGTTGTAAGGCAAGCTGCATCATACTGAGCATAAGGCTGCAAAGCAAATAACATCTTCAGTAGGGAAATCTAGTCATTGCAGAAAAACATGATGAAACTGAGAATTATATGTATTTTCTTTACTATTTTATTAGTGGATTATATTCTATAGTGCAGACTCCACCCAACTGGGTTCAGTATGCTGAACAACACTAGCATTAAAATTTGTCATGTAATTTGCCATATATTAACAGGGATAGTAAAAATTACAGCACGGATGCTATGTGCAGTGATGTATAATAGGTGGAGGGGTTGTGGATGGTGCAATAATAAAAATGGCGATAAATAAAAGCAACATAGCCAAGGGTTAGCCCACAATTACAGAGACAATAGTCCTTGCATATGGATGCACTGCATATAGATTGAGAAATAATTATGGAGTTATGGGAAGAAATAACTCAGAAAACAGGTCCATGTGCCGAACAGTGTGTTACACATAACATACACGGTGCAAAAAGTGTTTATGATGTGAGAGTGGGACATTGAATCATAGTTTTGGTTCTTATGTAAGAGTGCTAAAAGTGTAACGCTCACCTAATTATATCAGAGACTGGAGAGTCTATTCTTGTTTGATAACAAAAGGAAAAATCTGAATATGCGATTGCAACAAACACTAGTCATAAAACGAAAACTCATGCTTGGAGGTAATACCTACGGGCAGATTCTATAGTCAGATAAAGGTGTTTCTCAAAGGTGTTAAGGAGTGACTTAAATGCAAGAAAAGAAGTCACATTTCATATATCAAGCAGGAGATGTGTTGTATTGCCGCCAACATATTTAGGATCACATCCTGCAGACCCCCAAGGCCCCAAAAGGACTTTTTTAGGAAGAACTGTCGCTCTGCCTATACTGAGATATGTTTGAGTAGGTGTGATTGTTAAGAGACAAGCAACCCTGTCAGAGACTTTCCTATCTGCAGGTGGCATATAAAGAGCCCCATCTCAAATAGCTAGAAATCAGTGGTTGTCATTTTGCACTGCATGATCATTTAAAGTACACTATTCATCTACAAATCATATATATTAGTGTAAAAATGGAATATTAGTTGAGAGGGGAAGATACCTCAAGGATTAAATCACATTCCTTTTCAGGGTGAACTGCTCAAGTCCCCAAATAAACCTCAGCTCAACCCCATGGTAGCTGTGGCTCAGCACAGGCAGGCCTACCTTAGAGGCAATGTGTAATGTATTTCAGCAGTGCCAGAACAGTAATAAGGTCAAAACAAAACACAGGAAAACATCCAAATCAGATTAGAAAAACAGGGAATAGTTTAATAAACAGAAGAATGACAACAATCCAATAAATTGAACTAAGATATAAAATTAAATATGTTAAATTAAAAATTGTGCCAAAAAGGGTTATGCTCCAAATGTAGAAATCTATTTGCACTTGATTGCTACCTAAGCACAATTTGAGGCCACATGTATAGGAGCATTGTTTGGATACAGAGGCCAGGTATGACCCAGTCAGAGGTTTTACCTTCTGAATTAGTCTCTGAAATGGAAGTCCAAAATCCTTCGTAAGGCAAGGTAGCAGACTCTGGCTGAAGAGAGCTCTATGACACTGGATAGTAATTGCACAAGTTTCTTGCGCAGCCTTTGACCTTTGGCAAAAAAAGCTCAGAGTGAGAGAAATTCGAATTGTGTGGCCAATGAAGGTTCCTTGCCAGCATGATACTTTTGCTGCCTTCTCCCAGTGAAAATGTCTTTGTTTGAACTTAGTCACTTTTTTGGAGCTTGGATTCTACAGGGCAAGGCTGCAGGCTGTAGCCAAACAGGGCCCCATGAGGCTCGTTACTATTCTCAGGAGGTCCCACTGAAAATGGCTCTTTTTACAGGATGATCCCCATACTTCTGACCTCATGCTCAACTCCAACCACATTGCGTTCAAGGATGCCATACGCAAACATCACCAACTGATCCGCACCACCAAAAGGACCCACTTCAAAAACTGCATTGACACCAACGCTCACAACAGTAAAGAGCTCTTCGGCATCATCAAAGAGCTCTCCACTCCTAAGACCTGCTCCAACGAACCCCCGCCATCACAGGAGTTCTGCAACTCACTCGCAACCCACTTCCGTCGAAAGATAGAAGAAATCCACAACAGCTCCAACCTCCAGACCCACCAGCTGACTACAAACACCCACGAATCCAACGCCCTAAGCAACACCCACCTCCTCCACACCTGGACCCACGTCAACAAAGAAGACACAGCCAACACCATGGCCTCCATCTACTCCGGATCACCATCGGACCCCTGCCCACATCATATCTTCAATAAAGCAAATATCATCATCGCTCCCCACCTCTGCAACACCATCAACAGTTCCTTCGAGTCAGACACCTTCCCAGAAAGTTGGAAGCACGCAGAAGTCGACGCCCTGCTGAAGAAACCCAAGGCAGACCCAGGTGACCCCAAGAACTACCGGCCAATCTCCCTCCTCCCCTTCCCAGCCAAAGTCATTGAAAAAATCGTGAACAGCCAACTATCCTGGTTCCTGGAAGACAGCAAGGCACTCAACACCTCCCAATCCGGATTCCGCAAAAACCACAGCACCGAGACCACACTCATTGATACCACAGATGACATCAGGACCATGCTCGACGGAGGAGAAACAGCAGCACCCATCCTCTTGGACCTCTCAGCAGCCTTCGACACGGTAGGTCATCACACTCTCCACACGCGCCTCCATAAAGCCGGATTCCGCGATAAGGCACTCGACTGGATCTCATCATTTCTCGCAGGCAGAACCCAGAGAGTCTGCCTTCCACCGTTCCTATCAGAAGCCTCCAGAATAATCTGTGGCCTCCCCCAAGGATCGTCGCTCAGCCCCACGCTCTTCAATGTTTACATGGCCCCACTCGCCAACATCGCACGAACACACCACATCAACATAGTTTCCTACGCAGACAACACTCTCCCTCACGAAAGACCCTAAAACTGCAAAGAACAACCTCCACAACGGACTTCACGCCATCGCCAGCTGGATGGAATCAAGCCACCTCAAATTAAACACAGGCAAGACAGAGATCCTCATCTTTGGCGCCAATCCCTTAGCATGGAACGACTCCTGGTGGCCCACCTCCCTAGGATCCGCACCCTCTCCCACCACCCACACACCGAACATGGGATTCATCTTTGATTCCACACTCAGCATGACTCAGCAGGTCAACGCCATCTCCTCTTCTTGCTACAACACCCTCTTCATGCTCCGCAAAATCTTCAAGTGGATTCCTGTCGAAACCAGGAAAACTGTCACCCACGCCCTGGTCAGCAGCCGATGGACTACAGAAATGCCCTATGTGCAGGAACAACAACCAAACTCCAAACAAAACTGCAAAGAATCCAGAACACATCCGCCCGCCTCATTCTTGACGTCCCATGCCGCAACCACATTACCCCCCACGTCAGAGACCTACACTGGCTACCAATACCAAAGAGGATCACTTTCAAACTCCTCACCCATGCACACAAGGCCCTCCACAACACAGGCCCAGCCTACCTCAACGACAGACTCACCTTCCACACCCCCACCCGCAATCTCCGCACCGCCAGCCTCGCCCTCACCTCGGTCCCCTGCATCCACCGCGCCACCGCCGGAGGAAGATCCTTCTCCCACATAGCTTCCAAGACCTGGAACTCCCTACTGCTCCACCTTTGCCAGACCCAAGAACTCTTGACTTTCAGGAAACGCCTCAAGACATGGCTTTACGACCAGTAGCTCCCCCCCCCCAGCACCTTGAGACCCTAACAGGTGATTAGTGCACTTTATAAATCCTTTGATTGATTGATTGATTCTGTGCTGAATTTTGTTTTTTCTGTCTTTAGGACTCTGGGCACTTTACCACTGCTGACCAGTGCTAAGGTGCAAGTGTTGTCTGTCTGAATGGTATTTGTGTTTGGTTTATCCATGATTGGCATATTTGATTTACCAGTTAGTCTCTAGTATAGTGCATCAGGTGTGCCCAGGGCCTGTAAATCAAATGCTACTAGTAGGCCAGCAACACTGATTGTGCCACCCACATGAGTAGCCCTGCAAGCATGTCTCAGGCCTGCCACTGCAGTGTTTGTGTGTGCAGTTTTAAGCTGCCAATTCAACCTGGCAAGTGCATGCACTTGCCAGGCCCAAACCTTTCCTTTTACTACATGTAAGTCACCCCTAAGGTAGGCCTAAGGCAGCCCCATGGGCAAGGAACATGTATTTAAAAGGTAGGACAGGTACTGGTGTATTTTACATGTTCTGATAGTGAAATACTGCTAAATGTGTTTTTCACAATTACAATGACTATCTCTCCCATAGGGTAACATGGGGATTGCCTTTAAATATCTTGTAAGTGTAATTTCCCATTGGGAGCAGATAGGGATATGGAGTTTGGGGCCGCTGAACTGACAATTTGATAATACTTCTTTTGGTGAAGTTGATTTTTAAATTGTAAGTTTGAAAATGCCACTTTTAGGAGCTGGGCATTTTCTTGCTTAACCATTCTGTGCCTCTGCCTGTCTGTGGAATACTCCTCTGCGTCAGGATGACATTTGGGCTCATTCTAGACAGTCAAACAAAGGGAGCTGAGGTGTGCCTTGCATATCCTGATGGGTCTTCCCGAGCTAGAGTGGTGAGAAGAGTTAACACTTGCACCTGAATAGGGCTGTGCCGGTCCTTACACAAAGCAGTCTACAACCCCCTGGAGTGTGTCTTGGGCCAGGGCAGGAAAGACAGGGTATTGTGCACCACAAAGACTTTTCTTTGAGGTTTGCCTAATTCTAATTCAAAGGCAGAAGTAAGTATAAGTATTGGACCTTTGACCCCACAAAGTTAGAATCCTTATTGAGTGAGGACATTCTGCCAGGGAGAAGAGCTGGATGCTGTAGTAGGGACTGCCACTCTTCCTGTTGCCTTGAGGTGCTGGCCTGCTGCTTGCTGCTTTTGGCCTGGGAGTTAAAGGACAGGACCTTACTTTCAATATCCTGCTTCATAAAGTTCTCCAAGGGTTTAGACTGAGCATGCCTACAGTTAAGACATCTCAGGGACATCAAAGACTTCATCTGCCAGCACCTAGGCTATCTTGCTGAGAGTCCTGACTTCCAAAGTGGTGCCAAATCCAGTTCCTGTGCCCTTGGGAGTGAGTTCTTGTGTAACCAAGAAGACACAAGAACATCAACTCCAGAGAGATTTCGGCGCCACTGTCCAACTCCACGCCGCTGCCTACACTGGAGACGTGGTTCCTGCTGAGTGCAATGAACACGACCGATGGCCCAGCCCCGATGCTGCTGCAGCGCCTCCAAAATCCAACCACAGGGTGAGTCCCGAGTGCTGTGTCACTGACGTCTGTGACACCAGACTCTGGCCCTCATTCCGACCCTGGCGGTCATAGACCGCCAGGGTGGCGAATGACGGAAGCACCGCCAACAGGCTGGCGGTGCTTCATTCGTCATTCCAACCGCGGCTGTACAGCCGCGGTCGCCCAGCCGGGTCCGGCGGTTTCCCGCCGCATTTCCCCCGGCTGGGAGAATCCTCCAGGGCAGCGCTGCAAGCAGCGCTGCCTTGGGGATTCTGACCCCCTTCCCGCCAGCCTGTTTCTGGCGGTTTTCACCGCCAGGAAGAGGCTGGCGGGAACGGGTGTCCTGGGGCCCCTGCACTGCCCATGCCACTGGCATGGGCAGTGCAGGGGCCCCCTAACAGGGCCCCAGCCTGCTTTTCACTGTCTGCCTAGCAGACAGTGAAAAGCGCGACAGGTGCAACTGCACCCGTCGCACACCTGCAACACCGACGGCTCCATTCGGAGCCGGCTTCAGTGTTGCAGGCCGCCTTCCCGCTGGGCCGGCGGGCACTAACAATGTTAGCGCCCGCCGGCCCAGCGGGAATGTCGGAATGGCCCCAGCGGTCTTTTGACCGCGGAGCGGCCAAATGGCGGTTCCCGCCAGGCGAGCGGCGACCACCGCCCGCCGGGGTCAGAATGACCCCCCTCTGACTCTGCCGCATCCCCTGTGGCCCGTGGTGTTATCGTGACACCGCAAAGTTGATGCCTTTGGCTTTGACCTGCTGGATTCATCGACCCCGTCTTGTTATAAGGAACTGACGCCTTGCCACTGACACCGCACCACCTCCCCTGCAACCGTAAGGAACCAGCGCCTCACCTCCCCTGCCTGGCAGTTAGGAACCAGCACCTCACCTCCCCGGTAGCAGTAAGAAACTGATGCTGCATCGGCTCCAGTGACACCTCACTTCCCTTCCCAATCTCCATGCATATGTCTTTGCTCCCTCATTGTTTTCCAAAGTAATGTACCTGGAGTCCATGTGACCGGCCTGCACTCCCTCGCAAGTGGTGTTGAGAGTTGAAAACAACTCTGTCAAGGCAGTGTGACAGCCCCAGTTGGAGCTATTGTGTTTCTAAGCGCTATACTAAGATTCAATCTTTGAAAATTCATATTTTTGCATGTGTATGTTGGATTAACGCCGCCTTGTAAATATGGCACAGGGCATTGCGCCACCGAAGCACTGCTAAAAGTGACACTCTGGTGGCGCAAGGGCCTCGTAAATGACCACACAAGGCATGGCTTCGGGTATTGAATCTAGAACAACCATTCTGCAAAGTCTAGCGTGCAGTTAGGCCCTCCAAGTGTCTTATTGGTAGGAACTGACTTGTGTTTGTTATTGCATTCAGCTGCACCCTCTCCTCCTACCTTGACTTATTACCAGTGTCATTGATTTATGCAGCCCTGAACGATTGAACTACTCTATTCCCCTTTCGTTCCGAGTCACCGTTGATGAAGTTATTAAGCTTTGCTCGAAGTTATGCACCTCATCATAGACATTTTTCTTTGTTATATTCTCCATTATCTTTGTGAACACGTGCTCTAATGATTCTGTTTTGCTTTTGACATCCTCAAGAACTAATTTAATGTATATTTCTCAACAACTCAAATTCATACTCAAAGTTTTCATTAGTGAGTCAAAATCTCCAATAATGTTTGTGGTTCTTCGTTAAGAGTACCATTTGCCAGTATGAACAGAGCCACCTTTATTTAGTACCTGCTGGGTTTGCTTTCTTTTTGGGAGTGTTACCCTGGCTTGTTCCCTTTTCTTTTTCATTAGTGTAGATGTAGCAAGAAAGAAATAAAAACGAATGGGACAGATGAAACAGACAAATTCCTGTTACTTTTAAGGTTCGAAGGAGTAGCCCATATCACTTCAGGTTGCTTGCCTAGCCTGCTTTTGCTTCCTAATTTATTAAAAGTCTCATTTGCTGCACACTGGGTAGCCTCACTCTTAGTATTTCATTATTAGTTAGATCCATAGCATCAGACAGATAATTAGTGATGGTATTAGATGCCAAAATGGTCTTACCAGCAGTAATCAGCATTGTCTGTCCTTCCCATTATTTTGATCAGAAATGGTTGCAATTTACCAAGGTCCGGGCTATCCTGAACCAAGTGTCAGGGGTTGTCCAACCTAGCCTTCTTTGGGTTGAGACGTGAGTAGACAGGCACACTCTTGGCCGGTTTTCCCCTGGGCGCATTACCCACAGCTGGTGTAGAAGGTGTATAAGATGAACTGCTGCCACGAAGCCCTGGCTCCTCCTGGAAGCAAAGCATAAGGGTAAGTGTGGCTGTTGTAGTTTTCCCCTCCAGACACCAGCAGTGTCCAATATGAGCAGGTGTAGTATGCGCCTTGAATGCACCACAGCCACCAAGCCCGCCTCCACCTGAAGGCAGAGAGTAAGGGCATGTGTGGGCATTGTAGTATGCCCTTCAGCCTCCAATAGTCCATACGTGTCCCGCACAGCGGGTTTAGAAGGCACCTTAAATGCGCTGCTGTCACCATGCCCTGCCTCCTCTTGGAGCCAGAGAGTAAGGGCGTGTAGTTTGCGTGTAGTTTGCCACTCCAGCCACCATCAGTGTCCGATATGTAATTCATTTCTGAGCATTCAGAGAAGAGTTGTAGCACGTTATTGTATTGCTGTATGCACAACTCTTTAACTAAATATGCCTTTATATATCAAAGTATTCTAAAAAATTCTACTTATCTTTGAACCTGCTCGAAAACAAGAAGTAGGAGTAGCAGAGGTAATTTGTATACTAATGATTTGCCACTCACGCATCCACATTGCCATACTCACACAATGACTGCTCCACCACATTTATTCAGTAATGGAAAATACCATATTTATCACTAGATTATAATATCATGCTCATCCACCAGGGAATGACTACATAATATAAAAGTAAGTTCCTTAGCATTGCTCTTTAGCCTTTCTATGACACCCAAAACGTATGGAGGAAGTCCATCATTTTATGCCTATCCCATATGGAGGCAGAATGACACAGCTGTTGACTACTTGCAACATTATCCCTTCTGCACTTACAGTTTTCATGCACTGAACATTCCAACGCCCAGTTGGAATTTTTTAAGCTCTCATTTTTCCTCACTAAAAACCCAAATCTGGAGTCATCCTCTAATATATCCTTGTGGGTTGACTAGACATGATTCACCATCAAGGCCATATTTCTTCAAAGCTTGTCTGTTATAAAAGACTTTCAATCGCTGTCTTCCATTTCAGTCTTGAGACCTACTTATATGTCATGAAAGCAACTTAGTGGAATTTCCCCCCATATGCAAACATCTAAAGTACCTCATCCAGGATTTAGTGAAAGGATTAGTTAACTAAGGGGATTTTTGAACACTGTGCACGAGGTCTCCTGAGTGGAGGAAAGGTAATACATGAATCATTTGTAGGTATTTAATGTGTGTAACTAATCTGCAGTTTTATTTCATTGGCAGTGCTATTCCACGCAGGTTATTTAGAGACTGTTCAGATGTTCAATGCTGTATGTGGCTTTCATAACCACTCCAACCTCAACTGACTTGTGTGGGTAACTGGTGTACATTAGGTTTATATTGTGCAGAGATTTGCCTAAGGGTTATGCTACAGTATGTTAAGTGAACTACAGTTGATTATGTTTCTTACCCTTGTGTATATTAAATGTTCCATCATCATTTTTCTCTTTCTCTGTAGACCCAACAATCTTGTCCGAAAGGTGAGGTATTCCAAAAGCATCATATTTACATTTTGTATTGAATTATCTTACTGTTCCAGATCTTATGTCTGTGTATGTTTTATTGACATTTCTCTCAGAAGCCTTTATACACAGCAAAATTGCTCACCTGATGTTACCATCCTGAAAATGTGCAGTACAAATTTAATGACTAAATACTGGGTGTTGGGGAACTTCATAAAGCTGACAGACGTAGGCTTCTACCAAAAAGCCAAAGGTGACCCATCTGTTGAACTTGGATTTAACCTACCCTGTTTACAGGAGGGCTAAGCACCAGGTTTCCAGCAGAAGAGCATCAGCTGGCTTTGGAGTTTGAAAACTTTGACCAGCTGTTTGACCTCCATCCACAAAGCTCTCACAGTCACACACTCTTTAATGACAAATGAGATACAGAGCAGCTTTCATTGAAACAATAATTCATAACTGAAATTAATCACTGATTACATTTGCTTTCTTTCTTTTCTTAGCCTATTCTAAATGTCTGTCTGTGCTCAGACATTGGTATTTATTACATTGGTATTTATTATTTCCCTGATGCCATGCCCTAATTCTCTCTCCACATGTAAGTGACCCTTTGTTACATTGAACACTTCCTTATTTCAGTGTCAAGCCTCTTCCCACTAGTTCTATCTCCTAGTCGTGGCTCTTTGATATTACTGCATGTGGCAAGTCCCGTTGAATCATTTGTTTCTTTTGGTTTGCCAAAATTCCAAATGGCAGTGATAATAAATTGTGACATCACATACCCTTGGCCCCTAATTACATCACAGGATTGGTTTCTTGCCCCTTTCTTTCTCACACAAAGGACACATTATCAGCAGAAGTTGTCACCACTAAATTACGTCCATGATTTGCATTTACTAATGCCCCTGAACTCTGCACAAGTGCTGATGGAAACCCAAGCACTAATAAAACACTTAAACGTGACTGGAAAAGTGTGTATCTGAGTAGAGTCTGTCCTGAGAAAAATGCCTCACTTATTCATTATTTTTTCTGTTACTGTATTTGTGTAATTGTTCTCCCATGAACCTGTATAACTACTGCAGAAATGCTAACTGTTAGAAGGAGGATTCTGATGGAAAGGAACACGGGCTAGTAGTAGGAAAAGCCACGTCTCCATCTGGAGAATTTTATTCTTACATGGATACTTATGTTTTAAGAAAGCCAGTCTGGATTTATATCAGTTCCAAGCTGTCTTACTTCAATTCCGTCTTGATGGAAGAGGATTCAAAATTTTATTAAGTTCATTGGTCATTTCAGGTTGTTAAATGCCCTCTTCCTTCACAAGTAATGTACATATTTTGCATCAGGATTGATGTGTGTCATGTGTTCTTAACTGCTAAAATTAAGTTATTGTGCCCAATTCACAAAGAGAACTGGAAAAGAGTGGGCAACGTTCTACGACTCCAACTGAATGTATTTTGCACTTTGTTTAGCTAGTCATAAAATGTTAATTAGTACTTGTGGACTCATCCCCCCAAGGCACGTCACCAATGGTTGTGATGAAAAAGTTAGACAACCAGAAGGACACCGCACCAGCACCACAGATTTATATGGAGCGAGATGGTTCTCAAAAGTAGAACTTAACTTGGGTGCCATCAGCTACTGCTAAATAAAGCAAGCCACTACATAATCACATTCTTGATATTTGTAGGTCTTTACTGTTACAAGTGCCTGTCCACATTGGCTGACATTTTCCAAAATGCGAATGAACAAGCATTGTTTGGATTGGAGGAGTTTCCAAATTTCAGTGATGACATGCTGATTGATTAAAAAAAAGCCACAGAATACTGCCACAGACTAAAAGCAAACCCAAAGACAACCTCATATTGTGGCCTGACGCTTCATTGTCACACATGTGAGTACCCGACAGAAAGCATAAAAGGATGTGTGTTTTCCTACAAAGAAGAGAGCGTAGATCCACAGAAAGCAAGAAGGATTAATGAAACAAAGGCTCCAAAGACAGGGTCTGCCATTAGAAGCTTTCTGGACACAGCCAGTTATAGCAGGTGCTTCATCTCTCTTTGGGCCAACCTAACAGAACCTCTGAGCTCGGCACTCTTGAAAGTGGTCAGATGCACAATAAGAAATATTCTTTAAACTTAGAGAGGCATCGCCAACAGATTGACATCATGAACTGCTTCAACTCCACATAAAACATTGAACTGCTGGTTTTGTGACCCCCAGACAGTCCTGGAAGCAGCCCTCCTCCAAAAGCAGAAAGACTAGGTGAGGGCTTTGAAGTTGAGCACTGCCTGAAGTTGAGCCTATGTATTCCCAAATTGGAGTTGGATTGCACCCACTTGCATTTATTTCTTTTTGGCTAAGGCTTTTGTTTGCCACAGACCACCAGTCCCTGGTACCCTCTACTTACAGGCTCATCAATCATCCCCCATAAGGATCAAAATATAAGTGGTGGTGCACCTACATAACTACAGATTCACAGTAATATACGCCCCAGATATCACTAAAAGACAAAGTGACTCCGCTAATGGACCAGTATCTCCAAGGCATTATGAAAACCATGGCCCAATTAAGATCAAACTTGTAGCTCCATAACATAGACCCGGTAGTTGAAGACATGGTCAGGAGTTGGTATCTGTGCCAGACCACAGGAGATAATCAATGGTTAGTTCTAGTCACCACCAAATAGACCCGTGAAATAGCATAGCCAGTATCACTGCAGATTTCTGTCTATTTACCTGCAGGAAAAGAGAAGTGAAGCATAGCATCAAGCAAGTAGGAAATAAAGAACTGATGAAGGGCAAACCCCATGAGGGAAAATGCAGACCCCCTTTTGAAATAGAACCATAGTCACTCTCAAGGGGGAACCACAGAATGGTCACTCTCAATACCTTCATGTGCATGTGACCCCTATTGAGGCAAAGATCACCATCACTCTTCGAGAGCTCACCTGATGAAATATATGAACTCATGAAGTGGGAAGAGACTGAGGGGCAGATTTAAGAGCCCCTTTCGCCACTTTAGCTCCACCTTAGCATAATTTATTTTATGCTAAGGCGGCGCTTAGGTGGCCTTTTCCCCGCAGCAAATTTACAAAGTGGCGCAATGCATGCATTGCGCCACTTTATAACACCTTGTGCCACATTATGCATGCACCAGGCATAATTTATGCAAGGAGGGTGTTCCCCCATTAGGAGGCCCAGAAAAATAGTGCTGTTAAATTTAAAAGATTTCACTGCACCATTTTATCTGTCATTTTTAACGCCTGCTCAGAGCAGGCATTAAAATGACGCACTCATTTAAATCAAGGGGACTCCTACAAAATGTTTGCTGCTAGTGTAGCAAAGTGCCACAATAGCGTAAAAAATGTTGAGGCTATTGTTCTCACTATCACCATGGTGTGCTGTATCTTAAATACGGCACACACATGGTGGTGTTATGGGGGGCACGGAGGGAACAAGAAAAGTGGGTCTGCATTTGGATGCAGCAGCACTTTTTTGAAAATCGGCCAGAGCCTGGTGGCAAGGACACTGAACATGCCTCAGCATTGCTATTACCAGAAAAGCACCATTCACCCAGCCACTGCTACCCTCACTTCCCAAGAAGAAGTGGTGGAGTTGACACAGGGAGATGCTGATGGCAAAACCCAAGACTCACAGAGACTCGGAGACTATAAATAGTATATTGGATGGAAGTGCATTTTAATCTAAGTTTGGAATGGATGTAGTGTGTCACTCAGCACCTACATCCAGGAGCTGCTCATGGGTTGTGGAAGGGGTGGGGCGGGGCGGCTCGTGGGGGAGAGGTGGGGTGGTAACAAACTTTAAAATATATTATTATTTTTTTTAAAAACACATAACTGTTCCACGCCGCCTCGCGCTCCTCTTCCCTGCTGGCTGGCTCCACGCAGGCACAGGCTTTGAGCCTGCCCTGTGGCCGATCCGGACGCTGCTCAAAGCAGCATCAGAATTGGCTGGGAGCGCCCAGCCAGGGCACTCCTAGGCAGACTGGGAGCCTGTGCAGGCTCTCTGCAGCCCGGCAACTGTGTTGCTGGGCTGCAGAGAGCACACTGTGCATGTATGACTGGCTGGCCCGAGACGGCCGGCCAAACATAGATGCGCTCTGAGGGGGAGTGCTGAGCACTCCCCCTCAGTGTATGTCACAGCCTGTGGCCCCGCCCCTTTAAAAGAAAAGGATAATAAACAAAGTTTGGGGGTGATGAGCATTGTGAGAATGGCGGCATTGACAATTCAGGTGAGTTATTTTTTTTATTATTAATTCCCCCACCACCTCCATGCCCCCACCTGTGCGCGCCCCGCCCCTTGTTTTCATTGCTAGCTTCTCCTGGCTGGAGGATGTCATTTTTGTAACACACAACAAAATGTAAATATCTGTAAATGAACTGTACACAGGGAGCAGTTAGGAAAGCAAAAAAATGAAACAAATGTTTCTGTAATTCTGAAGTGTGATGTAAGCACAGATTTTTAAGAGGATCAAAGCAAATCAATGCAATTGGTGATGCATAAATGATAAAGATTCACTGAAACCTGATTTCCCATTCATTATCATTCATATGCAATACACAGTTCAACTGTATGTCTGTGCAAATTTCGTGGTCATTCCAATGGAAATGTGCTGTCTGTAAATGACAGTGCGCTGCCACGTGATGCTTTTTCCTACATTAATAAAATCACCCACCTCATGTCTGTTAAAGCTAGGTGGGACACGAAAATGTGTCACTCTTAAAAGTGGGTTTTGAGTCTAAAAAGTTTAGGAACACTGTCCTAGACCAATCTGCTACCTTCAGGATGTTCTCTAACCTAACCCCAGCCCAGAATGCTTTAGAAGCCATAGCATCGCTAGCGGAGTATCTCCAAAAGTGTTTTATACAGCTCTGCCAAGTGCCACGTGTCTTGGGTCAGAATCATGCTTATTCCCCGCACCCTTTCACTACTGGTGATTAAGCACACAAATTAGCTAAGGTCAGCTGATAGTGTGTTCTTAAGATTTTTCACACTTTATAATTCAAGCAACAGCAGGATGTCTACTAGCTGCAAGAGGCCAATTAAGAATCAGATAAAGAGAGCCAGGCTCCAGGCCACTTTCCAATAGATGACTCATTTTTGGCGACCTCTTTTGACCTTTTCTTTCAGCTATCAGTCATGGACTATGTGCATACACCCCATACAACATGTGTAGAAAGAGTTAGTTGACTTCCTGGTTTCCTCACTGACAGTGCTACAAGAACACATTTGTGTACCAGCACTGCCCTTGATTGCAGCACCGAAGCCCAGATAGGATTCGTCTTGGGGGCACATGTTATGTTACATTAAGGCAATTTATAGAGTGCAACAAATACCTGAAGGTGTCTTGGCGCTAGCTGAATGACTCTGTAGATAACGTTGGTGGTTAAGTAGCCACAGGGCAGGATAAATCTAGGTCAGCATTAAACAGCCAGGTTTTCACAGCTTTCCTGAAGGCCAAAAGATTGGGAACTAATTTGATGTAGATAGGCAGCGCATTCCACGCCTTGGTAGCTCATTGAAAAAGGTGCCTGCTACCCCAGGCCATCCGTTTAAACCTGGGGACAATAGCCTTCATGCTAGATGATGGCCTAAAAGTCCTTCCTGGTGTATAGCATTTTAAGCTGTCACTAATAAAAGCCGGACCTTGATTGTTCAGGGCTTTGTAGGTAATACAAAGTGCTTTAAAGGCAATGCTCTACAGAGTATCTGGTGACTAGTGATGCTGCTGCACTGTTAAGCAACAATTAATAAACTAATTTGAGTAATAAATTATCTGGTGGTTAATTTATCGAATGGGAGGCTAACAAAGCTTCCTTGAAACTTAAAGTATTTAAACACACATGAATGGCAATAGGGAAACATGTGCTGTACTATAACCATGTCTTCACAGATTTCCAAGATTAGTTTAGGCATGGTTATGTTGTTAAGTGTTCTAGAAAGAAATGTCTGAAAGTATGCTGTTTGTGTTGGCTGTTACAAAAGGCCTTATGAAATCACATGATTGGGAGAGACAATTTTGCTTAGTGAGACACTGGGCTACTCTTACATAAAACAGTGGTAAAAGGTACCCCAAATTGAATACTTACAGCATAAAAGAACTACAGGCATAATTATGATGTTGCTTGCTGTCAACTCTGCAATAATCTGTTACAACTACTACATTTTTCTCACAGTCTTCCATGTAAACAAATGCTACCTATTCACAGAAATTTTATACTGCTGGTTTTCACTGGTCACCAATCCCAGTTCTGTACTGCTGATGTTCACCGTCTCAAGCACCTTGTGAACGCCTGCCCATGCATTACTGTCACCACCGTAAAATAGCAATGGGGTTAGATTTGTTATGGCACCACAAATGATTTGTAAAGGACCTACCTTCCTAAAAAAAGGAAAATAGTTTAGTGACTCTGCATTAACACTGCAGTCATTAGCGTTGCATTGGTTATAAAGTAGTTTCCAGACTACCGCACTGCACAAAAGGTCGAATATTTGAATACTGTTGGATTACATAATCATAATTCACATGAGTATTCTGAAAACTTGGCAGCTATTTCAGTCAAAGCCATCACCCCTTCACCATTTCTTGGGTAGAGTGTTTATGTAGGGCAATAAATAATTGTAACATCTTTGTTCGTATATCCTGCTGGAGGCATCTCACCACACATAACTTTAGGTGCATAGGAGAACATTGCATTCCAGAAAAGTGAACATGTTCTTAATACATCTTGTAATATTGAAATGAACACCAACAGGGGTGACTTGCACAGCAGAGATAGCTAGGGCCCGATGTCTGACACCCTTCTGAAGGATAGTAGTTTCAAAGGTGTTACCAACTTAGCAGATCACAATCTCAGAGATAGACTATCATTATCACCCAACGATTCAAGGAAATGCAAGACTAGGTTGACATCCCTCGTACTAGAATATCTAAGTTTAAGGGAGCTCACATGCGGTATCCTTTTCAATTATCTACACACCAAATGATGTTCCTCAGCTGGTTGGATGACAACAAATTTAGCACCCCGGTGACATGTGATATAATGGGATAATGGGATCAGTACCCCTTTCCAAATACCAGCTACTCCAAACCTCCTAGGCTGAACTGTAAGCCTTGACTGTACCAGTGGTGCAGGAAACTTTGATGTACCCAAAAGCTGTGTCTGAAAGTCCTAGCACATCTGTTAACATCTTAAAAGGTTACATGCCACTAGGCTCAGCTTGTCCTGCAGGACTAGATTTTGTCTGTTACCATTACCACCTCTGCTGATTGCCTGTAAATGTGAACTAGCCATTTGGAGATCATGACAAAAGGTGGAAAGTGATATTGCCATCCGCCAGATCAATCTAGAAGGAAATACACAGTTGCTAATGCTTCTAGATCTGGCATCCAGCTGAAGAGATTCTCCAGCTGAGCTGTGAAATTAGAAGCAAAAAGACTCCAATCTGAATGGACTTCAAATCTTCTCTAGGGTATTATATATCTGCCAATCCATGCTCCACACTGATGCAAAGGTTTCTCAAGTACCAATCTGCTACCGCCTTGGATGGACATGGAAGATACTTGACTACTAAAATGTTTTCCATTTGGATACACAGACCTGGCTAGCTCTGCTAGTATGCTTGACCTTGTATGCCTAATTTGTTGATATATCCGACTGCAGTCAGATTTTCCATGCAAATGAGAAGCACCCACATCACCGCCTTTCACTAGGCTTTTGACTGTAAAGGAGCCTGAGGTTCTAAAGAATTAATCTGCATTGTGGACTTCCTCTTGGACCATTTTCCCTGAGTCAGAAAGAGCCACTCCCTGCGGCCTATCGTCATAGACTTGCATCTGATTCTAGTACAAGATCTGGGTATGTGTGGAAAATGGCTCAGTCATTCCCGGCCTCTAACGGGTCTAACCAGCAGTTTATTTCTGTCTTTGCTTCTGAATCTAAAGGGATAATTTAAGAATAAATGTAAACCTCTCTATAGATGTCTTATTTTTAATCTCTAAAGTATCCTGTAATAAGACGGCTCTGTGAATATTGCTTGAATGGGTAAGAAAGGTAGGGCCACTAACTTCACCAAATGTCTGAGAAAATTCTGAGGCAGAATGAACATTTCTATCCCGTTTTTCCTGATTTTCTTAAGCTTTCTCTGAGTCAACCAAAAATCCTAATAAAGGAATTTTTCTTGAATGAACCAAATCACACCTGGGAAGTTATTGGCATTTAAAAGCTGGGAGACGTTGTACATAATGGGATGCTTAAGTCCTTTCACGACCTGCAGGAGGCATATGACATGCATCATACGCAATTCTTTAGGTATCTACAGCCCCGCCATGCCCTCTTGCCTCTCACACAGCTGTTGGGGGATATCCCTTACTTCTCCCTGGTGGTGGCCAAAATCCTTCTCACAAACCTCACATACTATAAACTGGCGGAAATCTACAAAATGTTATTGCGTATTGTGCTGGAACCGATGGTGGAGGTACGGCATGCATGGGCAAGGAATTGGAATGCATGGAGGATGTGGATTGGAGGGAAGCAGTGGAGGCCCCCAAGGAAATGGCAATAGCCACCCAGTTTAGACTAATCCAGTTTAAGATCCATCATAGAGTGTAGATCACTAGGTCCAGGCTCTGCAGCATGGTCCTAATCCCCACGGAGAAATGTCTGTGGTGCGATGATCTAAAGGGGGTCTTGCCTCACACTTTCTGGCATTGCCCGGGGCTGGCCCACTTTTGGGGTGGAGTGTTGGGATGGCTGAAATGGGTGATAGGTTGGAATATCCCTCTAGACCATGGGTACTCACAAACTTTTTCTCGGGGGCCAAAATTGCAGTATGGTTTGCGGCCGAGGGCCGCACTGAAGTGACAGCGGGGGGCGGGGCTTAGAGGGGGCGGGTCTTAGAGGAGGAACAACCACCCCACCCCCTTTTTCAAAACAATGCCCCTACCCCAGTAACACACACAGCGCGCACACATACAGCGCCATCTGCTCTCACCCCTACCCCAGTAACACACACAGCGCGCACACATACAGCGCCATCTGCTCTCACCACTACCCCAGTAACACACACAGCGCGCACACACACAGCGCCATCTGC